>NC_056436.1:78781850-78914350 GCF_018296145.1 Oncorhynchus tshawytscha | reverse complement strand
TACCTGTCTTCTCTAGACCAAGTTGTGTTCTACCTATCTGTCTTCTCTAGACCAGGTTGTATTCTACCTACCTGTCTTCTCTCTAGACCAGGTTGTGTTCTACCTACCTGTCTTCTCTAGACCAGGTTGTGTTCTACCTACCTGTCTTCTCTCTAGACCAGGTTGTGTTCTACCTTCCTGTCCCTGAGCCCGCCTGCCTGTCCTGACCCTGAGCTCGCCTGCCGTTCTGTCCCTGAGCCTGCCTGCCGTTCTGTCCCTGAGCCCGCCTGCCGTTCTGTCCCTGAGCCCGCCTGCCTGTCCTGACCCTGAGCCCGCCTGCCGTTCTGTCCCTGAGCCCGCCTGCCTGTCCTGACCCTGAGCCCGCCTGCCGTTCTGTCCCTGAGCCCGCCTGCCTGTCCTGACTCTGAGCCCGCCTGCCGTTCTGTCTCTGAGCCCGTCTGTCGTTCTGACCCTGAGCCCGCCTGCCGTTCTGACCCCGAGCCCGAGCCCACCTGCCATTCTGACCCTGAGCCCGCCTGCCGTTCTGACCCCGAGCCCGCCTGCTGTTCTGTCCCTGAGCCCGCCTGCCGTTCTGTCCCTGAGCCCGCCCCTGAGCCCGCCTGCCGTTCTGTCCCTGAGCCCGCCTGCCGTTCTGACCCTGAGCCCGCCTGCCGTTCTGACCCTGAGCCCGCCTGCCGTTCTGACCCTGATTGACTCTGCCTTGGACTACGAACCTCTGCCTGGCCTCGACCTACCCTTTGACTGGCACTTTGTTATAATAAATAGTCTGAGAACCGAACTATTCGCCTCCAGTGTCTGTATATACGTCATATCCTGAGTCGTGATAGTACGAACTGGCCAAGACTGACCCAGCAGACTAAGACCAGCTCAGCAACACTGTCTCCCTCCTAGGAGCCACCACACAAGGAGTTACTGCATAACCTTGTGGAGGGACTCCACACCTTGGCGGAATGCCATGACCAAGCCTTCAATGCATTGTTGGAACAATTCCATAAACTATCTACTAGGCATTAAGACACAACGGTAACCTTCCAGACTCCCAGTCTAACCCTAACCCTAACCTTCCAGACCCCCAGTCTAACCCAAACACTAACCTTCCAGACTGCCAGTCTAACCCTAACCCTAACCCAATCTAACCCAAACCCTAACCCTCCAGACTCCCAGTCTAACCCTAACCCAGTCTAACCCTAACCCAGTCTAACCCTAACCCAGTCTAACCCTAACCCAGTCTAACCATAACCCAGTCTAACCCTAACCCAGTCTAACCCTAACCTTCCAGACCCCAGCTTCCCGAGAAGGATCCTGGAACCCCTGAGCCCGCCTGCCGTTCTGTCCCTGATTGACTCTGCCTTGGATTACGAACCTCTGCCTGGCCTCGACCTGCCCTTTGACTGCCCCTTTGTTATAATAAATAGTCTGAGAATCGAACTATCCGCCTCCTATGTCTGTATCTGGGTCATATCCTGAGTCGTGATACACATATACACAATCACATCTAAAGACATCAGCGGCTAGGCGACAGTGCAACAAATCACAGGGGACCTCGGTAACACTATACAGACTCTCAGAAACATTTCATCTAACCCTCACCCTAGCCCTAACCTTAACCCTAACCTTAACTGTAGCCCAAACCCTTTCAAGCCCTAACCTTAACTCTAGCCATAACCTTAACCCTAACCTTAACCCTAACCTTAACTCGAGCCCTAACCTTAACTCTAGTCATAACCATAACCCTAACCTTAACTCTAGCCCTAGCCTTAACTCTAGCCCTAACCTTAACTTTAGCCATAACCTTAACCTGAACCTTAACTCTAGCCCTAGCCTTAACTCTAGCCCTAGCCTTAACTCTAGCCCTAACCTTAACTCTAGCCCTAACCTTAACCCTAACCTCAACCTTAACCCTAACTTAACCCTAACCTTAACCCTAACCTCAACCCTAACCTTAACCCTAACCTTAACCTTAACACTAACCCTAACCTTAAGCCTATCCCTAGCCCTAACCTTAACTCTAACCTAATCTTTATTCTGAACATAACTGTAACCTTAGCAAGCAGTTGCTTGGCAACAGATAGTTGATAGTGTGAACCTCTATAGAGCATCTACAGATGGACTATCGGGACTATCCAAATAAAGTTTGACCGGGAACTCTTCTGCAGAATCATCATTAGTAGGACCTCGATGGCAGCCAGCGTATCTTCCCTGTCATGTACTAGACACACATCTGGACTTGGACACACACACACACACACACACACACACACACACACACACACACACACACACACACACACACACACACACACACACACACACACACACACACACACACAGTCCCTGTGCTATAAAGCAATTGTGATGAGAGAAGGTATCAGAGTGGTTTGTTTTGCTGCCAGATCACAAGTCGTTGGCTGGGATTGTGGCCCAAATGTCACCCTGTTTCCTATGTAGTGCACTACTTTTGAACAGGTCCAATAGGGCTCTGGTTAACAGTAGTGAACTATACAGTATATGGAATAGGGTGCCATTCAGGACACTGCTCTGTTCTCTCCTGGCAATGCAGGTGCTTTCTGCTCTCCTGGGCTCTCTTCAGTTTACCTTAACTCTCTCTGAAGTGGTGCGTCTGTTCTGTTGTTGGAGTGAGTGTGTGTGTGTTTCTGCCTGCCTGTCTGTCTGTCTGTGTGTGTGTGTGTGTGTGTGTGTGTGTGTGTGTGTGTGTGTGTGTGTGTGTGTGTGTGTGTGTGTGTGTGTGTGTGTGTGTGTGTGTGTGTGTGTGTGTGTGTGTGTGTGTGTGTGTGTGTGCGTGCGTGTGTTATATCTGCGTGCTGTGTGAAGAGGTTTGGCCGTTGACTCTTCCTCTGAAATGACAGTAGCAGACTGTTTAGCTGTAGAGACTTTGTGGGTGGCGGAGGTGTGTGATGATATAACACCGGCTTGTGTGTCTGTGTGTGTGTGTGTGTGCATGTGTGTGTGTGTGTGTGTGTGTGTGTGTGGTTGCTTGTGTGTGTGTGTTTCTGCCTGCCTGCCTGCCTGCCTGCCTGCCTGCCTGTGTGTGTGTGTGTGTGTGTGTGTGTGTGTGTTTCTGCCTGCCTGCCTGTGTGTGTGTGTGTGTGTGTGTGTGTGTGTGTGTGTGTGTGTGTGTGTGTGTGTGTGTGTGTGTGTGTGTGTGTGTGACACTGTGTATGTTATAGACCGCTGTGATGCTCTCAGCAAAATGTTTGTTTCACAGCCAGATGAATCAGATCTTTTAGATGACAACCTCTTTCACACACACACACACACACACACACACACACACACACACACACACACACACACACACACACACACACACACACACACACACACACACACACACACACACACACACACACACACACAGAGGAGATGTTTGGTTGACTGTCCAACACACAGAGCCCAAAGCCCTGATAAAGCATAAATAATACAGTGAAATAGCTGAGGAAGTCTAGACAAAAACAGAAACGATTGAATGCAAAAATCTAACATTTAGAACACTTTTCAGACCCAAAGTTTAGAAAGACACCTATGTAAAAGTGTGGCTGGAAATTGTGTAGTTTCTGCACGGCCTCTCACAGTAATAGGCTCATGTCTGTCCCTGTTTCTCAACAGAATTAACAAACCCATAACTACAGAAACAATAGGGACTTGTTAGACCCTCAATACACACCACAACACTACAACTATGGGTGAGTGAGTCTAACATCTACCATGATGTTTACTGTCTGCGGTGTAGCTTTGTTGAGATCCAAAGTAATTGAATATGTGTCAATCATCCAGCGACAAAGTCCTAACAAACACGAGTGGCCACTTCTCTGAGGTTTCAACAACCAGTCAGCCACCACAATGAGTTGTAATATCGTAACACTCGAGTGCTGTAGGAAAATGAACATGTTTGCGATCGCCTCGTACAGTAAAGCAACATTTTAAACAACCTTTCTCTTACCATTTTTATTATTTTATATAACCAGAGAAGTCACATTGACATTTTACATCTCTTTTTCAAGTTTTTCAGGCCCTTGTTAAGAATGAAGAAAAAAATATATTTTTGTATATATTTCATTCTAAATTGTTTTAATTTTGTTAGCCTTTTCTTTTTTTGCATTTTATGGTTGCATGACATTCATTTGTGGGTTTAGAGAGAAAGAGAGTGCACCTCTCTATAGGTACATGCATAGCATTACACCTGTAGCTCATCTCTTGGCAGTAGTACTGTAGACCACTTTATCACTGACCTCAACACAGAGTCTCTCAGAACGTTCACAGTCAGCCCACTGACACCCCTATCAGATCTCAGCAAAATCACAGTCTACTTGAACAGAGCAATACTCAATCATGAGGCATCGATGCCAAAGGAACTGAAAAAAATTAAGAAAGGTTATAGGTGGACGGAAAGTAGTGTGGAAACCTACAAAAAACAATAAGGCAACAACAAATTCAATCACTTTTAGACAACTTCCTGGAAAAAACGTTTCACTGTAATAGTGAAGGTGTAAACTTGGCAGTAGATAACCTAAACAGTATATTTGACCTCTCAGCTTCACTCTCATAACTAAACATTTCAAGCAGACAACCTAAGAAAATTAACAACAATGACAAATGGTTTGATGAAGAATGCAAAAACCTAAGAATGAAATTGAGAAACCTATCCAACCAAAAACTTGAGCCTACGCCTTCATCATGGTGAATCAATAAAACAATACAGAAATACACTATGGAAAAAGAAGGAACAGCACGTCAGATATCAGCTCAATGTAATGGAAGTATCCATAGAATCTAACCACTTCTGGGAAAATTGGAAAACACTAAACAAACAACAACAGGAAGAGTTATCTATCCAGAATGGAGATGTATAGATAAACCACTTCTCCAATCTTTTTGTCCCTATAACAAAGAATCTACTATTAAAGTCTACCAGAACCCACTGGACTCAGAGCAAAATACAAGCCCTTAGCTCTGGCATATTCCCCAATATTTGGAACCAGGGACTGATCTCCCCAATCCACAAAAGTAGAGACAAATTTGACCCCAATAACTACCGTGGGATATGCGTCAACAGCAACCTTGGGAAAATCCTCTGCATTTTCATTAACAACAGACTCGTACATTTCCTCAGTGAAAACAATGTACTGAGCAAATGTCAAATTGGCTTTTTACCAAATTACCGTACGACAGACCACGTCTTCCCCCTGCACACCCTAATTGACAAACAAACAAACCAAAACAAAGGCAGTCTTCTCATGCTTTGTAAATTCCAAAAAAGCTTTCAACTCAATTTGGCATGAGGGCCTGCTATACAAATTGATGGAAAGTGGTGTTGCGGGAAAAACACACAACATTATATGTAAACAAACAAATGTGCGGTTCAAATGGGCAAAAAAACATAGAACCAGGGAGTGAGACAGGGATGCAGGTTAAGCCCCACACTCTTCAACATATATATCAACAAATTGGATATGTTTCCACGAACTGTAATATAACTTTTTTGACTTTGACTGGACCTTGTGCCTGCGCATTTAGATTACTGTACTAAATGCACAAACAAAAAGGAGGTATTTGGACATAAATGATTAACTTTATAGAACAAAACTAACATTTGTTGTGGAACTGGGATTCCTGGGAGTGCATTCTGATGAAGATCAACAAAGGTGAGTGGATATTTATAATGCTCTTTCTGACTTCTGTTGACTCCATAACATGGGGGGTATCTGTATTACTTGTTTGGTCTCTGAGCGCTGTACTCAGATTATCCCATAGTGTGCTTTTTCGGTAAAGCTTTTTTGATATCTGACACAGCGGTTGCATTAAGGAGAAGTATATCTTTAATTCCATAAATATCAGTTGTATTTTCATCAACATTTATGATGAGTATTTCTGTAAATTGACGTGGCTCTGCACTTTCACCGGATGTTTTGGAGGCAAAACATAACAACGCGCCAATGTAAACAGAGATTTTTGGATATAAATATGAACTTTATCGAACAAAAATACATGTATTGTGGAACATGAAGTCCTATGAGTGTCATCTGATGAAGATCATCAAAGGTTAGTGATTAATTTTATCTCTATTTCTGCTTTTTGTGACTCCTCTCTTTGGCTGGAAAAATGGCTGTGTTTTTTTGTGACTAGGTACTGACCTAACATAATCGCAATGGTATGCTTTTGTCGTAAAGCCTTTTTGAAATCGGACACTGTGGTGGGATTAACAACAAGAGAGAGAGAAAGACAGAAAGAGACACCGATAGACTTAAAGTGATTTGTTTAATGACTCATTCTAAAAGGCTTGTAACAGCAGAGTGATCGGTCAGGCAGCAGGAGACAACGTGTGGAACCTGATGTACAAACACACACACACAGCCAACACACCCACACACATAGACACACACAGCCACACACACACATATAGACTCTCACAGCCACACACACATACACACTCAGCCACACACACACGCAGCAACACACACACACACACACATACACACTCAGCCACACACACACGCAGCAAAAAACAGACACACACACAGGCAGAAAAACACACACAGGCAGAAACACACACACACACACACAGAAATTGAGTTCAACTGCATCCTGTTTCCATTGATCTTCATTGAGATGTTTTTAATAATTGACTGGAGTCCACCTGTGGTAAATTCAATTGATTGGACATGATTTGGAAAGGCACACACCTGTCTATATAAGGTTCAAAAGTTCACAGTGCATGTCAGAACAAAAACCAAGCGATGAGGATATCCCTCTAGTGGTGTGGGGGCTGTGCTTTGGCAAAGAGGGTGGGGTTACAACCTGCCCGGTTGGCCCTGTCTGGGGCTATCGTCGGACGGGTCCACAGTGTCTCCCGACCCCTCCTGTCTCAGCCTCCAGTGATTATGCTGCAGTAGTTTATGTGTCGGGAGCTGGGGTCAGTCTGTTATATCTGGAGTATTTATCCTGTCTTATCCAGTGTCCTGTGTGAATTTAAGTATACTCCATCTAATTCTCTCTCGCTTCTCTCTCCCTTCTCTCTTATTTCTCTCTTCTCTCGGAGGACCTGAGCCCTAGGACCATGCCTGGCCTGATGACGCCTTGCTGTCTCCAGTCCACCTGGTAGTGCTGCTGCTCCAGTTTCAACTGTTCTGCCTGCGGCTATGGAACACTGACCTGTTCACCGGACGTGCTACCTTGTCCCGGACCTGCTGTTTTCGACTCTCTCTCTACCGCATATGCTGTCTCTAACTCTGAATGATCAGCTATGAAAAGCCAACTGACATTTACTCCTGAGGTGCTGACCTGTTGCACCCTCGACAACCACTGTGATTATTGTTATTTGACCCTGCTGGTCATCTCTAAATGTTTGAACAGCTTGGTCATGTTCTGTTATAATCTCCACCCAGCACAGCCAGAAGAGGACTGGCCATCCCTCAGAGCCTGGTTTCTCTCTAGGTTTCTTCCTAGGTTCCTTCCTTTCTAGGGAGTTTTTCCTAGCCACCGTGCTTCTACATCTACATTGCTGGGTTTCTGTATAGCACTTTGTGACATCGGCAGATGTAAAAAGGGCTTCATAAATACATTTGTTTGATTGATTGATGAGGTCGAAGGAATTGTCTGTGGAGCCCCCGAGACAGGACTGTGTCGAGGAACAGATCTGAGGAAGGGTACCAAAACATTTCTGCAGCATTGAAGGTCCCCAAGAACACAGTGGCCTCCATCATTCTTAAATGGAAGAAGTTTGGAACCACCAAGACTCTTCCTAGAGCTGGCCGCCTGGCCAAACTGAGCATTCGAGGGAGAAGGACCTTGGTCAGGGAGGTGACCAAGAACCCGATGGTCAATCTGACGGAGCTCTAGAGTTCCTCCGCGGAGATGGGAGAACCTTACAGAAGGACAACCATCTCTGCAGCACTCCACCAATCAGGCCTTTATGGTAGAGTGGCCAGGCAAAGATGAACAGAGCAAAGTACAGAGAGATCATTCATAAAAACCTGCTCCAGAGCTATCAGGACCTCAGACTGGGGAGACGGTTTACCTTCCATCAGGACAATGACCCTAGCACACAGCCAAGAGAACACAGAGGCTTCGGGACAAGTCTCTGAATATCCTTGAGTGGCCCATTCAAAGCCTGGACATAAAACCTGATCGAACGTCGCTGGAGAAACCTGAAGATAGCTGTTCAGCAACGCTCCCCATCCAACCTGATAGAGCTTGAGAGGATCTGCAGAGAAGAATGGGAGAAACCCTCCAAATACAGGTGTGCCAAGCTTGTAGCGTCATACCCAAGAAGACTTGAGGCTGGAATTGCTGCCAAAGGTGCTTCAACAATGTACTGAGTACTCAGCTTTATTTTATACTTATTTATAATAAACTTGCTTTGTCATTATGTATTATGGCTTGTATTGTGTGTAGATTGATGAGGGATTGAAAACGATTTAATCAATTTTAGAAAAAGACTGTAACGTAACAAATTGTGGAAGTCAAGGAGCCTGAATACTTTCCGAATGCACTGTACTAGGCGGTGTCAGAGGAAGGCCCAAATAATTGTCAAAGACTCCAGTCACCCAAGTCGTAGACTGTTCTCTCTGATACCACACGTCCAAGCAGTACCGGAGCACCAAGTCTAGGACCAAATGGCTCCTGAACAGCTTCTACCCCCAAGCCATAAGACTGCTGAACAATTAATCAAATTGCCACCTGGACTATTTGCATTGACATAGAGCTGGCGGGTTAATCACTCTATCGGCCAGACAGAACAGCAGCCTCTGGTAAGACACGGGGCGGGGGCCTATGCATTTATGTAAACAGTTGGTGCACAATATCTAAGGAAGTCTCAAAGTTTTGCTTGCCTGACGTGGAGTATCTTGTGATAAGCTGCAGACCTCCCTATTTACCCAGAGAGTTTTCATCTGTTATTTTCATAACTGTCGATATACCACCACAGAGCGAGTTTGGAACTAAAACCGCACTAAATGAGCTGTATTCCGCCATAAGCAAACAGGAAAATGCTCATCCAGAGGCAGCGCTCCTAGTGGCCGGGGTCTTTAATACAGGCAAACTTAAATCAGTTTTACCAAATTTCTATCAACATGTTAAATGTGCAACCACAAGTAAAAGGAATTCTAGATATCCTTTACTCCACACACAGAGACACGTACAAAGCTTTCCCTTGCTCTCTATTTGGTAAATCTGACCATAACTCTATCCTCCTGATTCCTGCTTACAGGTAAAAAATTAAAGCAGGAAGCACCAGTGACTCAGTCTATAAAAAAGTGGTCAGATGAAGCAAATGCTAAGCTACAGGACTGTTTTGCTAGCACAGACTGGAATATGTTCTGGGATTCTTCCGATAGCATTGAGGAGTACACCACTTCAATAACTGGATTTATCAGTAAGTCTGCATCTAAAGTGGCTGCCCCTTTCAAGAAGCGTCATCCCCACAGTGACTGACTACCGTATATACCATACGTATAATCCAGACGGATTACCAGGACGTGTACTCCGAGCATGCGCTGACCAACTGGCAAATGTCTTCACTGACATTTTCAAACTCTCCCTGTCTGAGTCTGTAATACCAACATGTTTCAAGCAGACCACCATAGTCCCTGTGCCCAATAACACTAAGGTAACCTGCCTAAATGACTACTGACCCGTAGCACTCACGTCTGTAGCCATGAAATGCTTTGAAAGGCTGGTCATAGCTCAGACCAACACCATTATCCCACAAACCCAAGACCCCCTTATTTGCATACCGCCCCAACAGATCCACATATGACGCAATCTCTATTGCTCTCCACACGGCCCTTTCCCACCTGGACAAAAGAAACACCTATGTGAGAATGCTGTTCATTGATTTCAGCTCAGCGTTCAACACCCTAGTGCCCTTCAAACACATCACTAAGCTAAGGACCCTGGGACTAAACACCTCCCTCTGCAACTGGATCCTAGACTTCCTGACGGGCCGCCCCCAGGTGGTGAGGGTAGGTAACAACACATCCGCCACGCTGATCCACAATACGGCTCAGTCCCCTCCTGTACTCCCTGTTCACTCATGACTGCATGGCCAGGCACAACTCCAACATCATCATTAAGTTTTCTGATGACACAACAGTGGTAGGCCTGATCACCAACAACGATGAGACAGCCTATGGGGAGGAGTTCAGAGACCTGACCATGTGGAGCTAGGACAACAACCTCTCCCTCAACGGTGATCAAGGCAAAGGAGATGATTGTGGACTATAGAAAAAGGAGGACGGAGCACGTCCCCATTCTCATCGACGGGGCTGTAGTGAGGCAGGTTGAGAGCTTCAGGTTCCTTGGTGTCCACATCAACAACAAACTAACATGGTCCAAGCACACCAAGACAGTCGTGAAGAGGGCACAACAAAACCTATTCCCCCTCAGGAGACTGAAAAGATTTGGCATGGGTCC
This sequence comes from Oncorhynchus tshawytscha, assembly GCF_018296145.1. Lineage (NCBI taxonomy): Eukaryota > Metazoa > Chordata > Actinopteri > Salmoniformes > Salmonidae > Oncorhynchus > Oncorhynchus tshawytscha. The sequence goes on along the minus strand of NC_056436.1, from coordinate 78,903,919 downwards.
TCAGACCCTCAAAAGATTTTATAGCTGCACCATCGAGAGCAGTGACTGGTTGCATCACTGCCTGGTATGGCAACTGCTCAGCCCTACAGAAGTTGCCATACATCCCTACAGAGGGTAGTGCGTACGGCCCAGTACATCACCAGGGCCATTCTTCCTGACATACAGGACCTCTATTACTAAACATTGTCAAAGACTCCAGCCACCCTAGACATAGACTGTTCTCTCTGCTACCGCACTACAAGAGGTACCGGAGCACCAAGTCTAGATCCAAGAGGTTTCTAAACAGCTTCTACCCCCAAGCCATAAGACTCCTGAACAGCTAATCAAATGGCTACCCAGACTATTTGCATTCCCCCCCACGCTGCTACTACTCTCTATGCATATCCACTATAACAACCCTACCTGCATGTATATAATTATCTCAATCACCTTGACACCGGTGCCCCCGCACATTGACACATTGACTCTGTACAGGTACCCCCTGTATATAGTCTCCACATTGACTCTGTACAGGTACCCCCTGTATATAGTCTCCACATTGACACATTGACTCTGTACAGGTACCCCCTGTACATAGTCTCCACATTGACACATTGACTCTATACAGGTACCCCCTGTATATAGTCTCCACATTGACACATTGACTCTGTACAGGTACCCCCTGCATATAGTCTCCACATTGACACATTGACTCTGTACAGGTACCCCCTGCATATAGTCTCCACATTGACACATTGACTCTGTACAGGTACCCCCTGCATATAGTCTCCACATTGACACATTGACTCTGTACAGGTACCCCCTGTATATAGTCTCCACATTGACACATTGACTCTGTACAGGTACCCCCTGCATATAGTCTCCACATTGACACATTGACTCTGTACAGGTACCCCCTGTATATAGTCTCCACATTGACACATTGACTCTGTACAGGTACCCCCTGTATATAGTCTCCACATTGACACATTGACTCTGTACAGGTACCCCCTGTATATAGTCTCCACATTGACTCTGTACAGGAACCCTGCTATTGTTATTTACTGCTGCACTTTAATTATTTGTTTTCCTTATCTCTTATCGCTCTTTTATTACTTTTATTTTGTAGGTATTTTCTTAAAACTGCTTTGTTGGTTTAGAGCTTGTAAGTCAGCATTTCATTGTAAGGTCTACACCTGTTGGGTAAGGGCTTCTAAGTCAGTATTTCACTGTAAGGTCTACACCTGTTGGTTTAGAGCTTGTAAGTCAGCATTTCATTGTAAGGTCTACACCTGTTGGGTAAGGGCTTGTAAGTCAGCATTTCACTGTAAGGTCTACACCTGTTGGGTAAGGGCTTGTAAGTCAGCATTTCACTGTAAGGTCTACTACACCTGTTGGTTAAGGGCTTGTAAGTCAGCATTTCACTGTAAGGTCTACTACACCTGTTGTATTCAGCATTTCACTGTAAGGTCTACTACACCTGTTGTATTCAGCATTTCACTGTAAGGTCTACTACACCTGTTGTATTCAGCATTTCACTGTAAGGTCTACTATACCTGTTGTATTCAGCATTTCACTGTAAGGTCTAAACCTGTTGTATTCAGCATTTCATTGTAAGGTCTACTACACCTGTTGTATTCAGCATTTCACTGTAAGGTCTAAACCTGTTGTATTCAGCATTTCACTGTAAGGTCTACTACACCTGTTGTATTCAGCATTTCACTGTAAGGTCTACTACACCTGTTGTATTCAGCATTTCACTGTAAGGTCTACTACACCTGTTGTATTCAGCATTTCACTGTAAGGTCTACTACACCTGTTGTATTCAGCATTTCACTGTAAGGTCTACTACACCTGTTGTATTCAGCATTTCACTGTAAGGTCTACTACACCTGTTGTATTCAGCATTTCACTGTAAGGTCTAAACCTGTTGTATTCAGCATTTCACTGTCTACTACACCTGTTGTATTCAGCATTTCACTGTAAGGTCTAAACCTGTTGTATTCAGCATTTCACTGTAAGGTCTACTACACCTGTTGTATTCAGCATTTCACTGTAAGGTCTACTACACCTGTTGTATTCAGCATTTCACTGTAAGGTCTACACCTGTTGTATTCAGCATTTCACTGTAAGGTCTACTACACCTGTTGTATTCAGCATTTCACTGTAAGGTCTACTACACCTGTTGTATTCAGCATTTCACTGTAAGATCTACACCTGTTGTATTCAGCATTTCACTGTAAGGTCTACTACACCTGTTGTATTCAGCATTTCACTGTAAGGTCTACTACACCTGTTGTATTCAGCATTTCACTGTAAGGTCTACTACACCTGTTGTATTCAGCATTTCACTGTAAGGTCTACTACACCTGTTGTATTCAGCATTTCACTGTAAGGTCTAAACCTGTTGTATTCAGCATTTCACTGTAAGGTCTACACCTGTTGTATTCAGCATTTCACTGTAAGGTCTAAACCTGTTGTATTCAGCATTTCATTGTCTACTACACCTGTTGTATTCAGCATTTCACTGTAAGGTCTACTACACCTGTTGTATTCAGCATTTCACTGTAAGGTCTACTACACCTGTTGTATTCAGCATTTCACTGTAAGGTCTACTACACCTGTTGTATTCAGCATTTCACTGTAAGATCTACACCTGTTGTATTCAGCATTTCACTGTAAGATCTACACCTGTTGTATTCAGCATTTCACTGTAAGGTCTACACCTGTTGTATTCGGCAAGTGACAAATACAATTTGATTTGATTTGATCATTGAACATGGAAGGTGGAACATGAAACATGGAAGGTGGAACAAGAAACATGGAACATGGAACATGAAAGGTGGAACAAGAAACAAAGAACAGAATGTGACACATGAGGTGGAACATCAAATCCAATCAAATTGTATTGGTCACATACACATGGTTAGCAGATGTTATTGGTCACATACACATGGTTAGCAGATGTTATTGGTCACATACACATGGTTAGCAGATGTTATTGGTCACATACACACAGTTAGCAGATGTTATTGGTCACATACACACGGTTAGCAGATGTTATTGGTCACATACACATGGTTAGCAGATGTTATGGTCACATACACACGGTTAGCAGATGTTATTGGTCACATACACATGGTTAGCAGATGTTATTGGTCACATACACATGGTTAGCAGATGTTATTGGTCACATACACATGGTTAGCAGATGTTATTGGTCACACACACACGGTTAGCAGATGTTATTGGTCACATACACATGGTTAGCAGATGTTATTGGTCACATACACATGGTTAGCAGATGTTATTGGTCACATACACATGGTTAGCAGATGTTACTGGTCACATACACATGGTTAGCAGATGTTATTGGTCACATACACATGGTTAGCAGATGTTATTGGTCACATACACATGGTTAGCAGATGTTACTGGTCACATACACATGGTTAGCAGATGTTATTGGTCACATACACATGGTTAGCAGATGTTATTGGTCACATACACACGGTTAGCAGATGTTATTGGTCACATACACATGGTTAGCAGATGTTATTGGTCACATACACATGGTTAGCAGATGTCATTGGTCACATACACATGGTTAGCAGATGTTATTGGTCATATACACGTGGTTAGCAGATGTTATTGGTCACAGACACATGGTTAGCAGATGTTATTGGTCATATACACGTGGTTAGCAGATGTTATTGTGAGTGTAGTGAAATGCTTGTTTTTCTAGTTCCGACAGTGCAGCAAAATCTACCAAGTAATATAACAATTCCACAACAACTACCTAATACAAAAATCTGAGTAAAGGAATGGAATAAGAATATATACAGTACATATAAATATATGGAGGAGCAATGACAGAGAGGCTTAGGCAAGATGCAATAGATGGTATAAAATACAGTATATACATATGAGATGAGTAATGTAAGATATGTAAACATTATTAAAATGACGAGTCATCCATTTCTCAAAGTGACCAATGATTTCAAGTCTGTATGTAGGCAGCAGCCTCTCTGTGTTAGTGATGGCTGATTAACAGTCTGATGGCCTTGAGATAGAAGCTGTTTTTCAGTCTCTCGGTCCTAGCTTTGATGGACCTGTACTGACTTTGCCTTCTGGATGGTAACAGGGTAAACAGGCAGTGGCTCGGGTGGTTGTTGTCCTTGATGATCTTTTTAGCTTTCCTGTAACATCAGGTGCTTGGGGGGCAGGTAGTTTACCCCTGGTTATGCGTTGTGCAGACCGCACACATCTCTGGAGAGCCTAGCGGTTGTGGGCGGTGCAGTTGCCATACCAGGTGGTGATACAGCCGACAGGATGCTCTCAATTGTGCATCTGTAAAAGTTTGTGAGGGTTTTAGGTGACAAGACAAATTTCTTCATCCTCCTGAAGTTGAAGAGGTGTTGTTGTGCCATCTTCACCACACTGTCTGTGTTGGTGGACCATTTCAGTTTGTCCGTGATGTGTACGCCAAGGACCTTAAAACGTTCCACCTTCTCTACTGCTGTCTCGTCGATGTGGATAGGGGGGTGCTCCCTCTGCTGTTACCTGAAGTCCATTGAAGGTGGCGCGAGAAACATGGAATGTGGAACACGTTTCCATTTTTTACAGTTATATAAGGCTGTCATGAAGACCACAAGTGAGATTCTGTGTGTAGTATACAGCCTATCAACATGATCTTAAGACCTACCATATTAATAATGATAATTATAAGTCAGACACACATACACACACTTTGAGATCATCTTATTTAATTAAGAACAGTCTTTCATCTTAATGGGTAAAAAATATGAACATAAATTTGATAATCGCACAAATGAGATATATTCCCTCTTCAATGCTGTCATGCCAGAAGCACCAATCAGAGGAACTACACAGAGAGGGAGGGGGTGGGGGCAGAGAAAAATAGAGACAGAGAGTGGGAGAGAGGGGGGTAGAGAGAGACAGATAGAGAGATGGGCGGGGAGAGATTAAGAGAGATAAATAGGGACAGAGAGAGGGAGGAGGGAGAGAGAGAGAGGTAGAAGGGGAGAGAGTAAGATAGAGGGGGAGAGGGGGAGGAGGTAGAGAAAGAGAGCAAGATAAAGGGAGAAGGGAGAGAGAGAGAGAGAGAGAGAGAGGGAGGAGGGGAGAGTGTAAGATAGAGGGAGGAGGGAGAGGAGGATGGAGGGGTGTAAGATAGAGGGAGAATGGGAGAGAGAGTAAGATGGAGGGACAGAGAGAGAGGGGGAGAGAGGGGGAGAGAGGGAAGAGGTGGAGAAATAGAACAAGATAGAGGGAGAAGGAGAGAGAGAGAGTAAGCGAGAGGGAGGGGAGAGAGTAAGAGAGAGGGGAAGAGAGGGCAGAGGGGGAGAAAGAGAGTAAAATTGAGGGAGAGGGGGAGAGAGAATAAGATAGACGGAGGAGCGGAGAGGGAGTAAGAGAGAGGGAGGAGGGAAGAGAGAGTAAGATTGAGGGAGAAGGGGCGGGAGAGTAAGATAGAGGGAGGAGGGGGGGAGGAGGGAGGGAGATAGAGAGTAAGATGGAGGGGTGAGAGAGTAAGATAGAGGGAGGAGGGAGAGAGAGAGGATGGGGAGAGAGGGAGGAGGGAGAGAGAGAGGATGGGGAGAGAGAGAGGGAGAGAGAGAGAGAGAGAGGAGGTGAAGAGAGAGTAAGATAGAGGGAGGAGGGGTGAGAGAGAGAGAGAGAGAGAGAGAGAGAGAGAGAGGAGGGGGGGGAGAGAGAGAGATAAATAGGCACAGAGAGATGGAGGAGGGGGAGAGAGAGTAAGATAGAGGGAGGAGGGGGAGAGAGGGAGGAGGGAGGGAGATAGAGATAAAGCCCCTTGAATTGAATTGAGTAAGATGGAGGGGGGGAGAGAGTAAGAGAGATAAATAGGGACAGAGAGAGGGATTTTGGATAAAATGACCTGAATGGACTTTTACTACCAAGGACTATCAAGAAAAAACATCTAACAAACCAAAACCTGCAGAAGAAACACAGCGGAACCTGGAAATACTATCCAACACTAAACTGAGTGAGTAACGTTCAGTCTGAACCTACTAGGCTAAAAGTAAAAGACAATCATATCTAGGTAATTGTGTTATATAAAGCTTAAGCTAGGATAGAAACTGACCTGATCCATTAGCACTGAACTGGGAAGTGAGAGGTGTGAAAACTCTTGAGCCTAACATTGGCAGGAGAGTACCACAGAGAGAGCACAGCAGGAAAAGCTCTCTCTCTGTGGCGACTCCCCCATCCTGAGTGAGTCTGATCACACCTCTTCAAACTGCCCTGCAGAGGAGGATAGTCCCCATTCACAGAGCTGGAGAGAAACTTCTGTATGTGTATGTTTACTGTTAATTTTTACTGTTTATTTCACTTTTGTATATTATCTACCTCTCTTGCTTTGGCAATGTTAACACATGTTTCCCATGCCAGTAAAGCCCCTCGTTTTTCACTCAATTTGGAAAACACATAGGGCGTTATAAATGTACACAAACAACAAGTGCGCAGTTAAAATAGGCAAAAAACACACATTTCTTTCCACAGGGCCGTGGAGTGAGACAGGGATGCAGCTTAAGCCCCACCCTCTTCAACATATATATCAACGAATTAGCGAGGGCACTAGAACAGTCTGCAGCACCAGCCATCAGCCTACTAGAATCTGAAGTTAAATGTCTACTGATGATCTGGTGCTTCTGTCCCCAACCAAGGAGGGCCTACAGCAGCACCTAGATCCTCTGCACAGATTCTGTCAGACCTGGGCCCTGACAGTAAATCTCAGTAAGACAAAAATAATGGTGTTCCAAAAAAGGTCCAGTCGCCAGGACCACAAATTGAAATTCCATCTCGACACTGTTGCCCTAGAGCACACAAAAAACGATACATACCTCGGCCTAAACATCAGCGCCACAAGTAACTTCCACAAAGCTGTGAAGGATCTGAGAGACAATGCAAGAAGGGCCTTCTATGCCATCAAAAGGAACATACAATTAGACCTACCAATTAGGATCTGGCTTAAAATACTTGAAATAGTTAAAGAACCAATTTCCAATCATGGATGTGAGGTCTGGGGTCTGCTCACTAACCAAGAATTCACTAAATGGGACAAAGACCAAATTGATTTGTGACCTGTTGCCACAAGAAAAGGGCAACTATTGAAGAACATTGTAAATAGAACCCAAGTTTATGTTGATTTATTTTGCCTTTTGTACTTGAACTATTTGCATATCGTTACACATTGCATATAGACATAATACGACATTTCTACTGCCGCTATTCCTACTGCCGCTATTCCTACTGCCTCTATTCCTACTGCCTCTATTCCTACTGCCTCTATTCCTACTGCCTCTATTCCTACTGCCTCTATTTCTACTGCCTCTATTTCTACTGCCTCTATTCCTACTGCCTCTATTCCTACTGCCTCTATTTCTACTGCCTCTTTTCCTACTGCCTCTATTCCTACTGCCTCTATTCCTTAAAAAATTTTGCGAGTGTAATGTTTACGGTTAATTTTTATTGTTTTTTTCACTTTTGTTTATTTTCTATTTCACTTGATTTTGCAGTGTAAACATATGTCTACCATGTCAATAAAGCCCTTTGAATTGAATTGAAATAGGGCCAGAGAAAGGGAGGAGGGGAAGAGAGAGTGAGAGAGAGCACAAACACACAGAGGTCATGCAGAGAGGAAGAGAGGAACTCAGAGAGAGAGAGAAAGAGAAAGAGAAAGAGAGGTACTCTGCGAACTCAACATAACAATCTCTCCTCCTCTGTGAAGTGACGGCAGACCAACATGCCAACTGTAGAAACCCAGCTCTGGAAATGAGACGTGACATAAAATCCCAAGTTGTTTTAATTACTGGCAAATGAGGCACAGTCAGGTTCCCAGGGGTGATGGCTAAAAACCTATCATTAGTTTTCTCTCTCTCTCTCTAAAGTTCTCTCTCTCTCATACCCACCCAGGGGTCTAGTGCAGCTCTGGCTCCAATGATCACTCTACTCTATATAAGCTATATGCATTATCTCTGAAGTTACATTATTATAAAGCTCCTCGTCTATCAGACAGGGGATTAAAAACTTCATCTAGCGGTCCCCAGCCACATACTTGTCATTTGAAGTCTTGTTTTGTTCACATTAGTAATGTTGGAGAGCAATTATGACACGAGAACTTCCATCTACACAGATTAGCCAATATGTGTTTGACTTTTATCAACTGCTCTGACTTGACTATGAATCAATGGAAAGAGTAGAACATTAATAAAGATTTTAAAGGGTAGAAGATACTGTTGAAACAGTTAAAGGGTAGACGATACTGTTGAAACAGTTAAAGGGTAGAAGATACTGTTGAAACAGTTAAAGGGTAGAAGATACTGTTGAAACAGTTAAAGGGTAGAAGATACTGTTGAAACAGTTAAAGGGTAGAAGATACTGTTGAAACAGTTAAAGGGTAGAAGATACTGTTGAAACAGTTAAAGGGTAGACGATACTGTTGAAACAGTTAAAGGGTAGAAGATACTGTTGAAACAGTTAAAGGGTAGAAGATACTGTTGAAACAGTTAAAGGGTAGAAGATACTGTTGAAACAGTTAAAAAGGGTAGACGATACGTCACTTGAGTGGGTTGAGTCACTGACGTGATCTTTCTGTCTGAGTTGGCGTCCCCCCCTGGGTTGTGCCGTGGCGGAGATCTTTGTGGGCTATACTTGGCCTTGTCTCAGGATGGTAAATTGGTGGTTGAAGATATCCCTCTAGTGGTGTGCGGGCTGTGCTTTGGCAAAGTGGGTGGGGTTATATCCTTCCTGTTTGGCCCTGTCCGGGGGTATCATCGGATGGGGCCACAGTGTCTCCTGACCCCTCCTGTCTCAGCCTCCAGTATTTATGCTGCAGTAGTTTATGTGTCGGGGGCTAGGGTCAGTTTGTTATATCTGGAGTACTTCTCCTCACTTATCCGGTGTCCTGTGTGAATTTAAGTATGCTAATTCTCTCTTTCGCTCTTTCTTTCTCTCTCTCGGACGACCTGAGCCCTAGAACCATGCCTCAGGACTACCTGGCATGATGACTCCTTGCTGTCCTCAGTCCACCTGGCCGTGCTGCTGCTCCAGTTTCAACTGTTCTGCCTGCGGCTATGGAATCCTGACCTGTTCACCGGACGTGCTACCTGTCCCAGACCTGCTGTTTTCAACTCTCTAGAGACAGCAGGAGTGGTAGAGATACTCTTAATGATCGGCTATGAAAAGCCAACTGACATTTACTCCTGAGGTGGTGACTTGCTGTACCCTCGACAACTACTGTGATTATTATTATTTGACCATGTTGGTCATTTATGAACATCTTGGCCATGTTCTGTTATAATCTCCACTAGGCACAGCCAGAAGAGGACTGCACACCCCTCATAGCCTGGTTCCTCTCTAGATTTCCTCCTAGGTTCTGGCCTTTCTAGGGAGTTTTTCCTAGCCACCGTGCTTCTAAACCTGCATTGCTTGCTGTTTGGGGTTTTAGGCTGGGTTTCTGTACAGCACTTTGAGATATCAGCTGTTGTACAAAGTGCTTTATAAATACATTTGATTTGATTTGATTTGTTAATTACTGTAGACATGGTGTTCTTTACTGTTCTTTACTGTAGGCATGGTGTTCTTTACTGTTCTTTACTGTAGGCATGGTGTTCTTTACTGTTCTTTACTGTAGGCATGGTGTTCTTTACTGTAGGCATGGTGTTCTTTACTGTTCTTTACTGTAGGCATGGTGTTCTTTACTGTTCTTTACTGTTCTTTACTGTAGGCATGGTGTTCTTTACTGTTCTTTACTGTAGACATGGTGTTCTTTACTGTAGACATGGTGTTCTTTACTGTTCTTTACTGTATGCATGGTGTTCTTTACTGTTCTTTACTGTATGCATGGTGTTCTTTACTGTTCTTTACTGTAGGCATGGTGTTCTTTACTGTAGACATGGTGTTCTTTACTGTAGGCATGGTGTTCTTTACTGTAGACATGGTGTTCTTTACTGTTCTTTACTGTAGCATGGTGTTCTTTACTGTTCTTTACTGTTCTTTACTGTTCTTTACTGTTCTTTACTGTTCTTTACTGTAGGCATGGTGTTCTTTACTGTTCTTTACTGTATGCATGGTGTTCTTTACTGTTCTTTACTGTAGGCATGGTGTTCTTTACTGTAGACATGGTGTTCTTTACTGTTCTTTACTGTATGCATGGTGTTCTTTACTGTTCTTTACTGTAGGCATGGTGTTCTTTACTGTTCTTTACTGTAGGCATGGTGTTCTTTACTGTTCTTTACTGTAGGCATGGTGTTCTTTACTGTAGACATGGTGTTCTTTACTGTTCTTTACTGTAGGCATGGTGTTCTTTACTGTAGACATGGTGTTCTTTACTGTAGACATGGTGTTCTTTACTGTAGACATGGTGTTCTTTACTGTAGACATGGTGTTCTTTACTGTAGACATGGTGTTCTTTACTGTAGACATGGTGTTCTTTACTGTTCTTTACTGTAGACATGGTGTTCTTTACTGTTCTTTACTGTAGACATGGTGTTCTTTACTGTAGACATGGTGTTCTTTACTGTTCTTTACTGTAGACATAGTGTTCTTTACTGTTCTTTACTGTAGACATGGTGTTCTTTACTGTTCTTTACTGTAGACATGGTGTTCTTTACTGATATTGTTTTCACATGCAGACATTGACCAGTCTTTAGGCAAGGCCTGAAGATCCTTCCATTGGCTTCCTGGTAGCCTCTCTGATCAGTCTCCTCCTTGCCCGGTCATCCAGTTTGGAGGGACGGCCTGATCTTTGCAGGGTCTGGTTGGCGCCATACGCCTTAACCACTTCTTAGCAAACTCTGCTCCGAGGTAAATATTTTATATCCATCCCCTGACCTGTGCCTTTCCACCCATATGGGATTATATGCTTTGAATTGCAGTACTAAGCAGTGGAGTCCTCTGTGAACAACTGCTTTCATTCTGAACTAATCAAAGTCACTACAATTGATCACAGATGGAAGCCAATTAGCTTGATTAGTGATCTGGAAGGTGGTTGGTTATACCCCAGCAAGTTTGTAATTACAATTCTAAGGGGGAGTTCACTTATCCAAATATTTTACTGTTTTACTTTGAATTAATTTTCAGTTTTTAAAAAGAAAACAAAAAAGCTGGAAAAAGTCTAATTGTGTGTTTTCATTTCAGGCTGTAAGGCAAAACAAGGTGACCATTTTGAGAGGGTGTGGTGATTTTCTATACCCACTGTAAAACCTATAGGCCTATAAGTCTGTATGACATGTACACTACAGAATGTATAGGATGTGTGTAGGCTCCAACATCCCCATATATCAAAAGGTTGATTACTCAGTAACCACACACTTGAATACTCCAGTATCAACAAACACAGATGCTGCACTGTTTTCCTCTCTAGTGTTGCTTTGCATAATGCTCTTCACTTCTGAGTTAGTATTATAATGGGATTGTCTGGAAGGGAATTATCATGCTAGTCTGTCTATGTTTGACTACTTGTAGTTGTCTCTTTCTGTCTCTACATGTCTCTGTCTGACTCTATGTCTCTGACTCTATATGTCTCTGACTCTCTGTCTCTACATGTCTCTGTCTCTACATGTCTCTACATGTCTCTGTCTCTACATGTCTCTGACTCTATCTGGCTCTGTCTCTATATGTCTCTGACTCTGTCTCTGACTCTACATGTCTCTCTCTGACTACGTGTCTCTCTCTGACTCTACATGTCTTTCTCTGACTCTATATGTCTCTCTCTCTATCTGTCTCTGACTCTATATGTCTCTCTATGATTCTACATGTCTCTCTCTTTGTCTATCTGGCTCTGGCTCTATATGTCTCTGACTCTACATGTCTCTCTCTGACTCTACATGTCTCTTTCTGACTCTATATGTCTGTTTGTCTCTGTCTCTATAGGTCTCTGTCTCTATAGGTCTCTGTCTCTACAGGTCTCTGACTCTACAGGTCTCTGACTCTACAGGTCTCTGACTCTGACTCTGTCACTGTCTGTGTCTCTATCTGTCTGTGTCTGTCTCTATAGGTCTCTGTCTCTATAGGTCTCTGTCTCTGACTCTATAGGTCTCTGTCTCTATATGTCTCTATAGCTCTGTCTCTATATGTCTCTGTCTCTATAGGTCTCTGTCTCTATATGTCTCTGTTTCTATATGTCTCTGACTCTGTCACTGTCTTTGTCTCTATCTGTCTGTCTCTGTCACTGTCACTGTCACTGTCACTGTCACTGTCTCTGTCACTGTCTGTCTCTGTCACTGTCTGTGTCTCTATCTGTCTGTCACTGTCACTGTCTGTCTCTGTCACTGTCTCTTTATCTGTTTCTCTGACTCTGTGTCTCTGTCTCTATTTCTCTCTGTCTGTCTCTGTCTCTCTCTCTGACTGTCTCAGCCTCTGTCTCTCTCTTGCCAATGCATCAATGTAGGTATCCTTGATGGTGAATGCAGAGACAGTCCTGTACACAGGTTAAATGGATTCTTTCTGTGAGCCTCAGTATGCAGGCCTCGAGCCACACAGAGCAAATCAATTCATATCACCCTGGGCCATGCATCCATTATTACTAACGCAATGGAATGTCTGCAAGACCTACCCTAGCTACCTCTCTGTTGTCTCATCTATCCATCTCTCCCTCTCTCTTTCTGCAACCTCCACTCTCTTCCCTAAAGACCTTTCCAACCGTCTGCCTTCGTTTTTGTCTCCAGGTACACAGAATGTGTCTACCCGCCGTGGTCCGTGTCTCCGTCCCTCTCCTCATTATGCGTGCTATCTGTACATCTGCACAAATATTCACTCTTATTTGTATGACCGCATCACCACAATATTCTATTCTGTCCACGTCTCCATGTTTAGCATGAACTGACTGTCTTATTTACCCTTTGCCTGGGAACATTCTGCACAGACAGGCTCAGTTACTATGTTCCACATTCCTTTTAATAGTCAGTGACTAAATAACAAAAAACTTGACATAGGATCCAGGATTAATGAGCTTTTTCACATAGAGGTCAGAGCAGAATATATACACATCGCAGATACATATCAAAACACTACTTCTACCTGATTCATCCCTGAGGTGTAACTATGGTAATATCATGACATGTCTCAGAACAGGTGCAATTATAAATAATTAGTCATTAGACACACATGAGCTATTTCTCACCACCCTCTATAAATATGAACCGTTTAGATCTCCAATAGGTAGATCGTCAGCTCCCAAGTAGCAACCAGCCCACATATGAGTAGTTCGCCAAACAATTCTGGAAGAACATGCACTTGTTCATGTTTTCCACCGCGGACTGTCTTAAACAAATCTCACAAGTATCAGACGCCCCAAGCTCCCAGCTACTATCTAATCAACGTAACATTGACATTATCCCATCCCTGGACTCTATCGGCTTAAAACAGACAAACCTAACACGTTATCTTCTTATTTATTTCCAGCAATATTTACCCTGTCTTTCTGATTGGTGGGCGTGTTTATCTATCACTCAGTGTGTAGCCAGTTGATGTAATAAACATCTTGTGGGTTGATAAATACTTTGCCTAAAAATCTTCTTAAATAAGTGTTAACTGCAAAGTAGGCTTACCTGGCAGAAGTGTATCCTCAGTAAGTACAGTCAGAAAGTATTCAGACCTCTTGACTTTTTCCACATGCTGCTACCCTACAGCTTTAAATCTAAAATGTAAACAACAAAAAAATAATCTCATCAATCTACACACAATACCTCATAATGACAAAGCAAAAACTGGCTTTTAGAATTTTTGGCAAATCTATAAAACAGAAATACCTTATTTACATAAGTATTCAGACCCTTTGCTATGAGACTCGAAATTGAGCTCAGGTGCATCCTGTTTCCATTAATCATCCTTGAGATGTTTTTACAACTTGATTGGAGTCCACCTGTGGTAAATTCAATTGATTGGACATGATTTGGAAAGGCACACACCTGTCTATATAAGGTCCTACAGTTGACAGTGCATGTCAGAGCAAAAACCAAGCCATGAGGTCAAAGGAATTGTCCGTAGAGCTCTGACACAGAATTTTGTCGAGGCATAGATCTGGGGAAGGTTACCAAAATATTTCTGCAACATTGAATGTCCCCAAGAACACAGTGGACTCCATCAATCTTAAATGGAAGAAGTTTGTAACCACCAAGACTCTTCCTTGAGCTGGCCATCCGGCCAAACTGAGCAATCAGGGGAGAAGGGACAGAGTCAGGATGGTGACCCAGAACCCGATGGTCACTCTGAAAGACCTCCAGAGTTCTTCTGTGGGGATGGGAGAACCTTCCAGAAGGACAACCATCTCCACAGCACTCCACCAATCAGGCCTTTATGGAAAGGTGGCCAGAAGGAAGCCAGTCCTCAGTAAAAAAACACATTACAGCCCGCTTGGAGTTTGCCAAAAGGCACCTAAAGGACTCTCAGACCATGAGAAACAAGATTCTCTGTTCTGGCGAAACCAAGATTGAAGTCTTTGGCCTGAATGTCAAGTGTCACGTCTGGAGGAAACCTGGCACCATCCTTATGGTGAAGCATGGTGGTGGCAGCATCATGCTGTGAGGAGGTTTTTCAGCTGCAGGAACTGGGAGACTAGTCAGGATTGAGGGAAAGATGAACGGAGCAAAGTACAGCAAGCTCCTTGACGAAAACCTGCTCCAGAGCGCTCAGGACCTCAGACTGGGGCGAATGTTCATCTTCCAACAGGACAACGACCCGAACCATACATCCAAGACAACGCAGGAGTGGCTTCGGAACATGTTTCTGAATGTCCTTGAGAGGCCCAGCCAGAGCCCGGACATGAACCCAATCGAACATCTCTGGAGAGACCTAAAAATAGCTGTGCAGCGAAGCTCCTCACCAACTTGAAAGAGCTTGAGAGGATATCCAGAGAAGAACAGGAGAAACTCCGCAAACACAGGTGTGCCAAAGTTGTAGCATCATACCAAAGAAGACCTGAGGCTGTAATCACTTCCAAAGGTGCTTCAACAAAGTCCTGAGTAAAGTGTCTGAATACTTATATAAATATGATATTTCAGTATTTTAGGTTGTATGTAGGTTGATGAGGGAAAAAAAACAATTTAATACATTTTTGAAAAATTAAAGGAATTAAATGGGAATTAAACAAAAAAAAATCTAAATTTTTAGAAAAAAAGACCTTTGGTGTGATTTAAGCATTGACATCCAATTTTGTTGTTTCTCTATGAACATAATGTAATTTTGAGAGTAAAAAATGTATACATCTAAAACCAGGAAAACTAAAACAGAACATAATTTAGGAAAATATAAAGCATAATTTGGGAAGAAATCAAACATAATTTGGACAATCTAAAACATAATTCGGACATAATTTGGACAATCTAAAACATAATTCGGACATGATTTGGACAATCTAAAACATAATTCGGACATGATTTGGACAATCTAAAACATAATTCGGACATGATTTGGACAATCTAAAACATAATTCGGACATGATTTGGACAATCTAAAACATAATTCGGACATGATTTGGACAATCTAAAACATAATTCGGACATAATTTGGACAATCTAAAACATCATTTGGGAAAATATATAACATATTTTAGGAAAATATAAAACATAATTTGGGAAGATTTAAAACATCATTTGGGAAAATATAAACATAATTTTTGTAATAGGTCTGGGTGTAGCTGGTGTAGAGGAGTCAGGCGCAGGACAACAGGGATGTGTAATACACGTACATTTACTCAAGACTTTCAAATACAATTCGATAATACCGAGCCCACAATACGGACTGTAAATACAACAAACAAACACGCACAAAAACCATGGGGAAAACAGAGGGTTAAATAATGAACATGTAATTGTGGGATTGAAACCAGGTGTGTAAAACAAAGACAAAACAAATGGAAAATGAGAAGTGGATCGGCGATGGCTAGAAGGCCGGTGACGTCGACAGCTGAACGCCACCCGAACAAGGAGAGGGACCGACTTCGAAGTCGTGACAATTTTTGAAAAAAGTCACAGGGTTTTTCCCCAAAATAAACAACTGGGAAGTTGTTTATGAATTATTATTTTACCAGGAATATTGACAGAAAACACATCTCTTGTACACCAAGGACACAGGGAAGGGTTTCAGTTAGAGGGGAAGAGAAGAATGTGCCTGTTATGCCCTGACCTTAGAGATCCTTATTATTCTCTATGTTTGGTTAGGTCAGGGTGTGACTCGGGTGGGAAAGTCTATGTTTTCTGTTTCTTTGTTTTTGGCAGAGTGTGGTTCCCAATCAGAGGCAGCTGTCTATCGTTGTCTCTGATTGGGGATCACTTATAAGTTGCCATTTTCCTTTTGGGTTTTGTGGGATCTTGTTTTCTGTTTAGTGTTTCTGCCTGACAGCACTGTGAGCTCTCGTTTTTTGTCTGTCATCAATAACAACACGATGTACGCCTATCACGCTGCGCCTTGGTCTCCTTCTCCCAACGAGAGCCTTTACAGAAGATCCCACCACCAAAGGACCAAGCAGCGTGGCCAGGAGGGACGGGGAGAAAAGGGAGTGTAGGACATCCTGGACCTGGGAGGAGGTAATGGCAGGGGGCAAGACCCTGCCATGGAAGCAGGCGGAGGACATCCTGGACCTGGGAGGAGGTAATGGCAGGGGGCAAGACCCTGCCATGGAAGCAGGCGGAGGACATCCTGGACCTGGGAGGAGGTAATGGCAGGGGGCAAGACCCTGCCATGGAAGCAGGCGGAGGACATCCTGGACCTGGGAGGAGGTAATGGCAGGGGGCAAGACCCTGCCATGGAAGCAGGCGGAGGACATCCTGGACCTGGGAGGAGGTAATGGCAGGGGGCAAGACCTGGGAGGAGGTAATGGCTGGGCAAGACATGGAAGCAGGCGGAGGACATCCTGGACCTGGGAGGAGGTAATGGCAGGGGGACAAGACCCTGGACCTGCCATGGAAGCAGGCGGAGGACATCCTGGACCTGGGAGGAGGTAATGGCAGGGGGCAAGACCCTGCCATGGAAGCAGGCGGAGGACATCCTGGACCTGGGAGGAGGTAATGGCAGGGGGCAAGACCCTGCCAGGGAAGCAGGCAGAGGCAGCGAGTGAGGAAAGGCGATGATACGAGGAGTCAAGACAACGACGGAAGCCCGAGAGACAGCTCCAAAAAAATGTTTGGAGGGGGGGCACACGGGGAGATTGGCGGAGTCAGGGTTTAGACCTGTGGGGAGCGTGTGACCGGTCAGGCACCGTGCACTGTGTCTCCAGTGCGCATTCACAGCCCGGTGCACTCTGTTCCAGCTCCCTGCATTTGCCAGGCTAGATTGGTCATTCAGGTAGGACGGATTGTGCCGGCTCAGCGCTCCTGCCGGCTCTGTGCACTGTGTCTCCGGTGCGCCTTCACAGCCCAGTGCATCCTGTGCTAGCGCCCCCCATTTGCCGGGTGAAAGTAAGCATCCAGCCAGGATGGGTTGTGCCAGGATGGGTTGTGCCAGGACGGGTTCTGCCAGGATGGGTTGTGCCAGGACGGGTTGTGCCAGGATGGGTTGTGCCAGGATGGGTTGTGCCAGGACGGGTTGTGCCAGGATGGGTTGTGCCAGGACGGGTTGTGCCAGCTCTACGCTTGAGACCTCCAGTGCTCCTCCACGGCCCAGTGTATCCGTTGCCTGCTCCATGCACCAGGCTTCCAGTGCATCTCCCCAGTCCGGTGAGACCTGTTCCTGTTCCATGTACCAGGCCTCCAGTATGCCTCTTCAGCCTGGTAAGCCCTGTGTGTGCCTTGGTCTCCTTCTCCCAACGAGAGCCTTTACAGAGCCTATTTGAAAGCTAGAAAAAAATTCTCAACATGTTAAAAAAAAATGTAAGTAGCTCTCATGCTTGAAAAGGTTGGAGAACACTGGTCTGGAGTTTTATACTAAAACTGTCTGGGTAGACAAATCTCATACGAAACGGTTTATATCTGGTATCCACATTAAGTGAAACAGGGCCACTGGTCACCCCAGGCACATTTCATATTGTTTTTGTTTTGTTTATTAATCTAGAAGACGAGCATCCAGCATCTTGGTAAAAATACATAATACTGTTTGCTCTCCTGTTCTATCGCACATGCAATGATGTCCTATGAAAACAACATTGTTTGAAGTAAGTGCTTTGTTGCTGTAATATCATAAACTGATTAGTCAGTTTCTCTTTTAGAATCATGATCCAGCTAAATCAGCCATTTTGACTGCGCATGAATGCAATTATTACTCTGCCATTTTTAAAGTCATCCCGCCTCTGTTTTTTCCTAAATGTCTAGATATCACATACTGTTGATGTTAGAATCTTCATCACCTTTGGCAGCGATTACAGCCTCAAGTCTGTTTGGGTATGATGCTACAAGCTTGTTATCCCTGTATTTGGAGAGTGTCTCCCCTTCTTCTCTGCAGATCCTCTCAAGCTCTGTCAGATTGGATGGGGAGCATCGCGGCACATTTATTTTCAGGTTTCCCCAGAGATGTTTGATTGAGTTCAAGTTTGGGCTCTGGCTGGGCCACTCAAGGATATTTCGAGACTTGTCCCAAAGCCACCCCTGAGTTGTATTGGCTGTGTGCTTAGGGTTGTTGTCCTGTTGGAAGGTGAACCTTCGCCTCAGTCTGAGGTCTTGAGCGCTCTGGAGCAAGTTTTCATCAATGATCTCTCTGTACTTTGCTCTGTTCATCTTTCCCTTGATCCTGACTACTCTCCCAGTCCCGGCCGCTGAAAAACACAGCATGATGCTGCCATCACCGTGCTTCACCGTAGGGATGGTGCCAGGTTTCCTACAGACGTGATGCATGGAATTCTGGCCAAAGAGTTCAATCTTGGTTTCATCAGATCTGAGAATCTGACAAAGTGTTTATAACTATTTATATTCATGAGCAGTCAAAATGGCTGTTTTAGTGGTTCTATTTTTAAAGCTGGATCATGACTCTAAAAGAGAAACTGACTCATCAGTTTATGATATTACAACAAGCAGTTACTTCAAACAATGTTTTTTTCATAGGACATCATTGCATGTGCCTTTTGGCAAACCCCAAGCGGAATGTCATGTGCATTTTACTGAGGAGTGGATTTAGTCTGGCCACTACCATAAAGTCCTGATTGGTGGAGTGCTGCAGAGATGGGTGTCCTTCGAGAAGGTTCTCCCATCTTCACAGAGGAACTCTGGAGCTCTGTTAGAGTGACCATCGGGTTGATGGTCACTTCCCTGACCAAGGCCCTTTCCCCCCGATTGCTCAGTGTGGCCGGAGGCGGGCAGCTCTTGGAAGAGTCTTGGTGATTCCAAACTTATTCCATTTAACAATGATGGAGGTTAACTGTGATCTTGGGGACCTTCAATGCTGCAGACCTTTTTTGGTAGCCTTCCACAGATCTGTGCCTCGACACAATCCTATGGACTATTCCTTCAAACTCATGGCTTGGTTTTTGCTCTCACATGTACTGTCAACTGTAGAACCTTATATAGACAGGTGTGTGTCTTTCCTAATCATGTCAAACCAATTGAATTTACCACAGGTGGAATCTAATCAAGTTGTTGATGAGGGGGGAAAAAACGATATAATACATTATAGAATAAGGATGTAACGTAGCAAACTGTGGAAAAAGTGAAGGGTTTTGAATACTTTCCGAATGCACTATTTCTCATCATTTCGTTTTATAGAGTCTAAAACCTTGAGTTTTATATCAAACCACAGAAACATACTCAATAATTTGCATACTTAAGAATTCAGGACATGGTCAGTAGTAATACAAGATAATTGCTTTGGATATGAACAGTCTGGTTGATTGAACAATCAGTGGTCTTGTGGTTAAGAATGCAGGACATGTTCAAAAGAAGGAATTTATAATAATGCCTTGTGTTTATCTAGCATAAGTGAAGTTGATACTGAACTAATCCAGTTGATATGAGAAGATTTTCTTCAATTATCTGTGTGGGTTTAAGTAGGGACTCGTCTCACACCACATAACACCTTGTAACACCACATAACACCTGGGAACACCACATAACACCACATAACACCTGGTAACACCACATAACACCTGGGAACACCACATAACACCTGGGAACACCACATAACACCTGGGAACACCACATAACACCACATAACACCTGGTAACACCACATAAAACCACATAACACCATGTAACACCACATAACACCTGGGAACACCACATAACACCTGGGAACACCACATAACACCACATAACACCTTGTAACACCACATAACACCTTGTAACACCACATAACACCTGGGAACACCACATAACACCTGGGAACACCACATAACACCTGGGAACACCACATAACACCACATAACACCTGGTAACACCACATAACACCTTGTAACACCACATAACACCTGGGAACACCACATAACACCACATAACACCTGGTAACACCACATAAAACCACATAACAACACATAACACCTGGTACCACCACATAACACCATGTAACACCACATAACACCTGGTAACACCACATAACACCTGGTAACACCACATAACACCTTGTAACACCACATAACACCTGGTAACACCACATAGCACCACATAACACCTTGTAACACCACATAACACCATATAACACCACATAACACCATGTAACACCACATAACACCTGGTAACACCACATAACACCTGGTAACACCACATAACACATTGTAACACCACATAACACCTGGTAACACCACATAGCACCACATAACACCTTGTAACACCACATAACACCATATAACACCACATAACACCTTGTAACACCATATAACACTATATAACACTATATAACACCACATAACACCATATTACACCATATAACACCACATAACACCATATAACACCACATAACACCATATAACACCACATAATGCCTTATAACACTATATAACACTATATAACACCACATAACACCATATAACACCATATAACACCACATAACACCATATAACACCACATAACACCATATAACACCATATAACACCACATAACACCATATAACACCATATAACACCATATAACACTATATAACACCATATAACACCATATAACACCACAATTACAATCTGTTTCTCTGAATTGCCTTGTGAAAGCCTTATATATATATTAGAGATCTTTGTATCATAATATCGTAGTATCACACACACACACACACACACACACACACACACACACACACACACACACACACACACACACACACACACACACACACACACACACACACACACACACACACACACACACACACACACACACAGGAACTCGCTCACATGGTTGGCTAATATGAATACATACAACAGCAGACAGCAACAGGACCCTGAAGAATACACTGTACGTTATTAATAGGTGAGGTGGGTTACTAATTACTGTTTTGTTTTCATGGATTTATCATAACATTCCTGGGGGGTGTATGTGTGTAGCGGGGTATGCTTTTGTTGTGTGTTGCTAATCTGTGGCCTGTTGAGAGGTCTGTACATCTAGCTGCTATTACCTGCTACCTGGGTGTTTTGATACAATAAACCTTAATTTTCAGTTTTAGAGAGAGAGAGAGAGAGAGAGAATGTGTGTGAAAATATGGAGAAAAGATACTGGGTAAATAGTATTACGAAAACCCTTTAATATGCCAGGATATAGGTGTGTGTGACGGGTGTTGACAGTAACTCCCATTACTGTGACGTATGGTTCAATATCTCCTCCAAGAAACGGTTTAGAGGCAAAACAAAGCCGGCATTCGTCATTCCAAATGGATATTTTCTATCGCTCCTCAACGCACTTGTGTGAAAATGTCATAATATCGTAGTATCACACACACACACGCGCACACACACACGCACACACACGCGCACACACGCGCGCACACACACGCGCACACACACACACACACACACACACACACACACACACACACACACACACACACACACACACACACACACACACACACACACACACACACACACACACACACACACACACACACACACAGGAACTCGCTCACATGGTTGGCTAATATGAATACAGACAACAGCAGACAGCAACAGGACCCTGAAGAATACACTGTACGTTATTAATAGGTGAGGTGGGTTACTAATTACTGTTTTGTTTTCATGGATTTATCATAACATTCCTGGGGGGTGTATGTGTGTAGCGGGGTATGCTTTTGTTGTGTTGCTAATCTGTGGCCTGTTGAGAGGTCTGTACATCTAGCTGCTATTACCTGCTACCTGGGTGTTTTTATATCATAAACCTTAATTTTCAGTTTTTGAGACAGAGACAGACAGAGAGAGAGAGAGAGACACTCCTAAACTATCAGTCGGGCATCCTAATGAAACTAGCTTCAGGCTTTTTCTACTAAATAGTTATTTTCAGCCTGAACTTGGTTTTCTGCATGTGACACACGGTACAGGGATTCAATTTGAATAACATGACATTTAGCAGATAAAGCGACTTACAGTCATGCTACATACAATTGACCAGGGAATTGAATCCACAACCCAGTGGTACAAGCACCATCCTCTACCAACTGAGCAATACAGGACACCAGAAGCTCATCCTATTGCTGGAACGTCCCTATAGTGTGTACTTCATTACATTGTTAAACCCCACACCCTACGCAATAAACACTAAACAAAGTGTGCTCCTGTTACTTTCTGTATAATTGATAGAACCAGTGGTGGATGGTTCTACACCGGTGCGTAATCAAGACTGTGTTCTTTCTCTCCTTCTGTTTGTGTCTTTTTGATCACACAGCTCCCCAAATACACCCACACGTACTGTAATTCAAGGCTAAACAGTATGACGAACCTGCCTGTACTCAGCAGAGGTACAGAGTGTGTGTGCGTGAGTGTGTAAATTTTAGGTGTATGTGCGTGTGTGCGAGTGTGTATCTGCGTGCAAGTGTGGGTTTGTGTTGTGTGAGAGACCTGGCTGTACTTAGCAGAGGGACAGAGAACAGGGAGTCCCCTCCTGTACTCCCTGTTCACTCATGACTTCACGGCCAGGCACGACTCCAACACCGTCATTAAATTTGCTGATGACACAACAGTGTTAGACCTGATCACCGACAACGATGAGACAGCCTATAGGGAGGAGGTCAGAGACCTGACCGTGTGGTGCAAGGACAACAACCTCTCCCTCAACGTGATCAAAACAAAGGAGATGATTGTGGACTACAGGAAAAGAAGGACCGAGCATGCCCCCATTCTCATCGACGGGGCTGCCGTGGAGGAGGTTGAGAGCTTCAAGTTCCTTGGCGTCCACATCACCAACAAACTAACATGGTCCAAGCACACCAAGACAATCGTGAAGAGGGTATGAAAAAACCTATTCCCCCTCAGGAGACTGAAAAGATTTGGCATGGGTCCTCAGATCCTCAAAAGGTTTTACAGCTGCACCATCAAGAGCATCCTGACGGGTTGCATCACTGCCTGGTATGGCAACTGCTCGGCCTCCGATCACAAGGCATTACAGAGGGACGTGTGTATTGCCCAGTACATCACTGGGGTCAAGCTTCCTGCCATTCAGGACCTTTATACCAGGTGGTGTCAGAGGAAGGCCCTAAACATCTGTTCTCTCTGCTACCACACGGCAAGCGGTACCGGAGCGCCAAGTCTATGTCCAAAAGGCTTCCAAACAGCTTCTACCCCCAAGACATAAGACTCCATGACATCAAATGGCTACCCAGACTATTTGCCCCCCCCGCCTCCTTCTACGCTGCTGCTACTCTCTGTTATTATCTATGCGTAGTCACTTTAATAACTCTACCTCCATGTATATATTACCTCAATTACCTCAACACTGGTGCCACAGCACATTGACTCTGTACTGGTACCCCCTGTATATAGCCGCGCTGTTGTTATTTACTGCTGCTCTTTAAATATTTGTTTTTCTTATCTCTTCATTTTTTTGTTGTTGATATTTTCTTAAAGCTGAATTGTTGGTTAAGAGCTTGTAAGTAAGTCAGCATTTCACTGTAAGCTGAACTTTCTGTATAATTAATAGAACCCGGTGTGGATGGTTCTACGGCTACTTTCTGTATAATTAATAGAACCCGGTGTGGATGGTTCTACGGCTACTTTCTGTATTATTAATAGAACCCGGTGTGGATGGTTCTATGGCTACTTTCTGTATTATTAATAGAACCCGGTGTGGATGGTTCTACGGCTACTTTCTGTATTATTAATAGAACCCGGTGTGGATGGTTCTATGGCTACTTTCTGTATAATTAATAGAACCCGGTGTGGATGGTTCTACGGCTACTTTCTGTATTATTAATAGAACCCGGTGTGGATGGTTCCACGGCTACTTTCTGTATAATTAATAGAACCCGGTGTGGATGGTTCTACGGCTACTTTCTGTATAATTAATAGAACCCGGTGTGGATGGTTCTACGGCTACTTTCTGTATAATTAATAGAACCCGGCGTGGATGGTTCTACGGCTACTTTCTGTATAATTAATAGAACCCAGTGTGGATGGTTCTACGGCTACTTTCTGTATAATTAATAGAACCCGGTGTGGATGGTTCTACGGCTACTTTCTGTATTATTAATAGAACCCATTGTGGATGGTTCTACGGTTACTTTCTGTATAATTGATAGAACCCGTTGTGGATGGTTCTACGGTTACTTTCTGTATTATTAATAGAACCTGTGGTGGATGGTTCTACGGCTACTTTCTGTATAATTGATAGAAACCATTGTGGATGGTTCTACGGTTACTTTCTGTATTATTAATAGAACCTGTTGTGGATGGTTCTACGGCTACTTTCTGTATTATTAATAGAACCCATTGTGGATGGTTCTACAGTTACTTTCTGTATAATTGATAGAACCCGTTGGTTACTTTCTGTATAATTGATAGAACCCGTTGTGGATGGTTCTAGAGTTACTTTCTGTATTATTAATAGAACCCGTTGTGGATGGTTCTACGGCTACTTTCTGTATAATTGATAGAACCCGTTGTGGATGGTTCTAGAGTTACTTTCTGTATTATTAATAGAACCCATTGTGGATGGTTCTACGGCTACTTTCTGTATAATTGATAGAACCCGTTGTGGAAGGTTCTAGAGTTACTTTCTGTATGATTAATAGAACTCATTGTGGATGGTTCTACGGTTACTATCTGTTTAATTAATAGAACTCGCCAGGACGGATGGTGCTCAACGCCTCCAGTGCGTCTCTTCGGTCCAGGATATCCTGCGCCGGCTCTGCACACTGTGTCTCCGGTGCGTCTCCACAGCCTAGTACGTCCTGTGCCAGCACCCCGAAGTTGCCGGGCTTCCAGGAAGGGTGGTGCCAGCTCTACGCCCCAGACCTCCAGTGCGCCTCCTCGGCCCAGTATATCCAGCGCCGGCTCTACGCACAGTGTATCCTGTGCCTGCTCAAGGGACCAGGCCTCCTGTGTGTCTCCCCAGCCTGGTGAGTCCTGTGCCTGCTGCACGAACGAAGCCTTCAGTGTTGATCCAGTGTGATGATCCATGGCACGAAGCCTTCAGTGATGATCCATGGCACGAAGCCTCCAGTGATGATCCATGGCACGAAGCTTCCAGTGATGATCCATGGCACGAAGCATCCAGTGATGATCCATGGCACGAAGCCTCCAGTGATGATCCATGGCAGGAAGCCTCCAGCGTCGGTCTCCAGTCCGGAGCCTCCAGCGTCGGTCCCCAGTCCGGAGCCTCCAGCGACAGTCTCCAGTCAGGAGCCTCCAGCGTCGGTCTCCAGTCCGGAGCCTCCAGCGTCGGTCCCCAGTCCGGGGCCTGCTATCCAACTACCTGACTTGAACCATCTAGCTAGCCTACTATCCAGCTACCTGACTTGAACCATCTAGCTAGCCTACTATCCAGCTACCTGACTTGAACCATCTAGCTAGCCTGCTATCCAGCTACCTGACTTGAACCATCTAGCTAGCCTACTATCTAGCAACTGCTCCATATATTGTGCACTACTTCTGACTAGAGCCCTATGGACCCTGGTCAAAAGTACGGCACTATATAGGTAACAGGGTTCAATTTGGGACGCAGCCCATAATAACTCCACACTTTAACCCTGGTTCTTAATGCTTTATACTTTAAAGGGCAGTGAACTCATTTAAAGAAAAGTGCAAGGGGACCTCTGTCTATAGATCATTATACATACTGCACTCAGTGTCTATAGATCACTATACACACTACACTCACTGTCTATAGACCATTATACAGACTGCACTCAGTGTCTATAGATCATTATACAGACTGCACTCAGTGTCTATAGATCATTATACAGACTGCACTCAGTGTCTATAGATCACTATACACACTACACTCACTGTCTATAGACCATTATACAGACTGCACTCACTGTCTATAGATCATTATACAGACTGCACTCACTGTCTATAGATCATTATACACTCACTGCACTCACTGTCTATAGATCATTATACAGACTGCACTCAGTGTCTATAGATCACTATACACACTACACTCACTGTCTATAGACCATTATACAGACTGCACTCACTGTCTATAGATCATTATACAGACTGCACTCAGTGTCTATAGATCACTATACACACTACACTCACTGTCTATAGACCATTATACAGACTGCACTCACTGTCTATAGACCATTATACAGACTGCACTCACTGTCTATAGATCATTATACAGACTGCACTCAGTGTCTATAGATCACTATACACACTACACTCACTGTCTATAGATCATTATACAGACTGCACTCACTGTCTATAGATCATTATACACACTACACTCACTGTCTATAGACCATTATACAGACTGCACTCACTGTCTATAGACCATTATACAGACTGCACTCACTGTCTATAGATCATTATACAGACTGCACTCAGTGTCTATAGATCACTATACACACTACACTCACTGTCTATAGATCATTATACACACTGCATCTACTGTCTATAGATCATTATACACACTACACCTACTGTCTATAGATCATTATACACACTACACTTACTGTACTACACTTATGTGTCGTGGGGCTAGGGTCAGTCTGTTATATCTGGACTATTTCTCCTGTGTGAATTTAAGTATGCTCTCTCTAATTCTCTCTTTCTCTCTTTCTTTCTCTCTTTCTCTCTCTCGGAGGACCTGAGCCCTAGGACCATGCCTCAGGACTATCTGGCCTGATGACTCCTTGCTGTCCCCAGTCCACCTGCTCTGCTGCTCCAGGTTCTGCCTGCGGCTATGGAACCCTGAACCGGACGTGCCAGACCTGCTGTTTTCAACATTTACCCTGAGGTTTACTCCTGAGGTGCTGACCTGTTGCACCCTCTACAAACACTGTGATTATTATTATTTGACCATGCAGGTAATTTATGAACATTTGAACATCTTGGCCATGTTCTGTTATAATCTCCACCCGGCACAGCCAGAAGAGGACTGGCCAACCCTCATAGCCTGGTTCCTCTCTAGGTTTCTTCCTAGGTTTTGGCCTTTCTAGGGAGTTTTTCCTAGCCACCGTGCTTCTACACCTGCATTGCTTGCTGTTTGGGGTTTTAGGCTGGGTTTCTGTACAGCACTTGTAAGAAGGGCTATATAAATAAATTGGATTTGATGATCATTATACAGACAACTCTTAGAAAACAACTCCTGTCTATAGATCAAACCAGGCCTCCAAAGAAAGACACTAGACCAGAACCATTAGAAGAAGGCAACATGAAACTAAGACCATGGCTTTGTTCCAAGTGGCACACTTCTTTAGTAGTGCACTTCCTTTGGTTCCAAATCCAGTTTAATGGAACATCTTAGTTGATGACCACAAGGGACATCTCTGTATAGTGCAATACTAAGAAGAATCATGTAACTAATTCAAGTGAATAGAGACTCTGTATATCTCTAGAACTAGACAATTTGACTTGAAAGAGCCATTAAAACTACTTTAACCCCTCAGTGAAACTGAAAGAGAAGTTTTAATCCAGGCTTTGTGATGACTGCTATGTAGCGCTAATCTACAGATGATGAGTTAGGGTATGTAATGTAGTGCTAATCTGCAGATGATGAGTTAGGGTATGTAATGTAGTGCTAATCTGCAGATGATGAGTTAGGGTATGTAATGTAGTGCTAATCTGCAGATGATGAGTTAGGGTATGTAATGTAGTGTTAATCTACAGATGATGAGTTAGGGTATGTAATGTAGTGCTAATCTACAGATGATGAGTTAGTGTATGTAATGTAGTGTTAATCTACAGATGATGAGTTAGGGTATGTAATGTAGTGCTAATCTACAGATGATGAGTTAGGGTATGTAATGTAGTGCTAATCTACAGATGATGAGTTAGTGTATGTAATGTAGTGTTAATCTACAGATGATGAGTTAGGGTATGTAATGTAGTGCTAATCTACAGATGATGAGTTAGGGTATGTAATGTAGTGCTAATCTACAGATGATGAGTTAGTGTATGTAATGTAGTGCTAATCTACAGATGATGAGTCAGGGTATGTACTGTAGTGTTAATCTGCAGATGATGAGTTAGGGTATGTAATTGAGGCCTCTGTAATGGATTTGTTGGTGCTTAATGGGCATAAATTACCACATGCAGGTTCATTACTACAGAATGTGGGAATGTAGCCAGCTACAAAATCGCTATTCAGTAAAATGGGCAGTAGTTGGTATAAACCCAAAGACTACATAACTCCATAAACACAAAGACTACATAACACCATAAACATAGACTACATAACACCATAAACACAATGACTACATAACTAGATAAACACAAAGACTACATAACTCCATAAACACAAAGATTACATAACTAGATAAACACAAAGACTACATAACTCCATAAATTGGTGGGGTTGGAGAGAGAGTTGGTTGGGTCAGGGGAGGAGAGAGAGTTGGTTGGGTCGGGGGAGGAGAGAGTTGGTTGGGTTGGAGAGAGAGTTGGTTGGGTTGGAGAGAGAGTTGGTTGGGTCAGGGGAGGAGAGAGAGAGTACAATATACAAATGTAGGCTCTTCATTTGAGCTCTTTGGTTGCTGGGACATTTCCTGTGCAGTAGGAGTAGTAGTAGGAAATACGCAGTAGAGGTAGTAGTAGGAAATACGCAGTAGGAAATGCATACTTATTGTCTATTGAGTTTTAAAAAGACTTCTAAAGTTTGTAATTTCCACTTTGAAATTTCAGACTTAATTTGCCATAACGAAAAAAATGTTCACATTTCCTGTTGCTGAAGGATTATTTTCCTGCTGTAGCAAATTGGCTCAAATTAAGATCCTACAATCTATAGTAATCTTTATGCAGCGTGACTGCTTTAAAGACTACCATGAAGGCTATTATTTGATAATGTTTAATCACTCGCTCACTCATACATTTCACTAGTTCTGTGAAAATACCATATTTCTTCACCCTGATGCACCTGGGAAGTACTAGATGTGTCAGTGTGAGGCTCTTAGATGGAGCTCTGCTCATTCACACACACACACACACACACACACACACACACACACACACACACACACACACACACACACACACACACACACACACACACACACACACACACACACACACACACACACACACACACACACACACACACACACACACACACACACACACACACACAGTATTTCCATCACAATGCCATGCAGGTCTGACTCTAAGGACCCAAGGCTGCAGGCTGTTTGCTACCTAAGGCAGTGTCCTTCACATACAGCAGCACTGTGGCAGCTTTTCACTTTTAGATCCTGAATCAAATCAAATGTTTTGTCACATACTTTGTAAACATCAGCTGTTGACTAACAGTGAAATGCTATTCATTACATGCTTGGTAATACAACAGGCATAGACTAACAGTGAAATGCTATTCATTACATGCTTGGTAATACAACAGGCATAGACTAACAGTGAAATGCTATTCATTACATGCTTGGTAAAACAACAGGCATAGACTAACAGTGAAATGCTATTCATTACATGCTTGGTAATACAACAGGCATAGACTAACAGTGAAATGCTATTCATTACATGCTTGGTAAAACAACAGGCATAGACTAACAGTGAAATGCTATTCATTACATGCTTGGTAATACAACAGGCATAGTCTAACAGTGAAATGCTTATTTATGGGCCCTTCCCAACAATGCAGAGAGAAAGACAATAGAGAAATAATAGACAAGTAAAACATGTAATAATAAATACACAATGAGTAACCATAACTTGGCTATCGCTGTGGTAGATATGTACATATAGGTAGGGCTAAAGTGACTAGGCAACAGGATAGATAATAAACAGTAACAGCAGCTGTGTATGTGATGAGTCTGAGTTTGTGCAAAAAGGGTCAATGCAGATAGTCCGGGTAGCTATTGGTTAACTATTTAACTAACCATTTATGATGAATTGGGGGTAGAAGCTGTTCCGGGTCCTGTCGGTTCCAGACTTGCCGTGCGGTAGCAGAAAGAACAGTCTGTGACTTGGGTGGCTGGAGTCTTTTGCAATTTTTAGGGCTTTCTTCTGACACCACTTGATATAGAGGTCCTGGATGGCAGAGTTCGTCCCCAGTGATGTACTAGACAGTACGCACTACTCTCTGTGGCTCCTTAGGGTGGGATGTCAAGCAGTTGCCATACCAAGCGGTGATGCAGCCAGTCAAGATGCTCTCAGTTGTGCAGCTGTGGAGCTTTTTAAGGATCTGAGGGCCCATGCCAAATCCTTTCAACATCCTGAGGGGGAAGAGGAGTCGTCGTACCCTCTTCATGACTGTGTTGGTGTGTGTGGACCAAGATAGGTCCTTAGTAATGTGGACACTGAGAAACTTGAAGCTCTCGACCCTCTCCACTGCAGCCCTGTCAATGTGAATCAGCCCTATGTTTCTGACTTCCTCCCTATAGGCTGTCTCATCGTCGTCGGTGACCCCTGTCATGTCGTCAAGCAAACTTAATGATGGTGAGTTCTCAAATCAAATCAAAGTTTATTTGTCACGTGCGCCGAATACAACAGGTGCAGACCTTACAGTGAAATGCTTACTTACAGGCTCTAACCAATGGTGCAGGGGAAAAAAAGGTGTGTGTGTGTGTGTGTGTGTGTGTGTGTGTGTGTGTGTGTGTGTGTGTGTGTGTGTGTGTGTGTGTGTGTGTGTGTGTGTAGGTAAGTAAAGAATTAAAACAACAGTAAAAAGGCATGTCCCCTCTGACGTAAATGAACAAGGAGTGCAGGAGGGGTCTAAGCACGTACCCCTGATGAGCCCTGTGTTGAAGGTCAGTGTGGTGGATGTGTTGTTAACTACCCTCACCACCTGGGGGCAGCCCATCAGGAAGCCCAGGATCCAGTTGCAGAGGGAGGTGTTTAGTCCCAGGGTCCTTATTGATGATCTTATTGATGAGCTTTGAGGGCACTATGGTGTTGAATACTGAGCTGTAGTCAATGAATAGCATTCTCACATAGGGGGTTAAGTGCAATAGAGATTACGCCATTTGTGGATCTGTTGGGGCGGTATGTAAATTGAAGTGGGTCCAGGGTGTCTGGGATAATGGTGAAGATGTAAACCATGACCAGCCTTTCAAAGCATTGCATGGCTACAGATGTGAGTCTTATAGGGCGATAGTCATTTAGACAGGTTATTTTGGCGTTCTTGGGCACAGGGACTATGGTGATCTGCTTGAAATGTGTAGGTATTACAGACTAAGTTAGGGAGAGGTTGAAAATGCCATTGAAGACAGTTGCCAGCTGGTCTGTCTGTCTGTCTGTCTGTCTGTCTGTCTGGTCTTCATCTTCATCTTCTGTCCTCATTGGGGCCGAAAAGTCCCCAAAAGTAAATCAAGGAAAATTCTCCCTCGCGGTCAAAGGCTATTTTAAGCACAGGGGTTGGGTTTAGAGTGAGGATTAGGGAAAGGTGGATAGATATTCAAATGTACAACTGAATGCCTTCAACCTAAATGTGCCTTCCGCATTTAACCCTCTGAATCAGAGAGGTGCGGTGGCTGCCATAATCGGCATCCACGTCTTCGAGCGCCCGGGGAATAGTGGGTTAACTGCCTTACTCAGGGGAATAGTGGGTTAACTGCCTTACTCAGGGGAACAGTGGGTTAACTGCCTTGCTCAGGGGAACAGTGGGTTAACTGCCTTACTCAGGGGAACAGTGGGTTAACTGCCTTGTTCAGGGGAACAGTGGGTTAACTGCCTTACTCAGGGGAACAGTGGGTTAACTGCCTTGCTCAGGGGAACAGTGGGTTAACTGCCTTGCTCAGGGGAACAGTGGGTTAACTGCCTTGCTCAGGGGCAGAACGACATATTTTTACCTTGTCAGTTAGGGTTAGGAGTTAGGTTTAAGGGTTAGGTTTAGGGTAATGGTTACGGGGTAAGGTTAGGATTACAGACACACACATGATCTCACAGCTGGTGAGGAAGATTTAGGAGGTGGAGATTAAACACGCCTAGGAAGTCTGATGTTTGTTCTTTTCAAAAGCAGCCACACACACACACACACACAACCACACACACAACCACACACACACACACACACACACACACACACACACACACACACACACACACACACACACACACACACACACACACACACATACACCACACACACACACACACACACCACACACACACACACACACACACCACACACACACACACCACACACACACACACACACACACACACACACACACACACACACACACACACACACACACACACACAACCACACACACACACACACAACCACACACACACACACACACACACACACAACCACACACACAACCACACACACACACACACACACACACACACACACACACACACACACACACACACACACACACACACACACACACACACACACACACACACACACACACACACACACCACACACACACCACACACACACACACACCACACACACACACACACACACACACACACACACACACACACACACACACACACACACACACACACACACACACACACACACACACACACACACACATACAACCACACACACAACCACACACACACACACACCACACACACACACACACACACACACACACACACACACACACACACACACACACACACACACACACACACACACACACACACACACACACACACCACACACACACACACACACACACACACACACACACACACAACACACACACACACACACACACACACACACACACACACACACACACACACACATACAACCACACACACCACACACAACCACACACACACACACACACACACAACCACACACACACACACACACACACACACACACCACACACACACACAACCACACACACACACACACACACATACAACCACACACACACACACACACACACACACACACACACACCACACACACACACACACACACACACACACACACACACACACACACACACACACACACACACATACACACCACACACACACACACACCACACACACACACACACACACACACACACACACACACACACACACACACACACACACACACACACACACACACACACACACACACACACACACACACACAACCACACACACACACACAACCACACACACACACACACACCACACACACCACACACACACACACACACACATACAACCACACACACACACACCACACACACACACACACACACACACATACAACCACACACACACACCACACATACACACAACCACACACACACAACACACACACATACAACCACACACACACACACACACAACACACCCCGCCAGCTGTCACATCCTCCCCTCTAATCTCTCTGGGCTTTGAATCCGTGAATCATAAAAGCCACTTCTGGAAAAACAAGACAAATTGGATGTCAAGTGTGAAAAGGACGCTCTTTTTGTACCATTTCCAACAGCCCCTCTCTGTCTTACAAACAGTAACCTTCATAAATGCTTTAATTACTTATTCTACAGTACTATTCTACCGTACAGTGGAGGCTGGTGACGTGAAAAATGTAGGAGGATGGGAGATCCACGGTATAGGCGCGGAACGCACAAAAGAGATGACAAAGTCTGTTTCAAAAACCATCAATTACAAATTATTTTAACCTAAAGCACTTAATAAAGACATTTATAGTACAATATTATGGGGAATGGGAATGAGAGGGCTACTTACACCGTGTTGGGAAGGGACCACAGCAGCGATTAAATGAGGGTATGAGGAGGCATGAGTTGAGGTGTTCAGAGGCTTGACTTCAGGACAGGATTTGACTGGGAATACAAAAAACAATAACACAACACACTACACAGTTAGCTCTTTTGTCTAAGATTGAGTTAGTCCAAGCAAGGAGTAAAATCATTTATGTGTAACAATGTGATTGTGTTTGTGTGTGTGATTGACTCTACATACAGTAATGAGAGAAACTTGATAGGGGGACTCACAGTGCTTGGAGGGGAAACATTCAATGTGCCAGTGGATGAGGGAGCACATAAGACGTGGCTTCAGTTCATGTCAGGAGAGAGTTGCCAATGGTAGTGGAGTGGTCATCACCTGTTAATCAGGGAACAGGAGGGGACTTAGCTGTAGATACAAATAGCAGATACATTCCAGCTGCACCATCGTAGGTTTGAACAACACGTCAAACCTACATCTCGAAATTCAAAACTCGCCCACTTTGACATGTCAAAAGATAAAGGATGGTGCCGACAGAGACAGTCGTCTCGCTTCGAGTCCTTAGGAAACTATTCAGTATTTCAATTTTTTATTGTGTATTATTTCATACATTGTTAGTCCAGAAGATTTTAAGTGTAATTACATGCAGTCGGGAAGAACTATTGGCTATAAGAGCAACTTCCATTTACCAATGTTACGACCAGGAATACGACTTTCTCGAAGCAGATCCTTGTTTGAACAAGGATGTTAGTGGTGGCTGTTTAACAGTCTGATGGCCTTGAGATAGAAGCTGTTTTTCAGTCTCTCGGTCCCAGCTTTGATGCACCTGTACTGACCTCGCCTTCTGGATGATAGCGGGGTGAACAGGCAGTGGCTCGGGTGGTTGATGTCCTTGATGATCTTTATGGCCTTCCTGTAACATCGGGTGGTGTAGGTGTCCTGGAGGGCAGGTAGTTTGCCCCCGGTGATGCGTTGTGCAGACCTCACTACCCTCTGGAGAGCCTTACGGTTGAGGGCGGAGCAGTTGCCGTACCAGGCGGTGATACAGCCCGCCAGGATGCTCTCGATTGTGCATCTGTAGAAGTTTGTGAGTGCTTTTGGTGACAAGCCGAATTTCTTCAGCCTCCTGAGGTTGAAGAGGCGCTGCTGCGCCTTCTTCACGATGCTGTCTGTGTGAGTGGACCAATTCAGTTTGTCTGTGATGTGTATGCCGAGGAACTTAAAACTTGCTACCCTCTCCACTACTGTTCCATCAATGTGGATAGGGGGGTGTTCCCTCTGCTGTTTCCTGAAGTCCACAATCATCTCCTTAGTTTTGTTGACGTTGAGTGTGAGGTTATTTTCCTGACACCACACTCCGAGGGCCCTCACCTCCTCCCTGTAGGCCGTCTCGTCGATGTTGGTAATCAAGCCTACCACTGTTGTGTCGTCCGCAAACTTGATGATTGAGTTGGAGGCGTGCGTGGCCACGCAGTCGTGGGTGAACAGGGAGTACAGGAGAGGGCTCAGAACGCACCCTTGTGGGGCCCCAGTGTTGAGGATCAGCGGGGAGGAGATGTTGTTGCCTACCCTCACCACCTGGGGGCGGCCCGTCAGGAAGTCCAGTACCCAGTTGCACAGGGCAGGGTTGAGACCCAGGGTCTCAAGCTTGATGACGAGCTTGGAGGGTACTATGGTGTTGAATGCCGAGCTGTAGTCGATGAACAGCATTCTCACATAGGTATTCCTCTTGTCCAGATGGGTTAGGGCAGTGTGCAGTGTGGTTGAGATTGCATCATCTGTGGACCTATTTGGGCGGTAAGCAAATTGGAGTGGGTCAAGGGTGTCAGGTAGGGTGGAGGTGATATGGTCCTTGACTAGTCTCTCAAAGCACTTCATGATGACGGATGTGTGTGGGGCGGTAGTCGTTTAGCTCAGTTACCTTAGCTTTCTTGGGAACAGGAACAATGGTGGCCCTCTTGAAGCATGTAGGAACAGCAGACTGGTATAGGGATTGATTGAATATGTCCGTAAACACACCGGCCAGCTGGTCTGCGCATGCTCTGAGGGCGCGGCTGGGGATGCCGTCTGGGCCTGCAGCCTTGCAAGGGTTAACACGTTTAAATGTCTTACTCACCTCGGCTGCAGTGAAGGAGAGACCGCATGTTTTCATTGCAGGCCATGTCAGTGGCACTGTATTGTCCTCAAAGCGGGCAAAAGTTATTTAGTCTGCCTGGGAGCAAGACTTTCTGGTCCGTGACTGGGCTGGATTTCTTCCTGTAGTCCGTGATTAACTGTAGACCCTGCCACATGCCTCTTGTGTCTGAGCCGTTGAATTGAGATTCTACTTTATCTCTGTACTGACGCTTAGCTTGTTTAATAGCCTTGCGGAGGGAATAGCTGCACTGTTTGTATTCAGTCATGTTACCAGACACCTTGCCCTGATTAAAAGCAGTGGTTCGCGCTTTCAGTTTCACACGAATGCTGCCATCAATCCACGGTTTCTGGTTAGGGAATGTTTTAATCGTTGCTATGGGAACGACATCTTCAACGCACGTTCTAATGAACTCGCACACCGAATCAGCGTATTCGTCAATGTTGTTATCTGACGCAATACGAAACATCTCCCAGTCCACGTGATGGAAGCAGTCTTGGAGTGTGGAATCAGATTGGTCAGACCAGCGTTGAACAGACCTCAGCGTGGGAGCCTCTTGTTTTAGTTTCTGTCTGTAGGCAGGGATCAACAAAATGGAGTCGTGGTCAGCTTTTCCGAAAGGGGGGCGGGGCAGGGCCTTATATGCGTCGCGGAAGTTAGAGTAACAATGATCCAAGGTCTTTCCACCCCTGGTTGCGCAATCGATATGCTGATACAATTTAGGGAGTCTTGTTTTCAGATTAGACCTGATCATCCACATACCTGATGATAACTGACAACTGGTGGCAACAAAGGTCCCAGAGTGGTCAGACTGGTGGCAACATAGGTCCCAGAGTGGTCAGACTGGTGGCAACATAGGTCCCAGAGTGGTCAGACTGGTTTCAACATAGGTCCCAGAGTGGTCAGACTGGTGGCAACATAGGTCCCAGACTTGGGGGGCAATTTGTACCCTCTGGGGCAAGAGTTTTTCCTTCTCATTTAACCCTCCTGCTGCGTTCCGGTAAAATTGGACCGATTTACAAGTTTTCTCTCTGAAAAATGTAGTTTATTTAATCTGATTGTCATAAGGTTCCATGACTTTGTCCACACAGGGCATCTGAACACACAAAATACATGTTGATGATTTTCATTACATTTTGGGTGTTTTATTTAACTTCTGTACACCTGTGGTGTTCCTGGTCAAAATGACCGGTCATTAGAAATGAATGGGTGAGACTACAATTAGTGTAGAACATTGAGTTCAGGCACATTCATCAGATGGACACACTTCCTCTCCCAGACCCCCACATGCACATTCATCAGATGGACACACTTCCTCTCCCAGACCCCCACATGCACATTCATCAGATGGACACACTTCCTCTCCCAGACCCCCACATGCACATTCATCAGATGGACACACTTCCTCTCCCAGACCCCCACATGCACATTCATCAGATGGACACTCTTCCTCTCCCAGACCCCCACATGCACATTCATCAGATGGCCACACTTCCTCTCCCAGACCCCCACATGCACATTCATCAGATGGACACACTTCCTCTCCCAGACCCCCACATGCACATTCATCAGATGGACACACTTCCTCTCCCAGACCCCCACATGCACATTCATCAGATGGACACACTTCCTCTCCCAGACCCCCACATGCACATTTATCAGATGGACACACTTCCTCTCTTTTCAGACCCCCACATGCCTGTGTGTTTGAGCACACACACACACACACACACACACACACACACACACACACACACACACACACACACACACACACACACACACCACACCAAACTCCCTTTCTTTGCTTCCATGTCAACCCCCACGGGAACCTTTCCCCAATAGAATCTTTCCTGCATGGGAACCACACCTGTTGGCATTCTCACAAACAATCGCAACATTGTTTCAAAAATATATAGAACTTTTCTTGCAGCTCTGGTATATACAACTTTTTTGAGGCCTTACAAAAAATGAACTAACATCTGTCATCACTATTATGTTGATTGATTCGTTTTGGATTGAAAACATATAGGCATCCTAGACAGCCTAATTTAGATCACATTCTCATTTTCTCCTGACACACAAATGGACTATAAATACACAACGTTACCAATTAGTTACCCTAACCAGATGGACTATAAATACACAACGTTACCAATTAGTTACCTTAACCAGATGGACTATAAATACACAACGTTAGCAATTAGTTACCCTGACCAGATGGACAGGGCGCAGAGGCTGTATGCAGCTGCTCTTATTAGAAGCCTACAGTTGATCAGACTGAAAAGTTGTCTCGTTTTCATCCCATACAACATGTCAGATCTCTCATGTTTAGGTGTAGCATAGACTGCTGCAACATTTACATGTATGTAATGAGTTTTTGCTTGTGTCTGTCCGGAGTGATTATGTGTTATCATCTTTGCTAAATAAATACCGGAGGAAAGTGGAAAGCCTACTTGCGTTCATGTGTTAAAAAATGCACTGCGTCAACCTCTCTCTTTAATCTAACTTTTAATGGATGATGCGATGGATGCTATCAAATCATTCTGAATTGATTTCGACATCCCAGAAAACACTGTTGAAAGTTCAGCAAATAAAGGCATCATAACGTGTAATTATTGCTGCAAGCTCCTAATAGTAGCCCTTGTTGGTGGAACTTTCCCTCTCGTCATGTCCTCTAAAAGCCTATTCTTGCATGCCCCGAAACGTAGTGGTGTTAAAACGCTAGAGAACAT
The DNA here is from genome assembly GCF_018296145.1 of Oncorhynchus tshawytscha. Classification (NCBI taxonomy): domain Eukaryota; kingdom Metazoa; phylum Chordata; class Actinopteri; order Salmoniformes; family Salmonidae; genus Oncorhynchus; species Oncorhynchus tshawytscha. Next base: position 78,864,917 of record NC_056436.1, on the reverse strand, counting down.
CCCTGTCATTTCTCACTGTGTTGCGCAGCTTGAATACGCAGACCTACGTCATAATCGATGCAGCTTTTTCCCAGAAGCTGGACTCTGATGTGGGTATTTATATGCTCCTTGCTTTTGTTTTGCCGTTTAGCTGAACGATCAATATTCTTCAGGTCACTGTACCCACCATTCGCCCAAGGCTCAGACTTTCCTAAAATCAGGTAAACCCAGCAATACAAGCTTGATGAAAGGCTCCCTGTCTATACTTTTGATACCAGGTGGTATTGAACGCCCTCACCTTTTCATCCTTCTTCATGAAACTGATCTCAGGCAGAGGTCGACCCTCGCTTTTAATTCACACCTGTTCTGCGTACCCCAGAGAATGAAAGTGTTCTTCAACAAAAAGTCAACAACATTTTCAGTAGCGTTGGCGTCAAAAACTGCACACTGGAGCTTGTAGCGTTAGCTAGCTGGCTACTGCTACTGAAGATAACAAGGCAAATTTAAATACATTACACTAACTGGACACAAAAATAAAGTTCTAAATCCAATAAAACAATTTATAATCTACCTCCTCAGTCTCCTGTAATCTGAATAAACTAATTTGAATGTAATAATATCCCAAAATTGCTCAACTATCCCTTTTCAAACTGTATCCAATAATATCAACAACTCACAAATCTTCTAACCACATCCCCCCCAAATGGTGCCATTTTGGTATTTCACAATTAACATTTTTATGAAATTTCACTGAGGAGGATGGTCCTCCCCTTCCTCTTCTGAGGAGCCTCCACTGCTACAGCAATATTCTACAGTACAATTCTACAGTACCATTCTACTGTACTATTGTACAGTACTGTGTGCCTCTAATAAGCAGGGTCTTACCTGGCGTCAAAGGAGGCTGATCCCCCAGAGGTCTGGGTTGGGCTTGATCCTAATTCTTTGCGTCAGCCATGTTCTCCATGTCATGTTTAGTGTTGAGATCACAATGGACGCATGTAATCTGAGGAGCATCTGCCTGTCTGAATTCATAAGTCTCTGGGTGAAGCTTCCACATCATATTCATGTCAGCAGAATGTCTTAACAAGAACAGATTTGGCACGCAATCAACAGGGAGGCACTGCAAGGATGCGTCCCAATGATTCCCTATTCACTATATAGTGCACTACTTTTGACCAGAGCCCTGTGTGAAAAAGTAGTGCACTACAAATGAAGTAGGGTGCCATTTGAGACGGAGACCAAGCCATGAAATCCCTTCAGCTCATTTTATGCTTCTGTAGCAAGCAACAGATGACATGAGGACTGAACACCAGATGCCAATGTTGGCTTCATAGTGTTGTTGCCCTAAAATGGACACTCGTGAAAAAAACTAATTCAATGTCATGCATGTGCATACATTTCTCTACAGTAATTTGGTCTGAATGAGCCTATTTACTGCATCCTACACCTTTATATCTCGATGCACCCCACCTTTTCAAACCACTGGTTTTAGGACAGCTCCAGGAACTATATGGGGCTCTAATATATAGATCCATTTATTTACCCCTGCATCCCCATCCTATCAGGTCAGGATCCGATGAGTAGAGATGCTGGAGGAAAGGGACAGGATGAGAAGAGATGCTGGAGGAAGGAATGGGATGAGGAGAGATGTTGGAGGAAAGGGATGGGATGAGGAGAGATGCTGGAGGAAAGGGGTGGGATGAGGAGAGATGCTGGAGGAAAGGGATGGGATGAGGAGAGATGCTGGAGGAAGGAATGGGATGAGGAGAGATGTTGGAGGAAAGGGGTGGGATGAGGAGAGATGCTGGAGGAAAGGGGTGGGATGAGGAGAGATGCTGGAGGAAAGGGATGGGATGAGGAGAGATGCTGGAGGAAAGGGGTGGGATGAGGAGAGATGCTGGAGGAAAGGGTTGGGATGAGGAGAGATGTTGGAGGAAAGGGATGGGATGAGGAGAGATGTTGGAGGAAAGGGATGGGATGAGGAGAGATGTTGGAGGAAAGGGATGGGATGAGGAGAGATGTTGGAGGAAAGGGATGGGATGAGGAGAGATGTTGGAGGAAAGGGGTGGGATGAGGAGAAATGCTGGAGGAAGGAATGGGATGAGGAGAGATGCTGGAAGAAGGGATGGGATGAGGAAGGGATGGGATGAGGAGAGATGCTGGAGGAAGGGATGGGATGAGGAGAGATGCTGGAGGAAGGAATGGGATGAGGAGAGATGCTGGAGAAAGGGATGGGATGAGGAGAGATGCTGGAGGAAGGGATGGGATGAGGAGAGATGCTAGAGGAAGGGACGGGATAAGGAGAGATGCTAGAGGAAGGGATGTGAGACGAAGGAATGGGATAAGGAGAGATGCTGGAGGAAGGGATGCGAGAGGAGGAATGGGATAAGGAGAGATGTTGGAGGAAAGGGATGGGATAAGGAGAGATGCTGGAGGAAGGGATGCAAGAGGAAGGAATGGGATAAGGAGAGATGCTGGAGGAAGGAATGGGATGAGGAGAGATGCTGGAGGAAAGGGATGGGATGAGGAGAGATGCTGGAGGAAGGGATGGGATAAGGAGAGATGCTGGAGGAAGGGATGCGATGAGGAGAGATGTTGGAGGAAGGGATGGGATGAGGAGAGATGCTGGAGGAAAGGGATGGGATGAGGTGAGATGCTGGAGGAAGGGATGGGATGAGGAGAGATGCTGGAGGAAGGGATGGGATAAGGAGAGATGCTGGAGGAAGGGATGCGATGAGGAGAGATGTTGGAGGAAGGGATGGGATGAGGAGAGATGCTGGAGGAAGGGATGGGATAAGGAGAGAGGCTGGAGGAAAGGGATTTTAAGGACTGTGTGATGTGTAGCTCAGCTCCAGGGGTCCTGATGGCATCCTACATGGGACCAGGTCTGCCCTGCTGTCTGCCTGAGAGGCTGAGTGAGAAGAGAGAGCTCATGGTTCCAAATCCTGCATTCAGCTGTGATGGAGATAACTACCTCCAGCTGTGTGCGCACGCACACACACACACACACACACACACACACACACACACACACACACACACACACACACACACACACACACAGAGAGAGAGAGAGCCCTGGAGAGACTGTTTTTGCAGGAGAAAGGAGTCTCTGATCTTTGAAAAGTCTAAATGCCAAAAAAATATGTATATATAACTACGATGTCGTTATTGACTAGTAGCAGGCGCAGGAGTCACTGTCGTGGCAGGATGGTTATTCTTGACAGTCTGGTAACTAACAATCCCTTTGCTACCTAATTGAGCTCCTTGGATGGTTACAGTGCGATTACATTGTGGGTTAGGAGAGGTGATATGAACAAGAAACGCTTCATAAAATGTGACTTTGCTCTCCTTTTTGTCTCCAGTAATTTTCTACTTGAGCAGAACTAAGCAGACAGCTTGGTGAGCTCCTCGGAGTTGGATTATAGTCATGAACATCTGTCCTGGGGTGTTCTTCTCCTTTAGATTGGTGCTGCTTTCACCTGAGCTGGGCATATTTACATATCCCTTTCATTCAGAACTTTTTAATGACCCGGATTGCATCTGTAATGACACCTAATATATATATCCAGCATATAAGGCTATATATATATATAGAGGTAATATATAGGGAATAGGGAGTCATACGGGATGCATCCACAACACAATACTGCAAAGAAGATGATGTTGGTGTTTTACATTAACCGGTTGGTGACTAATTTCCGTGGCAGAATTATATAATGAATCCCTCTGTGTTTTGTAAATATGAAAATCAAGGATGTGAAAATCTGCTGGTCAGCATCTGCATCTACTGTAGGCATCTGTAAACCACTTTGAGGCAGAGCCACAGAAAACCAAGTGAAGTTGGAAATGATTTTTGAGTATTCTGGCAGCAAACATCCCAATAGGACTATTATATTTATCCCATCTGGCTTGATGCCAATGTGTTTGGAAATGGGTTTAGAATACAGGTTTTTGGGAATGGTATCATATCGACTGTATCTCACTTCTCCCTCTTCATTTGAAAAACGCTGCACTACTCCCGAAGACTGCATCCCAAAATGTCACCCTAGACATAGTGCTCTACTATGGGTCCTGGTCAGGACTAGTGCGCTAAGTAGGGAATAGGGTGCCATTTGGGACACAACCGAACCCATTCATTGGGACTGTGATGAATCGGCATATTTAAGTCAGGATGAAATGCCCCGACGTGGATTTGAATCCGACAGACTTTACTGTGTGTTGAGGTCTCTATGGAAATGACAGAACATTATTGAAGGCTTCTGCTGAATCCACCATCTTGAACTAAGAGCAGCCAAGTTAAGCACAACTTCACTTATTGGACAGATATGTCACCAGCAAGCTTGCTATTTCAATACAGGCCTATGCATTGTCCATATTTTCATTCTATACTGACCTGCATGTTGCATATGGAAACAGAACTTGCTGTCTGCTGGCAAGGTTTGTTAGATTTAAGGTTTGTTAGATTTAAGGTTTGTTAGATTTAAGACTTGTTAGATTTAAGACTTGTTAGATTTAAGGTTTGGTAGATTTAAGACTTGTTAGATTTAAGGTTTGTTAGATTTAAGACTTGTTAGATTTAAGACTTGTTAGATTTAAGGTTTGGTAGATTTAAGACTTGTTAGATTTAAGGTTTGTTAGATTTAAGACTTGTTAGATTTAAGACTTGTTAGATTTAAGGTTTGGTAGATTTAAAGTTTGGTAGATTTAAGTTTTTTTTTACAGATAAGGTTTGTTAGATTTAAGGCTTGTTAGATTTAAGGCTTGTTAGATTTAAGGCTTGTTAGATTTAAGACTTGTTAGATTTAAGACTTGTTAGATTTAAGGTTTGTTAGATTTAAGGCTTGTTACAGATAAGGTTTGTTAGATTTAAGGCTTGGTAGATTTAAGGTTTGTTAGATTTAAGGCTTGTTACAGATAAGGTTTGTTAGATTTAAGGCTTGTTACAGATAAGGTTTGTTAGATTTAAGGTTTGTTAGATTTAAGGCTTGTTAGATTGTTAGGCTTGTTAGATTTAAGGTTTGTTAGATATGAGTCTTTGTCTCCATTTTTTATGAACATGCAGATGTTACGAACCTGTTCACTACTTTTAATAAAACCACTGGAAAACCATTGATAATGCACCAATTTACTGGATAAACCATCTTACTGTAAAGTGGTCTTCCTGCGTCTTACATTAATAAAGGTAGTGAGTCAAGATGTCTGCTTAGTGCTCACAGTAGGGAAGCCATAGAACCCAACAGAGCTCTCCAACCCCATGTCTGCTTAGTGCTCATAGTAGAGAAGCCATAGAACCCAACAGAGCTCTCCAACCCCATGTCTGCTTAGTGCTCACAGTAGAGAAGCCATAGAACCCAACAGAGCTCTCCAACCCCATGTCTGCTTAGTGCTCATAGTAGAGAAGCCATAGAACCCAACAGAGCTCACCAACCCCATGTCTGCTTAGTGCTCATAGTAGAGAAGCCATAGAACCCAACAGAGCTCTCCAACCCCATGTCTGCGTAGTGCTCATAGTAGAGAAGTCATAGAACCCAACAGAGCTCTCCAACCCCATGTCTGCTTAGTGCTCATAGTAGAGAAGCCATAGAACCCAACAGAGCTCTCCAACCCCATGTCTGATGATGAATACCCTTTGTGCAGAATAAACTCTATGTGTGTGGCCCAAATGGTACCCTATTCCCTTTATATTGCACTCATTTGACCAGGGCCCATAGTGCACTATATAGGGGATAGAGTGCCATATAGGACACAACCTGTGACTCTTAATCAGAGAGGTGCTGTGCTCCTGACAGGTAGTTTAAGTACCCTCCATTAGGGCCCTAGTGTAATCCCAAATGGCATCCTATTCCCTATATGGTTCATTACATTTGAACAGAATCCTGGTGAAAAGTAGTGCACTGCATAGGGAAAAGGGTGCCACCTGGGACACTAACCTATCTTCCTCCAGAGAGTGCAGTTAGAGACCAATCCACCCACATCGCCTGCATGGCATTAATCACACAGCAGCGGAGCTACAGGAGACTGGGTGGGTTGCTTTGTGTGTGTGTGTGTGTGTGTGTGTGTGTGTGTGTGTGTGTGTGTGTGTGTGTGTGTGTGTGTGTGTGTGTGTGTGTGTGTGCCAAAATAATGAAACTGTTGATTAGATGCTTTTTTCATTAGGCTTTCTCTGTAACCATATCTACTAGAATGTCATGGACAATATGGGCACGTATATAAAAAACTATAAATTACCAAAGTTGTGATCGAATGTCATAGATTTTCTGATTTACCCAAATTACTGAATATTCCAATAACTTTAGTAAATTACCGGTATCTTTTCAACCCTAATTAGGAGCCATGAAGGTGCCAGACTAATTCAATGACTCTATTTTTTAAACCTTAATTTAAGAGACATCCTTCAATGGAGTGACTTCTCTCCTGCAGCGATTGTGACGAGGGCGTGGGCGTTGGGAGAGAGCTACCCAGAGTACTCGTTCTCTCTGTCTGTGTGTGTGTGTGTGTGTCTATATGTGTGTGTGTCTGTGTCTATATGTGTGTGTGTGTGTCTATGTGTGTGTGTGTGTGTGTGTCTATGTGTGTGTCTATATGTGTGTGTGTGTGTCTATATGTGTGTGTGTGTGTGTGTCTATGTGTGTGTCTATATGTGTGTGTGTGTGTGTGTGTGTGTGTGTGTGTGTGTGTGTGTGTGTGTGTATGTGTGTGTGTGTGTGTGTGTGTGCGTGTGTGTGTGCGTGTGTTTGTGCGTGTCTATGTGTGTGTGTGTGTCTATATGTGTGTGTGTGTGTGTGTGTGTGTGTGTGTGTGTGCGTGCGTGTCTATGTGTGTGTGTGTGTGTGTGTGTGAGGTGAGCAGCAGAAGGCAGTTACATAACAAAATGGGACACTGTCCTCCGTGTGTTTTGCACAATTTCAAAGATATGCAAATGAACTCACATTGGATATTATTGTATAATTGCAACTCATCATTACCTAGTGAGGAGAGTTTGTTTGCAAATGTAATGTGTGTAAACCTTTGAATGTATTATTTGTACAAACCAATTACCGGCATCATAATGGTAAGTTATACACAGACACCCATATTGCATACTATTACTAGGTAATATGTCGTATCGCGAAGCACGACTACAAAGAACATTGCGTCTACAATATGAACCTACAAAACAGCATTGAAAAAAATAAATGACCAAGCACTTACTGCATGAATAATGAATATGTCGATAATTTTAATAGAGGAGGTTGTCCGAATATTTACAGCACATTTGGAAGAATTAAGACCTCGTGACTTTTTCCACATTTTGTTACGTTACAGCCTTATTTTAAAATGTAATAAATTAAACATTTTCCTCATCAATCTACACACAATACCCCATAATGACATTTTTACAAATGTCTAAAAATAAACAACAGAAATACCTTCTTTACATAATTGAGCTCAGATACATCGTGTTTCCATTGATCGTCCTTGAGATGTTTCTACAACTTGATTAGAGTCCACCTGTGGCAAATTCAATTGATTGGACATGATTTGGAAAGGCACACACCTGTCTATATAAGGTCACACAGTTGACAGTGTATGTCAGAGCAAAAACCAAGACGTGAGGTCGAAGGAAATGTCCGTAGAGCTCCGGGACAGGATTGTGTCGAGGCACAGATCTGCGGAAGGGTCCCAAAATGTCTGTAGCATTGAAGGTCCCCAAGAACACAGTGGCCACCATCATTCTCAAAACGGAAGAAGTTTGGAACCACCAAGACTCTTCCTAGAGCTGGCCGCCCGGCCAAACTGAGCAATCGGGGGAGAAGGGCCTTGGTCAGGGAGGTGACCAAGAACCCAATGGTCACTCTGACAGAGCTCCAGAGTACCTCTGTGGAGATGGGAGAACCTTCCAGAAGGACAACCATCTCTGCAGCGCTCCACCAATCAGGTCAGATGGAAGCAGATGACAGACTCGAGGCTGTAATCGCTGCCAAAGTTGCTTGAACAAAGTACTGAATAAAGTGTCTGAATACTTATGTAAATGTCATACTTCCTTTTTCCTTAAAAAAAATATATATACACATTTGCAAAAATTTCTAAAAACCTGCTTTTGCTTTGTCATCATGGGGTATTGTGTGTAGATTGATGAGGGGAAAAAATGTGTACAATTTTAAAATAAGGCTGTAACGTAACAAAATGTGGAAACAGTCAAAGGGTCTGAATACTTTCCGAACGCCCTGTTTCTTTAAAAGTCCCAATCTGGTTTGCGATGGAGTCATTTTACTGAACATAACGCTATATCTCATATATATTGTCAGAAACCCCATCATGTCTGCTGTTATTAGGTTGGATTGACAGCGGTAATTGTAAAAGCAGTGTGTGTGTGTGTGTGTGTGTGTGTGTGTGTGTGTGTGTGTGTCTGTGTGTGTGTGTGTCTGTGTGTGTGTGTGTCTGTGTGTCTGTGTGTGTCTGTGTGTGTGTGTGTCTGTGTGTGTCTGTGTGTGTGTGTGTCTGTGTGTGTGTGTGTGTCTGTGTGTGTGTGTGTGTGTCTGTGTGTGTGTGTGTGTGTGTGTACAGATTGGCAATAGAGGGTGAGATGTCTCCATTTAATTTCCTTTAGTCTACTAATCTTATTCAGCGGCTCTGTAACATGATTGCTGGCATCAGTTATATAGAATGCATTCCAAATGGCACCCTATTCCCCTTCACGACATGGTGCTCTTGTCAAAAGTAGTGCAGTACATAGGGAATAGGCTGCCATTGGGGATGGAACCATATAATGCATTTCAAGAGGCTTGATAATAAAAGGGAGTGTATGCATTAGCTTTTTCATATGTTTAGTATGCTAATAATGTGGCTAACTTTCACTCAGAGAAATATTGGGCTCACATCCACACATGTACAAACACACACACACAGGACATCACACGATACATAGAGCCCATTCATCGGGCTCACTTTTGCCAGGTGGTTTATGAGAGGAGACAGTGTTACTACTGCAGCCCTTTATCATACCAAATCACAATGTACTACTGCAGTCCTTTATCATACCAAATCACAATGTACTACTGCAGTCCTTTATCATACCAAATCACAATGTCCTACTGCAGTCCTTTATCATACCAAATCACAATGTACTACTGCAGTCCTTTATCATACCAAATCACAATGTACTACTGCAGTCCTTTATCATACCAAATCACAATGTACTACTGCAGTCCTTTATCATACCAAATCACAATGTACTACTGCAGTCCTTTATCATACCAAATCACAATGTCCTAAAACTGCAGTCCTTTATCAAACCAAATCACAATGTCCTAGCAGTCCTTTATCATACCAAATCACAGTCCTAAAACTGCAGTCCTTTATCATACCAAATCACAATGTCCTACTGCAGTCCTTTATCATACCAAATCACAATGTACTACTGCAGTCCTTTATCATACCAAATCACAATGTACTACTGCCATCCTTTATCATACCAAATCACAATGTACTACTGCAGTCCTTTATCATCAAATCACAATGTCCTACTGCAGTCCTTTATCATACCAAATCACAATGTCCTAAAACTGCAGTCCTTTATCAAACCAAATCACAATGTCCTACTGCAGTCCTTTATCATACCAAATCACAATGTCCTAAAACTGCAGTCCTTTATCATACCAAATCACAATGTCCTACTGCAGTACTTTATCATACCAAATCACAATGTACTACTAGTCTTTATCATACCAAATCACAATGTACTACTGCAGTCCTTTATCATACAGTTCTTTAAATCACAATGTACTACTGCAGTCCTTTATCATACCAATCACAATGTACTACTGCCGTCCTTTATCATACCAAATCACAATGTACTACTGCCGTCCTTTATCATACTTTCCTATCAGTCCTTTATCATACCAAATCACAATGTACTACTGCAGTCCTTTATCATACCAAATCACAATGTACTACTGCCATCCTTTATCATACCAAATCACAATGTACTACTGCCATCCTTTATCATACCAAATCACAATGTCCTAAAACTGCAGTCCTTTATCATACCAAATCACAATGTACTACTGCCATCCTTTATCATACCATATCACAATGTCCTAAAACTGCAGTCCTTTATCATACCAAATCACAATGTCCTACTGCAGTCCTTTATCATACCAAATCACAATGTCCTACTGCAGTCCTTTATCATACCAAATCACAATGTACTACTGCCATCCTTTATCATACCATATCACAATGTCCTAAAACTGCAGTCCTTTATCATACCAAATCACAATGTCCTACTGCAGTCCTTTATCATACCAAATCACAATGTACTACTGCCATCCTTTATCATACCATATCACAATATCCTAAAACTGCAGTCCTTTATCATACCAAATCACAATGTACTACTGCAGTCCTTTATCATACCAAATCACAATGTCCTACTGCAGTCCTTTATCATACCAAATCACAATGTCCTACTGCAGTCCTTTATCATACCAAATCAAGCACAAAGCTATTTGTGTTGGGATGTGTCCAGCATATCACAGCATTTAATGTGTCCAATTACGCCAACATGGTTTCTACAGAACAGGATCCCTCCCCTGGGGACAGGGACATTCAGAAGGAGCCAAAACACACAAAAAGAAGCACACACACACACACACACACACACACACACAGTATATTTTCAGCAAATAGTACATTTACATAAGTATTCAGGAACCTTTACTTAGTACTTTGTTGAAGCACCTTAGGCGATTACAGCCTCGAGTCTTCGTGGGTATGACGCTACAAGCTTGCACACCTGTATTTGGGGAGTTTCTCCCTACCTTCTCTGCAGATCCTCTCAAGCCTTTTCAATTTGGATGGGGAGCGTTGCTGCACAGCTATTTTCAGATCTCTCTCGAGATGTTTGATCGGATTAAAGCCAGGCTCTGGCTGGGCCACTCAGGGACATTGAGACTTGTCCTGAAGCCACTCCTGCGTTGTCTTGGCTGTGTGATTACGGTCGTTGTCCTGTTGGAATGTAAATCTTCACCCCAGTCTGAAATACTGAGTGCTCTTAAGCAGGTGTTCATGAAGGATCTCTCTGTACCATGCTCCGTTCGTCTTTTTCTCGATCGGACTAGTCTCCCAGTTCCTGCCGCTAAAAAAACATCCCTAAAGCACAATTCTACCAGGTTTCCTCCAGACGTGACGCTTGGCATTCAGGCCAAAGAGTTCAACTTGGATTCATCAGACCAGAGAATCTTGTTTCTCATGGTCTGAGTCCTTTAGGTGCCTTTTGGCAATCTCCAAGCGTGCTGTCGTGTCTTTTACTGAGGAGTGGCTTCTGTCTGTCACTCTACCATAAAGGCCTGATTGGTGGAGTGCTGCAGAGATAGTTGTCCTTTTGGAAGGTTCTTCCATTTCCACAGAGGAACTCTAGAGCTCTGTCAGAGTGACCGGGTTCTTGGTCAACTCCCTGACCAAGGCCCTTCTTACCCGATTGCTCAGTTTGGCCGGGCGGCCAGCTCTAGGAAGAGTCTTGGTGGTTCCAAACTTCTTCATTTAAGAATGATGTAGGCCACCGTGTTGTTGGGGACCTTCAATGCTGTAGAAATGTTTTGGTACCCTTCCCCAGATCTGTGCCTCGACACAATCCTGCCTCGGAGCTCTACGGACATTTACTTCGAAATCATGGCTTGGGTTTTTCTCTGACATGCACTGTCAACTGTCAACATGCACCTGCCTTATATAGGCAGGTGTGTGCCTTTCCAAATCATGTCCAATCAATTACATTTACCACAGATGGACTCCAATCAAGTTGTAGAAAGAATGGAAACAGGATGCACCTGAGCTCAATTTCGAGTCTCATAGCAAATTGTCTGAATACTTTTTTATAAATGTGAAAAATGTCTAAAAACCTGTTTTCGCTTTGCCACTTTGGGGTATTGTGTGTAGATTGCTGAAATTGTTATTTTATTTAATCCATTTTAGAATGAGACCGTAACTTGTGGAAAAAGTCAAGGGGCCTAAATACTTTCCGAAGGCCCTGTAAACATGTAACATAAACATTCCCCAGGCACCAATACATCTTGGCTATTTAATAAGCTCAACAACAATCAAGAGGATACCACATATAAACCCTAGCATAGGCTTAAATGCATGTCCTCTAATCATGACAAGGGTACCTAATGGTCAAGCATCCCCCACCCCTTCAACAGATCACCATTCCTTGTCTGGCTCATGAAAAAACACCCCTTTTTTATCCTAGCCACTTCCAATCATACATTTAATGCTAGTCCCGGGAATTTGGACAGTGTATTTGTGTTCTAGCGTGTTCTAGATTGCGTTCTCGTGTGTTCTAGATTGTGTTCTAGTGTGTTCCATATTTTGTTCTAGTGTATGTCATTTGGGTGCTGTAATACCTCTGGAGATTTGTATTCACATCAGAGAGAATCACACCACAGCTGTTTTACTACCATATTGAAATCCCTTTAATGAGGATCTGAACTTGCCCAGCCAATCATTCACATGTATTGCCTGCCTGCATGCCTGCCTCTATACCCTCCCGATGGTTCCTGGTTATTACGCTCGCTAAAATCTTCCATTATAGATGATGAATTACCAGAAAGAACTTGGTCCTCTCTACTTCTCATTACCTCTCTACTTCTCATTACCTCTCTACTTCTCATTACCTCTCTACTTCTCATTATCTCTACTTCTCATTACCTCTCTACTTCTCATTACCTTTCTACTTCTCATTACCTCTCTACTTCTCATTACCTCTCTACTTCTCATTACCTCTACATCTCATTACTTCTCATTACCTTTCTACTTCTCATTACCTCTCTACTTCTCATTACCTTCTCATTACCTCTTCTCATTACCTCTCTACTTCTCATTACTTCTCTTCTCATTACCTTACCTCATTACTACTTCTCATTACCTCATTTCTCTACTTCTCACTTACTTCATTACCTTTCTACTTCTCATTACCTTTCTACTTCTCATTACCTCTCTACTTCTCATTACCTCTCTACTTCTCATTACCTTTCTACTTCTCATTACCTCTCTACTTCTCCTTACCTCTCTACTTCTCCTTACCCCTCTACTTCTCATTACCTCTCTACTTCTCATTACCTCTCTACTTCTCATTACCTATCTGTCTCTACTTCTCATTACCTCTATGTCTCTACTTCTCATTACCACTCTACTTAACATTACCTCTCTGTCTCTACTTCTCATTACCTCTCTACTTCTCATTACCTCGTTCTGATTACTCTTTCTCTCTCAATTCAATTGAATTCAAGGGGCTTTATTGGCATGGGAAACATGTGTTTACATTGTCAAAGCAAGTGAAATGGATAAACAAAAGTGAAATAAAGAATAAAAAGTGATCAGTACATATTACACTCACACAAGTTCCAAAGGAATAGAGACATTTAACATGTCATATTATGTCTATATACAGTAGTGTAATGACATGCAAATAGCTAAAGTAAAAAAAGTAAAATAAATAAACATAAATATGGGTTGAATTTACAATGGTGTTTTTTCTTCACTGGTTGCCCTTTTCTTGTGGCAACAGGTCACAATCTTGCTGCTATGATTGCACATTGTGGTATTTCACCAAATAGATATGAGTTTATCACAATTTAATTTGTTTTCGAATTCTTCCTGGGTCTGGGTAATCTGAGGGAAATATTTGTCTCTAATATAGTCATATATTTAGTTCTCTCATGATTTGGTTGGGTCTCTCTCTCTCTCATAGTACTGTACAGTTCCTCTCTGTTCAGTACTTATTGGAAAAATCACATTGTCACGACTTCCTCCGAAGTCGGTCCCTCTCCTTGTTCGGGCAACGTTCGGCGGTCGACGTCACCGGTCTTCTAGCCATCGCCGATCCATCTTTCATTTTCCATTTGTTTTGTCTTGTCTTCCCACACACCTGGTTTCAATTCCATCAATTACATGTTGTGTATTTAACCCTCTGTTCCCCACATGTCCTTGTCCGGTATTGTTTATTGTAAGTGCTTGTGCACGTTATGTCTTGGGTTTTTGTCCCATTGTATATATTATTTTTGTTCACGGTGTCACGACTTCCACCGAAGTTGTTCCCTCTAATTGTTCGGGCGGCGTTCTGCGTTTCGACGTCACCGGCTTTCTAGCCGCCACCGATCCATGTTAAATTTTTTTGTCTGTTACACACCTGGTTCCCATCTCATAATTATGTTCCTTACTTAACCGTCTGGTTTCCCTTTCTGTTTTGTGTGTGATTGTCTTTTGTTTATTCCGGTGTGTTGGATTTTGAGTCCTGTTTTGTTCCTTGTTTGGAACGGGATTTTGTTAAGTATTTGATGAAGTTAAATCAGTGTTTTGTTACTCTTACCTGGGTCCTGCGCCTGACTCCTTCGCTTTCTTCTAGATAGACTTAGACACACAATGATTTTTATCATTAAACTGCGCCGTTGTAACATAGTCTTTGCTCTCCTGTGCCTGACTTCTCTGCCGCCAGTACGCACGCCTTACACACATGACTAACTTGATGATTAAAATCAATCCATCATAAACTGCAGATAAAATGAAACATATTATTAATCTATCTTAATCATATTCCTAAATGCCTGCTTCCATTCTTTCTTCTGTATTTATCATAAGTGGTCATCAATCAAGTAAAAGAGATTGATCTAAAGTTGTCCTTTATTCAAACCAAACGGCTGATTCTTTTTCTTTTCCATTTCCTGTTGTGCACTGCTCGTTTGAAAACTAATCCTTTGAAAAGTCTGTTTTCCTCAACCCTCCCATTCTTCTCGCCCCGGTTTGCAGAGTTACAGATTATGAATGTAAATCAAAATATGCCTCAGAGCAGTGGGACTATACATGACCCCAATGGTTTCTGTATGATAGAGGGGAACCATTTGAGGAAATCCCATTAGCTAACCCAGCTTGACGGCAGTTCGATACTGGCTACGGACCCTGGTTAGAAGTAGGGTACAACATAGGGAACAGGGTGCCATTTGGGGAGCACATTCAGCTCAGAACTACCCACTGGTCTAAACCCACTGGTTACCCCTCCTTTCAATGGAAGGGACTGGGAGAATAGTCAGAATCTAGCGAAAGATGAACGGAGCAAAGTACAGCGAGATCCCTGATGAAAACCTGCTCCAGAGCACTCAGAACCTCAGACTGGGGAGAAGGTTCACCTCCCAACAGGACAACAACCCTAAATACACAGTCAAGACAATGCAGGAGTGGCTTCGGGACCAGTCTCTGAATGTACTTGAGTGGCCCAGCCAGAGCCCAGACTTGAACCCAATCCAACATCTCTGGAGAGACCTGAAAATAGCTGTGCAGCGACGCTCCCCAGGATCTGTTCCACTGTTATGAAACATGAGAGAAACATTGCAATGTTTACTCTTTATCCATGTACAGTATAATAAGGATTATGACGATACAACAGTTTATAATAGCAATAAGGCATGAAGGGTTGTGGTATATGGCCAATATACTGTATCACGGCTAAGGACTGTTCTTAGGCACAACGCAACGCTGTGTGCTGGATACAGCCATTAGCTGTGGTATGTTGGCCATATACCACAAATCCCCAAGGTGCCTTATTGCTATTATAAACTGGTTACCAATGTTTCGAAAAGTAAAAATAAGTGTTTTGTCATACACAGCCAATCATCATTCAGGGCTTGAACCACCCAGTTTATAATCACTTTTAAATAACTACAAAGAAGTCCAGTAAACTGTTTTCTTAGAAAGCAAGTTGATCTAAATTAGTGGTCACCAACTTTCACAGTCAAAAAGCAAGCTGAGGTCTACTGCTCAGATGTTTTTTTATACATTAACCTCACACTGTAACGGTTTTCTTTAGGTGAAGTAGAGGCGGACCAAAATGCAGCGTGGTTGTTATTCATTGTACTTTATTGTACTTTAATAACGAAACTGTACACGAATAAACTAACAAATAAACTAACAAGCAACAAACGTGCGAAAACCTAAAACAGTCCTATCGTGCTTGCTTCGCCAACCTCATTCTCCTGTAACCTTCAGCGCACTGCTCCATCGAATCCCAGGCGGGCTCCGGCACTCTCCCTGGGTCGACCGCCCACCTGTGTATTTCCTCCCAAGTAGTATAGTCCATATTCTTGCCATCCAAACCGTCCTCCCATGTCCATTCCTCTTTTCGCTGCTGTTGCCCGTTACCACGCCGCTTGGTCCTGTTGTGGTGGGTGATTCTGTAACGGTTTTCTTTAGGTGAAGTAGAGGCGGACCAAAATGCAGCGTGGTTGTTATTCATTGTACTTTAATAACGAAACTGTACACGAATAAACTAACAAGCAACAAACGTGCGAAAACCTAAAACAGTCCTATCTGGTGCAAAACACAGAGACAGGAACAATCACCCACAAACACACAGTGAAACCCAGGCTACCTAAATATGGTTCTCAATCAGAGACAACTAATGACACCTGCCTCTGATTGAGAACCATACTAGGCCGAAACATAGAAATACCCCAAAACATAGAAAAACAAACATAGACTGCCCACCCAACTCACGCCCTGACCATACTAAATAAATACAAAACAAAGGAAATAAAGGTCAGAATGTGACACACACAAACAGTTGTAGGAAGGAGGTTTGGGCAGTTGGCCTAATACATTATCACAGCATATTGGCTATATGATTGGCCTGCCAATATTGTTAATCAGACCATATTATATTTCAAAACTCGAGCTTTGCTAACAAAATAGATCAGTTGGTTTAGCACTTGTGAGGCACTGTGGAGCATGAATTTAAATAATTAGCTTTTTTATTTTACTAGACTGATGGTACCTGCATCTGATGGTCAACGAGGTCAAATCACGACGTCAGTGATCTTCAGCTTGAAAAGAGTTTCTGACTTGGAATCCCGAGTTGGATGACTGTTCAAAACTATTTTTCCCAAACGCCTCTCACAGTCCCTGCAGTCTCCTTCCTTTCCTCCGGTTAGACTGACCAGAGAGAGGGGACACCATATTCCACCTGCTCTCTCTTTCCTTTCCTCCGGTTAGACTGACCAGAGAGATGGGACACCATCTTCCACCTGCTCTCTCCTTCCTTTCCTCCGGTGAGACTGACCAGAGAGAGGGGACACCATCTTCTACCTGCTCTCTCCTTCCTTTCCTCCGGTTAGACTGACCAGAGAGAGGGGACACCATCTTCCACCTGCTCTCTCCTTCCTTTCCTCCGGTGAGACTGACCAGAGAGAGGGGACACCATCTTCTACCTGCTCTCTCCTTCCTTTCCTCCGGTTAGATTGAGCAGAGAGAGGGGACATGGATTCCACCTGCTCTGTAGCTTTCCTTAATTTGAGCTATCCTGACCAGAGAGTAGGGGACACCATTTACCTGTCACAGATTTGCCTTTCCTCCTGGTTAGACTGACCAGTCTGATGGGAACACTCTGCTTCCACCTGGGCAGGACTCTCTTTCAAGTTCCCATCCGGTTAGCTGACCAAGATTTTTTTAAAGGGGCACAAGCCTTTATATTCCACCTGCTCTCTCTTTAGAGCTGACCTTTCCTCCGAGTTAGACTGACCAGAGCTGACCGGGGACACCATATTCCACCTGAGCTCTCTCTTTCCTTTCCTCCGGTTAGAGCTGACCAGAGAGATGGGACACCATCTTCCACCTGCTCTCTCCTTCCTTTCCTCCGGTTAGAGTTGACTGACCAGAGAGATGGGACACCATCTTCCACCTGACCGGTTTTCCTTTCCTCCTCTAGAGCTGACCAGAGAGGGGGACACCACTATTCCACCTGACTCTCTTTCCTTTCACTACTCTAGAGCTTAGACTGACCAGACCGATGGGACACCATCTTCCACCTGCTCTCTCCTTCCTTTCCTCTGACCGGTTAGACTGACCAGAGCTGAGATGGGACACCATCTTCCACCTGCTCCGGTTTCCTTTCCTCCCAGAGCTTAGAGCTGACCAGACTACTCTAGAGCTGACCGGGGTGACACCACCAGAGCTATTCCACCTGAGCTGACCGGTCCACTCTTTCCTTTGACCACTACTTAGAGCTGACCAGAGAGATGGGACACCACCAGAGCTGATTCCACCTGCTGACCTTTCCTTTCCTCCGGTTAGACTGACCAGAGCTGACCGGGTGACACCATCTTCTACCTGCTCTCTCCTTCCTTTCTCCGGTGAGACTGACCAGAGAGAGGGGACACCATATTCCACCTGCTCTCTCTTTCCTTTCCTCCGGTTGGGTTAGACTGACCAGAGAGATGGGACACCATCTTCCACCTGCTCTGACCTTCCTTTCCTCCGGTTAGAGCTGACCAGAGAGAGGGGCCACCATCTTCTAGAGCTGACCGGTTGCTCTCTCCTTCCTTTCCTCCGGTGAGACTGACCAGAGCTGAGATGGGACCACCATCTTCTGACCTGCTCTCCCTTCCTTTCCTCCGGTTAGACTGACCAGAGAGATGGGACACCATCTTCCACCTGCTCTCTCCTTCCTTTCCTCCCAGAGCTTAGACTGACCAGAGCTGACCGGGGACACCATCTTCCACCTGAGCTGACTCTCCTTCCTTTCCTCCGGTTAGATTGACCACTAGAGCTGAGGGGACATGGCTGAAGCTCTGTAGCCACTACTTTAGAGCTGACCGGTTGGGCAGCTACTAGGTGCACCGGTCGATTTAGTCACAGATTTGAGCTGACCGCTGGGTACTCTAGAGCTTGTCTGATGGGAACACTCTGCTTACCCGGTGGGCAGGACTTCTGAATCAAGTGCCCATACCGGCAACAGCTTAACAAGATTTTTTTAAAGGAGCACAAGCCTTTATCGTTTGTTGGCTCTTTTCTACATAAATATTTGGTGATCGACTAGGAATGCCTTTGGCGATCGATCGGTCGGCGACCACTACTCTAGAGCTGACCGGTTGGCCACCACTACTCTAGAGCTGACCGGTTGGCCACCACTACTCTAGAGCTGACCGGTTGGCCACCACTACTCTAGAGCTGACCGGTTGGCCACCACTACTCTAGAGCTGACCGGCCACCACTACTGAGCTGACACCACTACTCTAGAGCTGACCGGTGGCCACCACTACTCTAGAGCTGACCGGTTGGCCACCACTACTCTAGAGCTGACCGGTTGGCCACCACTACTCTAGAGCTGACCGGTTGGCCACCACTACTCTAGAGCTGACCGGTTGGCCACCACTACTCTAGAGCTGACCGGACCACTACTCTAGAGCTGACCACCACTACTCTAGAGCTGACCGGTTGGCCACCACTACTCTAGAGCTGACCGGTTGGCCACCACTACTCTAGAGCTGACCGGTTGGCCACCACTACTCTAGAGCTGACCGGTTGGCCACCACTACTCTAGAGCTGACACCACTACTCTAGAGCTGACCGGTTGGCCACCACTACTCTAGAGCTGACCGGTTGGCCACCACTACTCTAGAGCTGACCGGTTGTACTCTAGAGCTGACCGGTTGGCCACCACTACTCTAGAGCTGACCGGTTGGCCACCACTACTCTAGAGCTGACCGGTTGGCCACCACTACTCTAGAGCTGACCGGTTGGCCACCACTACTCTAGAGCTGACCGGTTGGTGACCACTACTCTAGAGCTGACCGGTTGGTGACCACTACTCTAGAGAGCTGACCACTACTCTAGAGCTTGGTGACCACTACTCTAGAGCTGACCGGTTGGTGACCACTACTCTAGAGCTGACCGGTTGGTGACCACTACTCTAGAGCTGACCGGTTGGTGACCACTACTCTAGAGCTGACCGGTTGGTGACCACTACTCTAGAGCTGACCGGTTGGTGACCACTACTCTAGAGCTGACCGGTTGGTGACCACTACTCTAGAGCTGACCGGTTGCTGACCACTACTCTAGAGCTGACCGGACCACTACTCTAGAGCTGACCGGTTGGTGACCACTAGAGCTGACCGGTTCCACTAGAGCTGACCGGTTGGCCACCACTACTACTAGAGCTGACCGGTTGGTGACCACTACTCTAGAGCTGACCGGTTGGTGGCCACTACTCTAGAGCTGACCGGTTGGCCACCACTATACTAGAGCTGACCGGTTGGTGACCACTACTCTCCTTGTTGTTGGTTATGTAACGGTTCTTTGTTTTGACCTTCATCGGACAGAACTGAGGTCGACATTACTTGACTGCCTGAAAGGTTTTGAGACATGGGGTGCTAAAACACACACACGGAGACGTGGGCGCCAAACGTTCCCTTGAGATGCTCATATCTCTGTTGCTCGGCCTAATGATGGGTTGTGTAAATTGCGAGGTAATCTTGAGAGTCATCAGAGTTCAGTGCACTGCTGAGAAGTGTGTGTGTGTGTCTATGTGTGTGTGTGTGTGTGTGTGTGTCTGTGTGTGTCTATGTGTGTGTGTGTGTGTGTGTGTGTCTATGTGTGTGTGTGTGTCTATGTGTGTGTGTATGTGTCTATGTGTGTGTGTGTGTCTATGTGTGTGTGTGTGTGTCTATGTGTGTGTGTATGTGTCTATGTGTGTGTGTGTGTCTATGTGTGTGTGTGTGTGTGTGTGTGTGTGTGTGTGTGTGTCCATGTGTGCGTGTGTGTGTCCGTGTGTGTGTGTATGTTTCTATGTGTGCGTGTGTGTGTCTATGTGTGTGCCTATGTGTGTGTGTGTGTGTCTATGTGTGTGTGTGTGTGATTGTGATTTAGAGTAGTTTGAAGGTGAAGTGTTATTGTGTTGGCATTTGAAGTGGTGGTATGTATTTAAAGCATGCAAAGAGATTGATGAGAGATTGTGTTGTTCTGAAAGATTGCAGGACCAATATGTGATCAAACCTGAAAACCAGATTACACACAGCGAAAAAGAAATGTAGGGTCTACTGGTGTGCCATCAGAGTGTGTCGGCAGTGTGTCTGTCGGCTCCATTACCCGCAGTTTTAGACTTAAAAAACGAATCATCCGGCGATCATACACTGTTTACCAGGGGGCAGGGCTACCTACGTTAAGGCTAATCTGAAGAGGGTGCTGGCTAAGGCTAAAACTGGCGAGTGTAGAAAGTATAGGGATTTTGTTATCCACGTCGGCACCAACGATGTTAGGATGAAACAGTCAGAGGTCACCAAGCGCAACATAGCTTCAGCGTGTAAATCAGCTGGAAAAATGTGTCGCCATCAAATAATTGTCTCAGGCCCCCTCCCAGTTAGGGGGAGTGATGCGCTCTACAGCAGAGTCTCAGCCCCCCTCCCAGTTAGGGGGAGTGATGAGCTCTACAGCAGAGTCTCTGGCCCCCTCCCAGTTAGGGGGAGTGATGAGCTCTACAGCAGAGTCTCAGCCCCCTCCCAGTTAGGGGGAGTGATGCGCTCTACAGCAGAGTCTCTGGCCCCCTCCCAGTTAGGGAGAGTGATGAGCTCTACAGCAGAGTCTCTGGCCCCCTCCCAGTTAGGGGAGTGATGAGCTCTACAGCAGAGTCTCAGCCCCCTCCCAGTTAGGGGGAGTGATGAGCTCTACAGCAGAGTCTCTGGCCCCCTCCCAGTTAGGGGAGTGATGAGCTCTACAGCAGAGTCTCTGGCCCCCTCCCAGTTAGGGGAGTGATGAGCTCTACAGCAGAGTCTCTGGCCCCCTCCCAGTTAGGGGGAGTGATGAGCTCTACAGCAGAGTCTCTGGCCCCCTCCCAGTTAGGGGGAGTGATGAGCTCTACAGCAGAGTCTCTGGCCCCCTCCCAGTTAGGGGGAGTGATGAGCTCTACAGCAGAGTCTCTGGCCCCCTCCCAGTTAGGGGGAGTGATGAGCTCTACAGCAGAGTCTCTGGCCCCCTCCCAGTTAGGGGGAGTGATGAGCTCCCCCTCCAGCAGAGTCTCTGGCCCCCTCCCAGTTAGGGAGAGTGATGAGCTCTACAGCAGAGTCTCTGGCCCCCTCCCAGTTAGGGGGAGTGATGAGCTCTACAGCAGAGTCTCTGGCCCCCTCCCAGTTAGGGAGAGTGATGAGCTCTACAGCAGAGTCTCTGGCCCCCTCCCAGTTAGGGGAGTGATGAGCTCTACAGCAGAGTCTCAGGCCCCCTCCCAGTTAGGGGAGTGATGACTCTACAGCAGAGTCTCTGGCCCCCTCCCAGTTAGGGAGAGTGATGAGCTCTACAGCAGAGTCTCTGGCCCCCTCCCAGTTAGGGAGAGTGATGAGCTCTACAGCAGAGTCTCTGGCCCCCTCCCAGTTAGGGGGAGTGATGAGCTCTACAGCAGAGGCTCTGGCCCCCTCCCAGTTAGGGAGAGTGATGAGCTCTACAGCAGAGTATCTGGCCCCCTCCCAGTTAGGGGAGTGATGAGCTCTACAGCAGAGTCTCTGGCCCCCTCCCAGTTAGGGGAGTGATGAGCTCTACAGCAGAGTCTCTGGCCCCCTCCCAGTTAGGGAGAGTGATGAGATCTACAGCAGAGTCTCTGGCCCCCTCCCAGTTAGGGGAGTGATGAGCTCTACAGCAGAGTCTCTGGCCCCCTCCCAGTTAGGGAGAGTGATGAGCTCTACAGCAGAGTCTCTGGCCCCCTCCCAGTTAGGGAGAGTGATGAGCTCTACAGCAGAGTCTCTGGCCCCCTCCCAGTTAGGGAGAGTGATGAGCTCTACAGCAGAGTCTCTGGCCCCCTCCCAGTTAGGGAGAGTGATGAGCTCTACAGCAGAGTCTCTGGCCCCCTCCCAGTTAGGGGGAGTGATGAGCTCTACAGCAGAGTATCTGGCCCCCTCCCAGTTAGGGGGAGTGATGAGCTCTACAGCAGAGTCTCTGGCCCCCTCCCAGTTAGGGGGAGTGATGAGCTCTACAGCAGAGTCTCTGGCCCCCTCCCAGTTAGGGAGAGTGATGAGATCTACAGCAGAGTCTCTGGCCCCCTCCCAGTTAGGGGGAGTGATGAGCTCTACAGCAGAGTCTCTGGCCCCCTCCCAGTTAGGGAGAGTGATGAGCTCTACAGCAGAGTCTCTGGCCCCCTCCCAGTTAGGGGGAGTGATGAGCTCTACAGCAGAGTCTCACAACTCAATCGCTGGTTGAAAATTGTTTTCTGCCCCTCCCAAAAGATAGAATGTGTAGGTAATTGGCACTCTTTCTGGGACTCACCAACAAACCGGACCAAGCCTGGCCTGCTGAGGAGTGAGGGACTCCATCCTAGCTTGAGGGGTGCTCTCATCTTGTCTACGAACATAGAAAGAGCTCTAACTACCCTAGCTCCACAATGAGATAGGGTACAGGCCAGGCAGCAGGCTGTTAGCCAGCCTGCCAGCTTAGCACAGTCAGTGTAGTCAGCTCAGCTATCCCCATTGAGACCGTATCTGTGCCTCGATCTAGGTTGGGCAAAACTAAAAATGGCGGTGTTCGCCTTAGCAATCTCACTGGAATAAAGACCTCCTCCATTCCTGTCATTATTGAAAGAGATTGTGATAGCTCACATCTCAAAATGGGGCTACTTAATGTTAGATCCCTCACTTCCAAGGCAGTTATAGTCAATGAACTAATCACTGATCATAATCTTGATGTGATTGACCTGACTGAAACATGGTTGAAGCCTGATGAATTTACTGTGTTAAATGAGGCCTCACCTCCTGGTTACACTAGTGACCATTTCCCATTCGCATCCCGCAAAGGCAGAGGTGTTTTTTAGTACTATATCTCTTGACACATTGATGAAAATAATCATGGCCTCTAAACATTCAAGCTGCATACTGGACCCTATTCCAACTAAACTACTGAAAGAGCGGCTTCCTGTGCTTGGCCCTTCTATGTTGAACATAATAAACGGCTCTCTATCCACTGGATGTGTACCAAACTCACTAAAAGTGGCAGTAATAAAGCCTCTCTTGAAAAAGCCAAACCTTGACCCAGAAAATATAAAAACTATCGGCCTATATCGAATCTCCCATTCCTCTAAAAAAAAATTGAAAAAGCTGTTGCGCAGCAACTCACTGCCTTCCTGAAGACAAACAATGTATACGAAATGCTTCAGTCTGGTTTTAGACCCCATCATAGCACTGAGACTGCATTTGTGGAGGTGGTACATTTTAATGGCGTCAGACCGAGGCTCTGCATCTGTCCTCGTGTCCTCCTACACCATAGTGCTGCTTTTGATACCATTGATCAGCACATTCTTTTGGAGAGATTGGAAACCCAAATTGGTCTACACGGGCAAGTTATGGCCTGGTTTAGATCTTATCGGTCGGAAAGATATCAATTTGTCTCTGTAGATGGTTTGCCCTCTGACAAATCAACTGTACATTTCGATGTTCCTCAAGGCTCTGTTTTAGGCACTGGAGCAACAAACTCCCCTTGCTGTCTCTGTCTGGCCAGTTCCCCTCTCTCCAATGGGATTCTCTGTCTGGCCGGTTCCCCTCTCTCCAATGGGATTCTCTGTCTGGCCGGTTCCCCTCTCTCCAATGGAATTCTCTGTCTGGCCGGTTCCCCTCTCTCCAATGGGATTCTCTGTCTGGCCGGTTCCCCTCTCTCCAATGGGATTCTCTGTCTGGCCGGTTCCCCTCTCTCCAATGGGATTCTCTGTCTGGCCGGTTCCCCTCTCTCCAATGGGATTCTCCACCTCAAACCCTATTACAGGGGCTGAGTCACTGGCTTACTGGTGCTCTTCCATGCCTTCCCTAGGAGGGCTGTGCCACTTGAGTGGGTTGAGTCACTGACGTGATCTTCCTGTCTGGGTGGGGGAGATATTTGTGGGCTATAGTCGGCCTTGTCTCAGGATAGTAAGTTGGTGGATGAAGATGTCCCTCTAGTGGTGGGGTTATATCCTGCCTGTTTGGCCCTGTCCGGCGGTATCATCGGACCGAGCCACAGTGTCCCCCGACCCCTCCGGCTCAGCCTCCAGTATTTATGCTGCAGTAGTTTATGTGTCGGGGGGCTAGGGTCAGTCTGTTATATCTGGAGTATTTCTCCTGTCTTATCTGGTGTCCTGTGTGAATTTAAGTATGCTCTCTCTCTCTCTCTCTCTTTTCTGTCTCTGTCTCTGTCTCTCTCAGAGAACCTGAACCCTAGGACCATGTCTCAGGACTACCTGGCCTGATGACTCATTGCTGTCCCCAGTCCACCTGGTTGTGCTACTGCTCCAGTTTCAACTGTTCTGCCTGCGGCTATGGAACCTTGATCTGTTCACAGGATGTGCTACCTGTTCAAGACCTGCTGTTTTCAACTCTCTAGAGACAGCAGGAGCGGTAGAGATACTCTGAATGATTGGCTATGAAAAGCTAACTGACATTTACTCCTGAGGTGCTGACCTGTTGCCCCCTCTACAAACACTGTGATTATTATTATTGGACCCTGCTGGTCATCTATGAACATTTGAACATCTTGGCCATGTTCTGTTGTAATCTCCACCCGACACAGCCAGAAGAGGACTGGCCAACCCTCATAGCCTGGTTCCTCTCTAGGTTTCTTCCTAGGTTTTGGCCTTTCTAGGGAGTTTTTCCTAGCCACCGTGCTTCTACACCTGCATTGCTTGCTGTTTGGGGTTTTAGGCTGGGTTTCTGTACAGCACTTTGAGACATCAGCTGATGTAAGAAGGGCATTATAAATACATTTGATTGATTGATTGATTGTCTGTCGCCAGTGTGTGTGTTGACAGTGTGTGTCGTCAGTGTGTGTCTGTCGCCAGTGTGTGTGTCGCCAGTGTGTGTGTGTCGCCAGTGTGTGTCTGTCACCTGTGTGTATGTCACTAGTGTGTGTGTCGCCAGTGTGTGTCTGTCGCTATTGTGTGTGTCACCAGTTTGTGTGTTGTCAGTGTGTCTGTCGCCAGTGTGTGCGTGTCATCAGTGTGTGTGTCATCAGTCATAGCTGCTAGCTACCTGTGAACCCACAGCGTCCCAGTGGCTCATAAGCATAGGCTCATTTAAACAGAAGCACTCCCTCATCTCTGGGCCCTGGAGTAAAGGCAGGAACAGATGGCTGTGTGTGTGTGTGTGTGTGTGTGTGTGTGTGTGTGTGTGTGTGTGTGTGTGTGTGTGTGTGTGTGTGTGTGTGTGTGTGTGTGTGTGTGTGTGTGTGTGTGTGTGTGTGTGTGTGTGTGTGTGTGTGTGTATTGTGATTGCGGGTGTGTGCGCATGTGTGTGTGTATGAGTGCATGTGTGTGTGCGTGAAATTCTTCTCCATCTGTTTATCACTTTCTGTCTGGATTTCTGTCTGTCTTTCTGTCTGCCTTTCTGTCTGCCTGTCTGTCTGCCTGTCTGTCTGCCTGTCTGTCTGCCCGTCTGTCTGTTAAATACCAGAAATATCCAACAACTGACATTGATACAAAACCATATCACAGTACACCCAAACCTCAACAAGGCAAAACAGCAAGGCAGCATTACTTACAAAAAAACAAATCCACTCAGAAGCCATGGGCACAAGACAAGTGAAAATGCCTAACCAAGTGGAAGACCTACAACAACAGTACCGCTGGTGACCGTTGGCCATTTGTGACTGACTCTTTCTTCTAAGGGAAATACCATCTTTCTTTGAGACTTTTATAGGTCCCGGAACTCTGAAGCAGAGGGAAACAGTAGAGGATGAGAGTGTAGGTTGAGATAAGATTGAGGACAAATGTGAGTGGAACAGAGAGAGAGAGAGAGAGAGAGAGAGTTGGAGAAGAGAAATAAATCCATTAAATTCTGTTGAAATATTAAGTAAATATATCTATCTTTTTTCACATATATTTTTTCAATTTATTTTTATTAGGTAAAAGATATTCTGAAAGATTTATCTCATATTGGATTCCAACATGTGGAGAGAGAGGGGTCACTTGGTCTGTCTCCCTCTAATGACTGCTTTTCTCATCTCTATGTGCATATACACAATTGAGCTTTTTAGTCCTCTCTCTCTCTCTCTCTCTCTCTCTCTCTCTCTCTCTCTCCTTCTCTCTCTCTCTCCTTCTCTCTCTCCCTCCTTCTCTCTCTCTCTCTCTCTCTCTCTCTCTCTCTCTCTCTCTCTCTCTCTCCTCTCCCCCTCCCTCCTTCTCTCTCTCCTGCCATTACACCTATTTATTAATTTAGTGTCCGTACACCCAGAGTTGGACCATCTCTCTTTGACATATCTCTCTTTCTCTTTCCCTCTCCCTCTTTCTCTCCCTCTCTTTCTCTCCCCTCTCTCTCTCTCTCTAATTCTCTCTCCTCTTTCTCTTATCTGAGAGGGAAAAAAGCTTTTAATGTCTTTAGAGTTTAGTTTCACTGACAAGAAATGTTTCAAAAATATACTTTCATTTCTTCAAGATATTTTGACAGTGAAATATAGTCTAACCATGGCTCCAGGGACTCGGGAAACAGACCGTGCAGAAACAGACTCACGTGTACTACCTACTGTTGCTGTTTCACACAAGCTCGAGCATAGAGATGAATAGGAAAGTAGTCATTGGTGTGTTAATGATGGACACGTACACACACACACACACACACACGCTCAGAAACACACACACATGGACATGCACACACACGTCATTGGTGTGATCATGATGGAGATTCCATAGTTAATGGTGTAATTAGCTCAAGAGCCCTTGGCTAGATCTTTACCTTTACCTTTACCTCACCAGAAAGCCAACAATGCAACTTCTATTGGTAAAAAGGACGTACTAGTGTGCGTACACACGTGTGTGTGTGTGTGTGTGTGTGTGTGTGTGTGTGTGTGTGTGTGTGTGTGTGTGTGTGTGTGTGTCCCCATTAGTTCCTGTGGCAGTATGTGTGTGTGCGCATGTGCATGCATAGATTATGTGATGTGTGTGTACTTCTCCCACTCCTGTGCTGTGGAGATGATTATTACCTGTAAACTAGAGGAGGCTTGTGGCAGCAGTAAAACCCTCAGGAAGAAGCCTCTTCGTCTCTCCAAAGAGCATTTCAAGTGTGAGTGCGCTAGATGTTGGTTAGATTCCAAATGGAACCCTATTTGTATTTGTATTTATTATGGATCCCCATTAGTTCCTGTCAAGGCAGCAGCTACTCTTCCTGGGGTTTATTATGGATCCCCATTAGTTCCGGCCAAGGCAGCAGCTACTCTTCCTGGGGTTTATTACGGATCCCCATTAGTTCCTGCCAAGGCAGCAGCTACTCTTCCTGGGGTTTATTATGGATCCCCCATTAGTTCCTGCCAAGGCAGCAGCTACTCTTCCTGGGGTCCAGCAAAATTAAGGCAATTTAAAAACATTACAATACACTCACAGATTTCACAACACACTGTGTGTCCTCAGGCCCCTGCTCCACCACTACCACATATCTACAGTACTAACTACATGTGTGTGTATAGTGCATATGTTATTGCGTGTGTGTGTACAGTATGCATGTGTCTGTGCCTCTGTTTGTGTTGCTTCACAGTCCCCGCCGTTCCATAAAGTGTATTTTCATCTGGGTTTTTAAAAATCTAATTCTACTGCTTGCATCAGTTACTTGATGTGGAATAGAGTTCCATGTAGTCATGGCTCTATGTAGAACACTTCTTTCGGCCACATCATATTTGCATTCTAATGCCACTCGAGCCCCTGCATCAATCACAGGAGATGCAGCATCAGCAGCAGTGAAATACATAGCAACATCAGTCAATCTAGCTAAGGGAAATACGGTGAAATGCAGGTGAACAGTATTACAGTATTAGATGGATATATTGAAGTAATTGACCTGTCATTGGGACATGTACCAATTTACTTACCAATGCGTCTCAAATGGCACCCTATTCCCTATGTAGTGAACTACCATTGACCAGAGCCCCTGGGCAAAAGAAGTGCACTTTGTAGGGAATAGGGTGCCACTTGAGACGCATATCACCAATCATTATACAGACCCTGAAAAGTCAACCTCCTAGATAGTATATTTCTGATACTGCATCCCCTCTAGCATAAACGTGTGGAATAAAAAGGTTTTCCTTCCTGTAGTGAAAGGCAGGTTGTCATAGCCATTATAGTGAAAGACAGGTTGTCATAGACAGTATAGTGAAAGGCAGGTTGTCATAGACAGTATAGTGAAAGGCAGGTTGTCATAGACAGTATAGTGAAAGGCAGGTTGTCATAGACAGTATAGTGAAAGGCAGGTTGTCATAGACAGTATAGTGAAAGGCAGGTTGTCATAGACAGTATAGTGAAAGGCAGGTTGTCATAGACAGTATAGTGAAAGGCAGGTTGTCACAGCCATTATAGTGAAAGGCAGGTTGTCATAGCCATTATAGTGAAAGGCAGGTTGTCATAGCCATTATAGTGAAAGGCAGATTGTCATAGCCATTCTAGTGAAAGGCAGGTTGTCATAGCCATTATAGTGAAAGGCAGGTTGTCATAGCCATTATAGTGAAAGGCAGGTTGTCATAGCCAGTATAGTGAAAGGCAGGTTGTCATAGCCATTATAGTGAAAGGTAGGTTGTCATAGCCAGTATTGGAAGGCATGCATATCTATCTGCAGATGTTGTTTTATTTCTCTAGTTGATGGTTTGGAATCACTGCCAATTTAACTAACAGCTTCACTGGCTGCCTTCAGCTCTGGCTCTTATTGAGGTAGAGAGAAATTAGAGAAAACATGAGAGAGAGAGAATGAATGTATGATAGTGTGAGAGAGAACAGGACAGCAGTGAATGCTCTTTGCCCATGATGAGTGCGGTTCCGTTCAAAGCTAAGATGAGTAGGAGGGACTGACTCTCTCTCCCTCTGTCTTTCTCTCTCTCTCTCTCCCTCTCTTTGTCTTTCTCTCTCCCTCTCTTTGTCTTTCTCTCTCTCTCTTTCTCTTTCTTTCTCTCTCTTTATTTCTTTCTCTCTCTCTCCCTCTCTTTGTCTTTCTCTCTCTCTCTTTCTCTTTCTTTCTCTCTCTTTATTTCTTTCTCTCTCTTGCTCTCGCTCTATTGATCTCAGTGTGAGTGTTTATGTGTCCATCTACTCTGCTCAGAGTTACAGATGGTTTCCATGGGAACTAAATTGAAATGTTCTGGACAGGATTATACATTTGGATGGAACCTAGTAGTGGACACACAGTAGAGTACAGTAGTGTAAAGTTCAGTAGAGTACAGTACAGTAGAGTACAGTAGAATACAGAACATCCCAGATCACACAGTAGAGTACAGAACATCCCAGACAGCACAGTAGAGTACAGAACATCCCATACAGTACAGTAGAGTACAGAACATCCCAGACAGTACAGAACATCCCAGACAGTACAGTAGAGTACAATTCAGTAGAGTACAGTACAGTACAGTAGAGTACAGAACATCCCAGACAGTACAGAACATCCCAGACAGTACAGTAGAGTACAGAACATCCCAGACAGTACAGAACATCCCAGACAGTACAGAACATCCCAGACAGTACAGTAGAGAAAATCCCAGACAGTACAGTAGAGTACAATTCAGTAGAGTACAGTACAGTACAGTAGAGTACAGAACTTCCCAGACAGTACAGTAGAGAACATCCCAGACAGTACAGTAGAGTACAGAACATCCCAGACAGTACAGTAGAGAACATCCCAGACAGTACAGTAGAGTACAGAACATCCCAGACAGTACAGTACAGAACATCCCAGACAGTACAGTAGAGTACAGAACATCCCAGACAGTACAGTAGAGTACAGAACATCCCAGACAGTACAGTAGAGTACAGAACATCCCAGACAGTACAGAACATCCCAGACAGTACAGTAGAGAACATCCCAGACAGTACAGTAGAGTACAGTAGAGTACAGAACATCCCAGACAGTACAGTAGAGTACAGAACATCCCAGACAGTACAGAACTTCCCAGACAGTACAGTAGAGAACATCCCAGACAGTACAGTAGAGTGCAGTAGAGTACATAACATCCCAGACAGTACAGTAGAGAACATCACAGACAGTACAGTAGAGTACAGAACATCCCAGACAGTACAGTAGAGTAGAGAACATCCCAGACAGTACAGTAGAGAACATCCCAGACAGTACAGTAGAGAACATCCCAGACAGTACAGTAGAGAACATCCCAGACAGTACAGTAGAGTACAGTAGAGTACAGAACATCAGACAGTACAGTAGAGAACATCCCAGACAGTACAGTAGAGTACAGAACATCCCAGACAGTACAGTAGAGTACATAACATCCCAGACAGTACAGTAGAGAACATCCCAGACAGTAGAGTAGAGAACATCCCAGACAGTACAGTAGAGTACAGTAGAGTACAGAACATCACAGACAGTACAGTAGAGAACATCCCAGACAGTACAGTAGAGTAGAGAACATCACAGACAGTACAGTACATAACATCCCAGACAGTACAGTAGAGAACAGTAGAGTTTGCCCACTTTCTCCTTCTCTCTCTTAGTACATGCTGGGAGTGTTTTGTAATTGAGCGGCCGTGTGGAGAGCTCTGTCCTTATTTACTTTCTTGCTTATTTCCTTTGTCTTTTTTCATTTAATGTATATGGTGGAGGGTTAACGCACTCTTTGTTTAGTGGTCCCCACTGTTTTCGGTAAAAGTTAGTGAGGTAGGGGACAGTGTTTTAGTTTCCTGCGGTTTGAATGGCATGGTGTGCGCGATGGCCTTGTGTGGAGGAGACACTGTCATTACGGCATGGATTCAGGTGTGTTCCTGAGAATGGAGTTAAAGTGGAGGAGGTCCTGCTCGTGGTCAGTGAACAGGTAGGAGCTGAATTTAGACATTCTGCTTCCAGAATGAACAAAGCTCTGGTTGTGTTCATGAAAATAGTGAATTTGGTGGGTAGGCTGATTGCTAGAGGAATATTTGTAAGGGATGTGTTGGTGCTGATTTCTCCTCTTTCGACTCCTTCAACAAGGGTTGTAGTTGCGATTCTTCCTCTGTTATTATGGTTGATCAAATCCGGAAAGAACTGAGTCGTTTTGGTAAATTTGCTAGCCGGTTATCGTGTACTGTCGGCAGGTTTTCAGGCAGACACCGTTAAGCATACAGTTTCGTTCCGGAGGAAAGTTGCTGAACGACAATGATCAACAGTTAAATGTGCATTTTAAAGGGACTCTATGTGGGGTTTGCCAGCACAGACAGTCTACAGTGTTTGAACTATGGGGGATTTGGGGCATAAGAGATTTGCATGCCCACGTAAAGGCGGGAGATAAGGTGAGGGTACAAGCGCTAGTGGGGGAAATCA
Organism: Oncorhynchus tshawytscha; assembly: GCF_018296145.1. Taxonomy (NCBI): domain Eukaryota; kingdom Metazoa; phylum Chordata; class Actinopteri; order Salmoniformes; family Salmonidae; genus Oncorhynchus; species Oncorhynchus tshawytscha. Next base: position 78,832,920 of record NC_056436.1, on the reverse strand, counting down.
AGGTCAACTTGCAGGCTGCCATGAGACGCAGGCAGCAGAGGCTGGGTCTAGTCATGCTATAGATGGTGGTGTAGCAGAGACTGGGTCTAGTAATGCTATAGATGCTGGTGTAGATGAGGCTGGGTCTAGTCATGCTATAGATGGTGGTGTAGATGAGGCTGGGTCTAGTCAGGCTATGCTAGTGGATGACGAGAGTATAGTAGGGAAGGGTAAGCGACTAGGGAGGGTGGAGGAGCATGTCATGTGGAAGAGGAAAAAGTGGGAGAAGAAAGGAGGCTGGTGTGGTCACAGGCACCAAGGAACGATTTCCTGGTGCTGGGAGGGGCCCAGACCAGACAGAAAGGGCAGGTGGTCAGGATGGGAGATGGAGACGGGGAGGAGGAAGATGAGTCTGAGGAAGAGGACGATGGGTCCAGAGCTGTCAGCCATGGTGAGGGAACTGTCAAGGTTCTGTCAAGTTTCTAAATAAGGTTAATCTTTAAGCTTTCTTTTGTTAACCCGGGAAAGTTTGTGAGATCAGTACAACACACTGAAAAATGAGGGGCATGGTGTCCTCTCACCCAGGAAATGTCTTAGGTTGAGGAAGTGGATCACAGCTGTTCGTAAAGGTCTGACTTCAGACACTGTTAAAATAAATAGGTTTTCTTGGCACTGGGGCTTTTTGAGCTTTGCTGTTGGTCTCTTCCTTAGCTGGCTTTTCTCCCACTTCTCATGGAGACTCTTCAGGTAGACTCGCTTAATATAAATGACACCAGAGATGTAGGAAAGAGGAGTCTGTTGTGTGAATATGTAATACAAAAGAAAGTACAGCTGTTGTTTCTGCAGGAAACGTTTCGTGATTATGGTGAATGAAGTCGATTGGGGGCTCTGGTGGAAAGGGGCAAGTGTGCTGAGCCATGGAACAAATGTTAGTGCAGGGGGGCAGTCCTTTCCACCAGTCCTTTTGTCTAGACATAAAAATGTGCTCCTCAAAGGAGGTGTGTAGGGGTAGACTACTTGTAGTAAAAGCAGAAAATAACAACAGGTTTTTTTCCCTTATAAATGTGTATGTGCCTAACACAGGGAGAGAGAAGGCGCTTCTGTTTGGGTGTCTTAGACAGGAACTCTCACAGGTAGTTCCTGAGGAGACTCTGGTGGTCTGTGGGGACTCAAACTGTATGATGGATTTTACGAAAGACAGAAATAGGGAGGAGCCTCATTTAGGCTCAGTGGATGTTTGAAGAACTAGACATCCCAACACCAGACAGTATACATGGGTGAAGGTCTTTGGGGCCAGGGTGAGTGCAGCCTGACTTGATCTGTTTTACATGTCCAAGAATCAGAGCAATAGGCTGTTGGGCGCTACCATTCTCCCAGTGGGTTTTTCGGATCACCACATAACCATGGCTCGGCTGTCTATTTCACCAGGGCCCCGGCAGGCATCCTATTGGAAGTTTAATGTAAAGCTCTTACAAGATGCCACTTTTTTCTGGGTTTCCAGACCTTTTGGGAAAGGTGGGAGCAGTGAAGAGAGGAGTATGAGTCTCTGAGTCAATGGTGGGATGTGAGAAAGTCCAAATGTGTCTTTTCTGTCAACAGTACACAACCCTCTCATCGTCAGAGGCTAGGGGAGAACTGGAGGAACTCAAGCATAGAATCAGTGAAGTGGAGGTAGAGCTGGTGGTGCAAGGCAATGTAGGGCCCCAGGCTTATTTAGCTGAATTACGTAGGGATCTGGTTCGTTTTTACCAGGTTAAAGCAAATGGAGCACTTGTAGGAGCTAGGTTCTCCATGCTCAAGGAGAAGACAGAGCAGTGAACTTGTGTGAACTTAAGAATTGGAGGCCTGTGGCACTGCTCTGTGCGGACTACGATATTTGCCAAGGTCCTCGCTGACAGACTGAAGTCTCATCTAGACACTATAGTACACAAGGACCAGACATATTATGTACCGGGACTCTCAATCACGGACAACATGTTCTTAATCAGGGACATGTTGGATTAGACTTTCTAATGTGAACTTTTGACTGGTCTTTTTAGACCAAGAGAAGGCTTTTGATAGAGTACACAATGAGTATCTGTTTAATATCATGTCTGTGTTTGGGTTTGGGGAAAGGTTTTTGGCCTGTGTGAAGATGTTGTATGCTGGGGCATCATGTATGGTCAAGGTGGGAGGGGGCTCAGTAGGCCAGTCTGGGTGAGACGGGGCATTAGACAAGGATGCCCTCTATTGGGGCAGTTATATACACTAGCCATTGAGCCTTTTCTGGGCATCCTACGCAGGAGACTGCGCGAGTCAGCGTATGCATATGACGTGTCTGTGATGGTCTGGGATGGGCAGGATATGCAGGCACTAAAGACTAGTCTGAAGGTCTATGAGGGAGCTTCATCAGCTAAGGTAAACTGGGGCAAGAGCAAAGCTCTGTTATGTGGGGTATGGAGGTATAGGGCCCCCTCTCTGCTTCCAGGGGGTTTGCAGTGGTGTTTTGAAGGGCTTAACATTATGATGGTGTACCTGGCCTCGGAGAGGTGGGTCAGAAAGAACTGGGAGGGGCTGTCACAGACAGTGGTGTCAAGGCTGGCCAGGTGGAGGTGGCTCCTGTCTCAAGTGGCATATAGAGGGAGTGTGCTGATAATCAACAACCTGGCGGTATCCTCCCTGTGGCATTAACTGGTTGTCCTCAAACCCCTGGTGGATTTGTTCTGGTCGGGCCATTACTGGCTGAGGTGTTGTACATGTCCGTCCACGAAGGAGGACAGGGCCTGGTGGAACTGGGGAGCAAGGTGGCTGCACTCCGACTAAAGATGCTGCAGAGACTGTTGTACCATACTGATGTTGGCTGGAGGGAACCAGCATGCGAGCTGCTGAGGAGAGCTGTTGGATTAGGGTTGGACCGGCAGCTGTCCCTCATGAGGCTGGAGAGGCTGAGTACAGCAGGTCTCATTTACTTTTACTCTGCGGTGCTAAGGGCCTGACAGCTGCTAATGCCCACACGAGAAGGGGCTGTGGAACCTGGGTTGTGGGTGTGGGAGGAGCCTATCTTCCACAACCCAGTCACCCCTTTGAGATCGGTTCAGTCGGCCACCCTGCAAAAGCCACTGATAGCAGCGGGGTTTACTAAGTCTGGGTGACTCGCAGCTGCCGAGGAGGAGAGGTGGAACACCCCGGAATTCCTGGCACAACAAACAAGACTAACATATCTTAGGCTGCTGGAGAGTTTCCTGGGGAGGTCCAGGAGGCACTGTCTGAGCTGGTAAGAGGGGTCCTTGAGCAGCCAAAGGGGGGCTTGTTAAATTTGAACACTCTGAGCATGGGGGAGTTTGAGGGGGTGGGAGGTAAAGCCCTCGACAACCTCTGCATTAAGGTGAGTAACATTAGGAGCCTAACAGGAGTGAAGGCACATCAGTGGCAGGGGGTATGTGGGGTGGAGAGTTTGGTGGGTTTACAAACTCCCAGTACCAAAGAGGTCAGGGGACCGTTCTACATGGAGCACTAACAGCTGGGTGGCAATGGTTGACCTGGGACTCAGACAGGGGTGTCCTTTCTGTGTCATGACTGAAACTGTGCATCATGTGTACATGGGCTATTTGTTTTTAAATCAAATCAAATTTTATTTGTCACATACACATGGTTAGCAGATGTTAATGCGAGTGTAGCGAAATGCTTGTGCTTCTAGTTCCGACAATGCAGTAATAACGAACAAGTAATCTAACTAACAATTCCAAAAAAAAAACTACTGTCTTATACACAGTGTAAGGGGATAAAGAATATGTACATAAGGACATATGAATGAGTGATGGTACAGAGCAGCATAGGCAAGATACAGTAGATGATATCGAGTACAGTATATACATATGAGATGAGTATGTAAACCAAGTGGCATAGTTAAAGTGGCTAGTGATACATGTATTACATAAGGATGCAGTCGATGATATAGAGTACAGTATCTACGTATGCATATGAGATTAATAATGTAGGGTAAGTAACATTATATAAGGTAGCATTGTTTAAAGTGGCTAGTGATATATTTACATCATTTCCCATCAATTCCCATTATTAAAGTGGCTGGAGTAGAGTCAGTGTCATTGACAGTGTGTTGGCAGTAGCCACTCAATGTTAGTGGTGGCTGTTTAACAGTCTGATGGCCTTGAGATAGAAGCTGTTTTTCAGTCTCTCGGTCCCAGCTTTGATGCACCTGTACTGACCTCGCCTTCTGGATGACAGCGGGGTGAACAGGCAGTGGCTCGGGTGGTTGATGTCCTTGATGATCTTTATGGCCTTCCTGTAGCATTGGGTGGTGTAGGTGTCCTGGAGGGCAGGTAGTTTGCCCCCGGTGATGCGTTGTGCAGACCTCACTACCCTCTGGAGAGCCTTACGGTTGAGGGCGGTGCAGTTGCCATACCAGGCGGTGATACAGCCCTCCAGGATGCTCTCGATTGTGCATCTGTAGAAGTTTGTGAGTGCTTTTGGTGACAAGCCAAATTTCTTCAGCCTCCTGAGGTTGAAGAGGCGCTGCTGCGCCTTCCTCACGATGCTGTCTGTGTGAGTGGACCAATTCAGTTTGTCTGTGATGTGTATGCCTAAGAACTTAAAACTTGCTACCCTCTCCACTACTGTTCCATCGATGTGGATGGGGGTGTTCCCTCTGCTGTTTCCTGAAGTCCACAATCATCTCCTTAGTTTTGTTGACGTTGAGTGTGAGGTTATTTTCCTGACACCACACTCCGAGGGCCCTCACCTCCTCCCTGTAGGCCGTCTCGTCGTTGTTGGTAATCAAGCCTACCACTGTTGTGTCGTCCGCAAACTTGATGATTGAGTTGGAGCGTGCATGGCCACGCAGTCGTGGGTGAACAGGGAGTACAGGAGAGGGCTCAGAACGCACCCTTGTGGGGCCCCAGTGTTGAGGATCAGCGGGGAGGAGATGTTGTTGCCTACCCTCACCACCTGGGGGCGGCCCGTCAGGAAGTCCAGAACCCAGTTGCACAGGGCGGGGTCGAGACCCAGGGTCTTGAGCTTGATGACGAGCTTGGAGGGTACTATGGTGTTGAATGCCGAGCTGTAGTCGATGAACAGCATTCTCACATAGGTATTCCTCTTGTCCAGATGGGTTAGGGCAGTGTGCAGTGTGGTTGAGATTGCATCGTCTGTGGACCTATTTGGGCGGTAAGCAAATTGGAGTGGGTCTAGGGTGTCAGGTAGGGTGGAGGTGATATGGTCCTTGACTAGTCTCTCAAAGCACTTCATGATGACGGATGTGAGTGCTACGGGGCGGTAGTCGTTTAGCTCAGTTACCTTAGCTTTCTTGGGAACAGGAACAATGATGGCCCTCTTGAAGCATGTGGGAACAGCAGACTGGTATAGGGATTGATTGAATATGTCCGTAAACACACCGGCCAGCTGGTCTGCGCATGCTCTGAGGGCGCGGCTGGGGATGCCGTCTGGGCCTGCAGCCTTGCGAGGGTTAACACGTTTAAATGTCTTACTCACTTCGGCTGCAGTGAAGGAGAGACCGCATGTTTTCGTTGCAGGCCGTGTCAGTGGCACTGTATTGTCCTCAAAGCGGGCAAAAAGTTATTTAGTCTGCCTGGGAGCAAGACATCCTGGTCCGTGACTGGGCTGGGTTTCTTCCTGTAGTCCGTGATTGACTGTAGACCCTGCCACATGCCTCTTGTGTCTGAGCCGTTGAATTGAGATTCTACTTTGTCTCTGTACTGGCGCTTAGCTTGTTTGATAGCCTTGCGGAGGGAATAGCTGCACTGTTTGTATTCAGCCATGTTACCAGACACCTTGCCCTGATTAAAAGCAGTGGTTCGTGCCTTCAGTTTCACACGAATGCTGCCATCAATCCAAGGTTTCTGGTTAGGGAATGTTTTAATCGTTGCTATGGGAACGACATCTTCAACGCACGTTCTAATGAACTCGCACACCGAATCAGCGTATTCGTCAATGTTGTTGTCTGACGCAATACGAAACATCTCCCAGTCCACGTGATGGAAGCAGTCTTGGAGTGTGGAGTCAGCTTGGTCAGACCAGCGTTGGACAGACCTCAGCGTGGGAGCTTCTTGTTTTAGTTTCTGTCTGTAGGCAGGGATCAACAAAATGGAGTCGTGGTCAGCTTTTCTGAAAGGGGGCGGGGCAGGGCCTTATATGCGTCGCGGAAGTTAGAGTAACAATGATCCAGGGTCTTTCCACCCCTGGTTGCGCAATCGATATGCTGATAAAATTTAGGGAGTCTTGTTTTCAGATTAGCCTTGTTAAAATCCCCAGCTACAATGAATGCAGCCTCCGGATAAATCGTTTCCAGTTTGCAGAGAGTTAAATAAAGTTCGTTCAGAGCCATCGATGTGTCTGCTTGGGGGGATATATACGGCTGTGATTATAATCGAAGAGAATTCTCTTGGTAGATAATGCGGTCTACATTTGATTGTGAGGAATTCTAAATCAGGTGAACAGAAGGATTTGAGTTCCTGTATGTTTCTGTCATCACACCATGTCACGTTAGTCATAAGGCATACGCCCCCGCCCCTCTTCTTACCAGAAAGATGTTTGTTTCTGTCGGCGCGATGCGTGGAGAAACCCGCTGGCTGCACCGCTTCGGATTGCGTCTCTCCAGTTAGCCATGTTTCCGTGAAGCAGAGAACGTTGCAGTCTCTGATGTCCCTCTGGAATGCTACCCTTGCTCGGATTTCATCAACCTTGTTGTCAAGAGACTGGACATTGGCGAGAAGAATGCTAGGGAGTGGTGCACGGTGTGCCCGTCTCCGGAGTCTGACCAGAAGACCGCTTCGTTTCCCTCTTTTTCTGAGTCGTTTTCCGGGTCGCTGCATGTAATCCACTCCGTTACACTGGTTGTAAGGCAGAACACAGGATCCGCATCGCGAAAAACATATTCTTGGTCGTACTGATGGTGAGTTGACGCTGATCTTATATTCAGTAGTTCTTCTCGGCTGTATGTAATGAAACCTAAGATGACCTGGGGTACTAGTGTAAGAAATAACACGTAAAAAAACAAAAAACTGCATAGTTTCCTAAGAACGCGAAGCGAGGCGGCCATCTCTGTCGGCGCCGGAAGTTGGAATGCGGTGGTAGGGTGGTGGTGAGGTTTTAATGAAATGAGCTGAATATGTATCATTAAAAAGTATCTATCTTTCTCTCTTTCTCTCTTTCTCTCTTTCTTTCTTTCTTTCTTTCTCTCTTTCTCTCTCTCTTGATCTCAGTGTGAGTGTTTATGTGTCCATCTACTCTGCTAAGAGTTACAAATGGTTTCCATGGGAACTAAATGGAAATGTTCTGGACAGGATTATACATTTTGATGGATCCTAGTAGTGGACACACAGTAGAGTAGAGTACAGTGGAGTAAAGTAGAGTAGAGTGCAGTACAGAACAGCACACTAGAATAGAGTAGAGTACTGTAGAGTAAAGTACAGTACAGTAGAGTACAGTACCGCATAGTACAGTAGAGTACAGTACAGTACAGTAGAGTACAGTATACTACAGTAGAGTATTGTGCAGTGCAGTAGAGTACAGTGCAGTATAGTAGAGTACAGTACAGCAGAGTACAGTTCAGTAGAGTACAGTACAGTAGAGTACAGTATACTACAGTAGAGTATTGTGCAGTACAGTAGGGTACAGTGCAGTATAGTAGAGTACAGTACAGCATAGTACAGTTCAGTAGAGTAGAGTATACTACAGTAGAGTACAGTGCAGTACAGTAGAGTACTGTACAGTACAATATAGTATAGTGCATTACAGTAGAGTACAGTGCAGTAGAGTAGAGTACAGTACAGTACAGCATAGTACAGTTCAGCAGAGTACAGTGCAGTACAGTAGAGTACAGTACAGTACAACAGAGTATAGTGCATTACAGTAGAGTACAGTGCAGTATAGTAGAGTAGAGTTATACAATGTGCTAGCAACCATGTTGTTCTGTCCATGCAGAGGTCAGTGACCAGCTTTACAAAGCCTGTGAGATACCACTCAGCTGGTGCTGTCTCGGAGTGTCTTTATGTGCTTGGCTGGAACAAAAGCCTGTAAACCCTGTTTCTCTCCACTGCTCTAGACACAAGCTGAAGCACTAGAAACACATACAGTGAATTCGGGAAGAATTCAGACTGCTTGACTTTTTCCACATTTTGTTACATTACAGCCTAATTCTAAAATGGATTAGATCGTTTTTTCCCTCATCAATCTACACGCAATACCCCATAATGACATAGCAAAAACAGGTTTTTATACATTTTTGCAAATCTATTAATAATAAAAAACTTAAATATCACATTTACATAAGTATTCAGACCCTTTATTCAGTACATTGTTGATACAAGTTTGGCAGCGATTACAGCCTCAAATCTGTTTGGCTACAAGCTTGGCGCACCTGAAATTTCTTCTCTGCAGATCCTCTCAAGCTCTGTCAGGTTGGATGGGGAGCGTCGCTGCACAGCTATTTTCAGGTCTCTCCAGAGATGTTTGATTGAGTTCAAGTCCGGGCTCTGGCTGGGCCACTCAATGACATTTAGAGACTTGTACCAAAGCCACTCCTGCATTTTCTTGGCTGTGTGCTTTGGGTTGTTGTCCTGTTGGAAGGTGAATCTTTGTGCCAGTCTGAGGTCCTGAGCGCTCTGGGGCAGGTTTTCATCGAGGATTTCTCTGTAGTTTGCTCTGTTTATCTTACCCTCGATCCTGACTAGTCTCCCAGTCCCTGCCGCTAAAAACATTCCCACAGCATGATGCTGCCACCACCATGCTTCACTGTAGGGATGGTGCCATGTTTCCTCCAGACGTGATGTTTGGCATTCTGGCCAAAGAGTTCAATCTTTGTTTCATCAGACCAGAGAATCTGCTGAAAATTGTTTATAATTGTTTATATTCATGAAGTCAAAATGAATCCTGTTTCTCATGGGAGCCTCTTGGCAAACTCCAAATGGGCTGTCGTGCAATTTACTGAGGAGTGGCTTCCGTCTGGCCACTCTTCCATAAAGGCCTGATTGGTGGAGTTCAGCAGAGATGATTGTCCTTCTGGAAGGTTCTACCATTTTTTTATTTTTTTTTACCTTTATTTTACTAGGCAAGTCAGTGAAGAACAAATTCTTATTTTCAATGACGGCCTAGGAACAGTGGGTTAACTGCCTGTTCAGGGGCAGAATGACAGATTTTCACCTTGTCAGCTCAGGGATTTGAACTTGCAACCTTTCAGTTACTAGTCCAATGCTCTAACCACTAGGCTACCCTGCCATCTCCACAGAGGAGCTCTGGAGCTCTGTCAAAGTGACCATCGGGTTCTTGGTCACCTCCATCATCAAGGCCCTTCTCACCCCATTGCTCACTTTGGCTGGGCGGCCAGCTCTAGGAAGAGTATTGGTGGTTCCAAACTTCTTCCATTTAAGAGTGATGGAGGTCACTGTGTTCTTGGAGACCTTCAATGCTGCAGACATTTTTTGGTACCGTTCCCCAGATCTGTGCCTCGACACAATCCTGTCTCGGAGCTCTACGAAGAATTTCTTCGAACTCATGGTTTGGATTTTGCTCAGACATGCATTGTCAACTGTGGGACCTTATATAGACAGGTGTGTGCCTTTCCAAATCATGTCTATTCAATAGTTTTAACCACAGGTGGACTCCAAGTTGTAGAACCATCTCAAGGATGATCAATGGAAACAGGATGCACCTGAGCTCAAAATCAGGTCTCATAGCAAAGGGTCTGAATACTTATTCAGATCCTTTGACCCTTTGCAAAAATGTTTTTAAAAATCTGATTTCGCTGTGTCTTTATGGTTGTGTGTAGATTGACGAGGGGGAAAAAATATTATATATTTTTGAATAAGGCTGTAACGTAACAAAATGTGGAAAAAGTCAAGGGGTCTGAATACTTTCCGAATGCACTGTATGTGCTTGTGTGTGTTTCTGTGCGTGCATTTGTGTGTATTTGTGTAGCTACTATGTGTGCTTTGGCAGAGCTATGGAAGCAGCTCCTACTTAAGAGATTGGCATAACGCTTGCCGTTTGTCTCATGTAAATGCCCTCCACTGTAATTGGTGTAATCTGTGGGTTTTATCTTGTGTCGGCCTGTTTTTAGGATGTGTTTTTTAATGGCTCTGCAGAGAGGCTAGGGGCTGCCAAACATCTGCAGCGGACCGGCCTGATTGGGTTTTGATGAATATGATGTCCTCTGTTGACATTTCTGTGGTGTAGTTCACTCACACACACACACACACACACACACACACACACACACACACACACACACACACACACACACACACACACACACACACACACACACACACACACACAGTGTAGTCCTCATGGAGGGGAGCTCTGGGTATAGTTATTTATTTGTGCAGTGGAGAAGAAGCAGGGAGCACTATTGGTCATTTCTGTTTGTTTGTTAGATCCTCAGAACCTTGAGCCTGTTCTGTAGATTCTAAAACCATTCTAAAGCCTGTTCTATGGACTCTTAAGCCATTCTAAAGCCCGATCTATAGATTCTCTATATTCTAAAGTCTGTTCTATAGATTATCTATATTCTAAAGTCTGTTCTATAGATTATCTATATTCGAAAGCCTGTTCAATAGATTATCTACATTCTGAAGCCAGTTCTATAGATTCTCTATATTAGAAATGCTGTTCTATAGAATCTCTATATTCTAAAGGCTGTTCTATAGATTCTCTATATTCTAAAGCCTGTTCTATAGATTCGCTATATTCAAAAGGATGTTCTATAGATTCTTTATATTCTAAAGCCTGTTCTATAGATTCTCTCTATTCTAAAGCCTGTTCTATAGACTCAAAAGCCATTCTAAAGAATCTTCTATTGTTTCTCTATATTCTAAAGCCTGTTCTATAGATTCTAAAACCATTCTAATTGCTGATCTATAGATTCTCTATATTCCAAAGCATGATCTGTAGATTCTTTGTATTCTAAAGCCTGTTCTATATGTTCTTTATATTCTAAAGCCTGTTCTATAGATTCTATATATTCTAAAGCCTGTTCTATAGATTCTAAAACCATTCTAATTGCTGATATATAGATTCTCTATATTCCAAAGCATGATCTGTAGATTCAAAACCTTTCTAAAGCCTGTTCTATAGATTCTATATATTCTAAAGCCTGTTCTATAGATTCTAAAACCATTCTAATTGCTGATATATAGATTCTCTATATTCCAAAGCATGATCTGTAGATTCAAAACCTTTCTAAAGCCTGTTCGATAGATTCGAAAAGCATTCTAAAGCCTTATCTATAGATTCTAAAACCATTATAATTCCTGATCTGTAGATTCTCTATATTCTAATGCCTGTTCTATAGATTCTAAAACCATTCTAAAGCCTGTTCTATAGATTCTAAAACCATTCTAATTCCTGATCTATAGATTCTCTATATTCGAACGCCTGTTCTATAGATACTAAAGCCAGTCTAAAGCCTGATGTTTAGATTCTAAAGCAATTCCAACACCTGATCTAGATTCTAAAGCCAATGTAAAGCCAGATCTATAGATTCTAAAGCCATTGTAAAGCCTGATCTATAGATTCTAAAGCCAGATCTATAGATTCTAAAGCCATTGTAAAGCCAGATCTATAGATTCTAAAGCCATTGTAAAGCCTGATCTATAGATTCTAAAGCCATTGTAAAGCCTGATCTATAGATTCTAAAGCCATTGTAAAGCCAGATCTATAGATTCTAAAGCCATTCTAAAGCCTGTTGTGTTGATTCTAAAGCCAATCCAAAGCCTTGTAAGTAGATTCAAAACCCATTCTCAAGCCTGTTCTATAGATTTTAAAGGCATTCTAAAGAATGCTTGATAGATTCTCTATATTCTAAAGCCTCTACTATAGATTCTAAAGCCATTCTAAGCTTGTTTTATAGATTCTAAAGCCATTCTAAAGACAGTTCTGTAGATTCTAAAGCCATTCCAAATCCTGATGTATATAAAATAAACCCATTCTGAAGCCTATTGTGTTGATTCTAAAGCCATTCTAATGCTTGATCTGTAGATTATAAATCCATTCTAAAGACTGATCTATAGATTCTATAGCCAGTTCCATATATTATGAAGCCAATCTAAAGAATCTTCTATATATTCTATAGCCATTCTAAAGCCTGTTCTTTAGATTCCCTATATTCTAAAGCCTGTTCAATAGATTCTCTGTATTCTAAAGCTTGTTCTATTGAGACTCTATATTCTAAAGCCAGTTCTATAGATTCTCTATATTTTCAAGCCTGTTCTATAGATTCTAAAATCATTCTAAAGCCAGTTCTATATATTATGAAGCCATTCTAAAGAATGTTCTAAATATTCTAAAGCCATTCTAAAGGCTGTTCTATAGATTCTCTATATTCTAAAGACTGTTCTATAGATTCTCTATATTCTAAAGCCTGATCTGTAGATTCCCTATATTCTAAAGTCTGTTCTATAGATTCTAAAACTATTCTAAAGCCTGGTCTATAGATTCTAAAACCATTGTAAAGCCTGATCTATAGATTCTATAGCTAGTTCTGTATATTCTGAAGCCATTTTAAAGAATGTTGTATATATTCTAAACCATTCTAATTCCTGGTCTATAAATTCGCTACATTTTCAAGTCTGTTCTATAGCTTCTACAACCATTCTAAAGCCTGATCTATAGATTCTAAAGCCATTCTAAAGACAGTTCTAAAGATTTGAAAACCATTCTAAAGGCTGTTGTGTTGATTCTAAAGCTATTCCAAAGCCTGATAAGTAGATTCTAAACCCATTCTCAAGCCTGTTCTATAGGTTCTAAAGGCATTCTAAAGCATGATTTATGCATTTTAAAGCCATTCTAAAGAATGTTCTATAGATTCTCTATATTCTAAAGAAAGTTCTACAGATTCTAAAGCCATTCCAAAGACAGTTCTACAGATTCTAAAGCCATTCCAAAGACAGTTCTACAGATTCTAAAGCCATTCCAAAGACAGTTCTACAGATTCGAAAGCCATTCCAAAGACAGTTCTACAGATTCTAATGCCATTCCAAAGCCTGATCTATATAATTTAAACCCATTCTGAAGCCTGTTGTGTTGATTCTAAAACCATTCTAATGCTTGATCTATAGATTCTAAAGCCATTCTAAAGATTGATATATATATATTCTAAAGCCATTATAATCCGGTTCTATAGATTCTAAAGTAATTCTAAAGCCAGTTCTGTATATTATCAAGCCATTCTAAAGCCTGTTCTATTGATTATGTATTCTAAAGCCTGTTCTATAGATTCTCTATATCCTCAAGCCTGTTCTATAGATTCTAAAGCCTGATCTTTAGATTCTAAAGCCATTCTAACGCCTGATCTATAGATTCTAAAGCCTAATCTATAGATTCTAAAGCCATTATAACGCCTGATCTATAGATTCTACAACCATTCTAAAGTCTGATCTATAGATTCTACAACCATTCTAACGCCTGTTCTATAGATTCTAAAGCCATTCTAAAGCCTGATCTTCATATTCTAAAACCATTCTAAAGCCTGATCTATAGATTCTAAAGCCATACAAAAGCCATTCCTTCAGCCTGATCTATATATTCTTAAACTATTCTAAAGCCTGTTCTAGATTCTAAAACCATTCTAAAGCCTGATCTATAGATTCTAAAGCCATACAAAAGCCATTCCTTCAGCCTGATCGATATATTCTTAGACTATTCTAAAGCCTGTTCTATTGATTCTCTATATTCTAAAGCCTATTCTATAGATTCTCTATATCACCAAGCCTGTTCTATAGATTCTAAAACCATTCTAAAGCCTATTCTATAGGTTCTATAACCATTCTAAAGCCTGATATATAGATTCTAAAGCCATTGTAAAGCCTGATCTATAGATTCTAAAGCCATACTAAAGCATGTTGTGTTGATTCTAAGCCAATCCAAAGCCTTATAAGTAGATTCTAAACCCATTCTCAAGCCTGTTATATAGATTCTAAAGCCATTCTAATGCCTGATCTATAGATTCTAAAGCCATTGTAAAGCCTGTTCTAAAGATTCTAAAGCCATTCAAAAGCCTGCTGTGTAGATTCTAAAGCCATTCTAATGCCTGATCTATAGATTCTAAAGCCATTGTAAAGCCTGTTCTAAAGATTCTAAAGCCATTCAAAAGCCTGCTGTGTAGATTCTAAAGCCATTCTAATGCCTGATCTACAGATTCTAAAGCCAGTTCTGTATATTCTGAGGCCATTGTAAAGCCTGTTCAATATATTCTAAATCCATTGTAAATCCTGATCTTTAGATTCTAAAGCCATTCTAAAGCCTTATAAGTAGATTCTAAACCCATTCTCAAGCCTGTTTTATAGATTCTAATGCCATTCTAATGCCATTTTAAAGACTGTTCTATATATTCTAAAGCCATTCTAGAGCCTGATCTATATATTTTATATCCATTCTAAAGCCTGTTGTGTTGATTCTAAGCCAATCCAAAGCCTGATAAGTAGATTCTAAACCCATTCTCAAGCCTGTTCTATAGGTTCTAAAGGCATTCTAAAGCCTGTTCTAAAGATTCTAAAGCCATTCTAAATTGTGTTCTGTAGATTCTAACGCCATTCTAAAGCCTGTTCTATAGATTCTCTACATTCTATAGCCTGTTCTATAGATTCTAATGTGTTCTATAGATCTAATGTGTGATCTATAGATTCTAAATCATTCTACTGCCCCATCTATAGATTCTAAAGCCATTCTAAAGCCTGTTCTATAGATTCTAAAGCCTGTTCTATAGATTCTAAAGCCTAATCTATAGATTCTAAAGCCATTCTAAATCCTGATCTGTCGATTCTAAAGCCATTCTAAATCCTGATCTGTCGATTCTAAAGCCATTCTAAATCCTGATCTGTCGATTCTAAAGCCATTCTAAACCCTGATCTGTCGATTCTAAAGCCATTCTAAACCCTGATCTATAGATTCTAAAGCCATTCTAAATCCTGATCTGTCGATTCTAAAGCCATTCTAAACCCTGATCTGTCGATTCTAAAGCCATTCTAAAAAGCTGATCTGTCGATTCTAAAGCCATTCTAAACCCTGATCTGTCGATTCTAAAGCCATTCTAAATCCTGATCTGTCGATTCTAAAGCCATTCTAAACCCTGATCTGTCGATTCTAAAGCCATTCTAAACCCTGATCTGTCGATTCTAAAGCCATTCTAAATCCTGATCTGTCGATTCTAAAGCCATTCTAAACCCTGATCTGTCGATTCTAAAGCCATTCCAAATCCTGATCTGTCTATTCTAAAGCCATTCTAAACCCTGATCTGTCGATTCTAAAGCCATTCTAAATCCTGATCTATTGATTCTAAAACCATTCTAAAGCCTGTTCTATAGATTCTAAAGCCATTCTAAACCCTGATCTGTCTATTCTAAAGCCGTTCTAAATCCTGATCTATTGATTCTAAAACCATTCTAAAGCCTGTTCTATAGATTCTAAAGCCATTCTAAACCCTGATCTGTCTATTCTAAAGCCATTCTAAATCCTGAGCTATTGATTCTAAAACCATTCTAAAGCCTGTTCTATAGATTCTAAAGCCATTCTAAACCCTGATCTGTCTATTCTAAAGCCATTCTAAATCCTGAGCTATTGATTCTAAAACCATTCTAAAGCCTGTTCTATAGATTCTAAAGCCATTCTAAACCCTGATCTGTCTATTCTAAAGCCATTCTAAATCCTGATCTATTGATTCTAAAACAATTTTATAGCCTGATCTGTAGATCCTAAAACCATTCTGCATTCTGTTCTATAGATTTTCTATATTGTAAAGTCAGATTCTAAAGCTATTATATAAAGACTTCAGATCAGTTCTTGTTCTTACTGTCCAGTGGAAAGTATCTCTTCTTCCACTAGCTACAGTGCCTTGCGAAAGTATTCGGCCCCCTTGAACTTTGCGACCTTTTGCCACATTTCAGGCTTCAAACATAAAGATATAAAACTGTATTTTTTTGTGAAGAATCAACAACAAGTGGGACACAATCATGAAGTGGAACGACATTTATTGGATATTTCAAACTTTTTTAACAAATCAAAAACTGAAAAATTGGGCGTGCAAAATTATTCAGCCCCTTTACTTTTAGTGCAGCAAACTCTCTCCAGAAGTTCAGTGAGGATCTCTGAATGATCCAATGTTGACCTAAATGACTAATGATGATAAATACAATCCACCTGTGTGTAATCAAGTCTCCGCATAAATGCACCTGCACTGTGATAGTCTCAGAGGTCCGTTAAAAGCGCAGAGAGCATCATGAAGAACAAGGAACACACCAGGCAGGTCCGAGATACTGTTGTGAAGAAGTTTAAAGCCGGATTTGGATACAAAAAGATTTCCCAAGCTTTAAACATCCCAAGGAGCACTGTGCAAGCGATAATATTGAAATGGAAGGAGTATCAGACCACTGCAAATCTACCAAGACCTGGCCGTCCCTCTAAACTTTCAGCTCATACAAGGAGAAGACTGATCAGAGATGCAGCCAAGAGGCCCATGATCACTCTGGATGAACTGCAGAGATCTACAGCTGAGGTGGGAGACTCTGTCCATAGGACAACAATCAGTCGTATATTGCACAAATCTGGCCTTTATGGAAGAGTGGCAAGAAGAAAGCCATTTCTTAAAGATATCCATAAAAAGTTTTGTTTAAAGTTTGCCACCAGCCACCTGGGAGACACACCAAACATGGAAGAAGGTGCTCTGGTCAGATGAAACCAAAATTGAACTTTTTGGCAACAATGCAAAACGTTATGTTTGGCGTAAAAGCAACACAAAAAAATACAGTTTTATATCTTTATGTTTGAAGCCTGAAATGTGGCAAAAGGTCGCAAAGTTCAAGGGGGCCGAATACTTTCGCAAGGCACTGTATGTCTATCAGCTCATATTGTTCAATATTTCTTCCATGAAGACATGGATGTTACCTTCAACACCTTGCAACGTTCACAGACTTTTAAGCCTTTCTTTACAAGCATCAAATACACCAACAAGGTACTAAAAACAGATTATCAAACTGGAAAAGTACCTCACACAGACTTACTATTACCTCCAATCAGCCTTAGAAAACAGTCTAGAAAGATGCATCTTGCCTGGTAGAGAGGGAGCCTGTTCCCAAACCAAGCATAAAGGCATTAAGTCCCAAATGGCAACCTATTCGCTATATAGTGCACTACTTTTGACCAGAGCCCTGTAGCGCACTATATAGGGAATAGGATGCCATTTGGGATACAGCCTAAGAGTTCCCCTCTTCAGTATGTTCCTTCTAACAGGTCTTTACACTTGATGAGATCACAGAGAGAGGGTAACCGGCTGCTGGTTTTTGAAGTAATGGCTTCTGTCCCTGCTGATTCCTTTAGGTCGGTTCTCTCTCTCTCTCTCTCTCGCTCGCTCTCTCTCGCACTCTCTCTCGCACTCTCTCTCGCTCTCTGTGTGTGTATGGATGTATGCTCAAACCGACGCCAGTGGACAGCTCATCTCTCTTAGGCAGCCACGGGAAACTCTGAATAAGCACTGGGCCAATCTTTGAGATGCACTTTGGGAGCTGTCGCACACATCACACCTGTCACTGACATCCATAGCACTAACACTTTCACCTGGTTAGAGTGGATGCCATATGGCCTGAGAGGGTTGGCGATTGTAGGTTTGTGGTTTGCGGTTTCAGCCTTGAGAGTGTGAAGGGTTTTTTATCTTGAGTTGATAGAGAGTCTGTTAAGGCTTGTCTGGAGAGTTTCCAATAACGTCTTCATACGCTTCAAACCAAATAACAAAAAATAAATCAACCAAGTCAACCTCACCACAGTGGAGGGGGAGAAAAGCTTCAAGTTCCTCCGCATGCACTCGGTGACAACCTGAAATGGTCCATTCACACAGACATCAAGGTGCAAATGTCCTTTCTGAATTTAAAAGTAATCCTTGAAGTAATCATCTAGTTTTTCAAAGTATCTGAAATCTGATTACAATATTCTTGTTGGTAACGTAATGGATTACAGTTACACTTTTTTTTGTAATCCCTTACATGTTACTCCCCAACCCTGATCATCAGGGACCTCAGCCACCCAAGCCACGGCCTGTTCACCCCGCTACCAACTAGTCGGCGGAGACAGTACAGGTGCATCAAAGCTGGGACCGAGAGACTGAAAAACAGTATTCAGACCCCTTGTCTTTTTTTTCACATTTTGTTGTGTTGCAAAGTGGGATTAAAATTGATTTGTCATTTTTGTCAACGATCTATAGAAAATACTCTGATGTCATAGTGGAAGAGAAATTTGAACAGTTGTGAAGAATTAATGAAAAATAAAACACTAATTTACCTTGATTACATAAGTATTCATCCCCCTGAGTCAATAACCTTTGGCAGCGATTACAGCTGTGTCTTTCTGGATACGTCTCTAAGAGTTTTACACACCTGGATTGGACAATATTTGCACATTATTCTTCAAGCTCTGTGAAGTTGGTTGTTGATCATTGTTAGACAGCCATTTTCAAGTCTTACCACAGATTATCAAGCCGATTTAAGTCAAAAATGTTACCAGTGACTAACATTCAATGTCTTTTTGGTAAACAGCTCCAGTGTATATTTAGCCTTGTGATTTAGGCTATTGTCCTGTTGAAAGGTGAATTAGTGTCACAGTGTCTGTATGGAAGCAGACTGAACCAGGTTTTCCTCTAGGATTTTGCCTGTGCTTAGCTCTATTCCATTTATTTTTATCCTAAAAAAAGCTTTTGTCCTTGCCGATGACAAGCGTATACATAACATGATGCAGCCACCACCATGCTTGAAAATATGAAGAGTGGTACTCAGTGATGTGTTGATGTCACGCCTACTCCCGCTCCCTCTCTCCAGCCCTTAATGTTGCCGGTCTATTAATTATTGGTCCTGGCAAACATAATTACGCACACCTGCTCCCCATCATTACACACACCTGCTCCCCATCATTACACTGCACCTGCTCCCCATCATTGCACACACCTGCTCCCCATCATTACACACACCTGCTCCCCATCATTACACTGCACCTGCTCCCCATCATTACACACACCTGCCCCTCATCATTACACACACCTGCTCCCCATAATTACAAACACCTGCTCCCCATAATTACACACACCTGCTCCTCATCATTACACACACCTGCTCCCCATAATTATACACAACTGGACTTCATTATCACCTTGATTACTCTCCCTTTATTTAGCCCTCAGTAGCATCAGTCATCAGGCAGAATTGGTTTTGTTCACGTTCAGTACGCTTCTCCTCTTATGTTTGTCTACCTTCTCTTATCATTAAACTCTCCTTCTGTATCTGCTTCCTGACTCACTGTGTATAGATCACTTTTATGTTGGATTTGCTCCAATTATAACGCTTTGTATTCAAGACATAAAGTTAATTTCTTTGCCACATTTTTTGCAGTTTTACTTTTGTACTTTATTGCAAACAGGATGCATGTTTTTGAATATTTTTTGTCTTTACAGGCTTCCTTCATTTCAATCTGTCTTTTAGGTTAGTATTGTGGAGTAACTACAATGTTGTTGATCCATCCTCAATGTTCTCCTATCACAGCCATTAAACTCTATAACTATTTAAAGTCAACATTGGCCTTATGGTGAATTCCCTTAGCGGTTGGTTTCCTTCCTTCCCGGCAACTGAGTTAGGAAGGATGCCTGTATATCTTACCAGTGACTAGATGTATTGAAACACCAACCAAAGTGTAATGAATAACTTCACCATGCTCAAAGGGATATTCAATGTCTGCTTCTTTTTACCCATCTAAAAAGGTGCCCTTCTTTGAAAGGCATTGGAAAACCTTCCTGGTGTTTGTGGTTGGATTTGTGTCTGAAATTTACTACTCAACTGAGGGACCTTACAGATAAATGTATGTGTGGGGTACAGAGATGATAGTCTTTGAAAAAAAATGTAATTTTTGCAACTCGTTAAATGACTTTTTAGGCACATTTTTATTCCTCAACTTATTTAGGCTTCCCATAACAAGGGGTTGAATACTTATTGACTCAAGACATTTGAGCTTTTCATTTTGTATTAATTTGTAATCATTTCTAAAAACATAATTCCTCTTTGACATTTTGTGGTATTGTGTGTGGGCCAGTGACACAAGCTCTCATTTTAATCTCTCATTTTAATCAATTTTAAATTCAGGCTGTAAAGTCTCTCCTTGTCTCACTACTGCTGTGAAATGATCTCATTGTTTCACAACTGCTGTGAAGGTCTCTCCGAGTCTTACTACTGATGTGAAGGGCTCTCCTTGTCTCACTACTGCTGTGAAATTATCTCATTGTTTCACAACTGCTGTGAAGGTCTCTCCGAGTCTTACTACTGATGTGAAGGGCTCTCCTTGTCTCACTACTGCTGTGAAATTATCTCATTGTTTCACAACTGCTGTGAAGGTCTCTCCGAGTCTCACTACTGATGTGAAAGGATCTCCTTGTCTCACTACTGCTGTGAAGGTCTCTACTTGTCTTGCTACTGCTGTGAAAGGATCTCATTGTTTCACTACTGCTGTGAAATTAACTCCTTGTTTCTCTACTGCTGAGAAGGTATCTCCTTGTCTCACTACTGCTGTGAAAGTCTCTCCTTGTCTCACTACTGCTGTGAAAGTCTCTCCTTGTCTCACTACTGCTGTGAAGGACTCTCCTTATCTCAAGACTGCTGTGAAATGCTCTCCTTGTTTCACTACTGCTGTGAAATGAACTCCTTGTTAAGCTGTGACTGTCTCACTACTGCTGTGAAAGTCTCTC
The DNA here is from genome assembly GCF_018296145.1 of Oncorhynchus tshawytscha. Classification (NCBI taxonomy): domain Eukaryota; kingdom Metazoa; phylum Chordata; class Actinopteri; order Salmoniformes; family Salmonidae; genus Oncorhynchus; species Oncorhynchus tshawytscha. The sequence continues at coordinate 78,812,222 of NC_056436.1, read as the reverse complement.
CTTGTCTCACTACTGCTGTGAAAGTCTCTCCTTGTCTCACTACTGCTGTGAAGGACTCTCCTTATCTCAAGACTGCTGTGAAATGCTCTCCTTGTTTCACTACTGCTGTGAAATGAACTCCTTGTTACACTACTGCTGTGAAGGTCTCTCCCTGTCTCACTACTGCTGTGAAGGTCTCTCCTTGTCTCACTACTGCTGTGAAAATACCTCCTTGTCTCACTACTGCTGTGGAGGTCTCTACTTGTCTTACTACTGCTGTGAAGGTCTCTCCTTGTCTCACTACTGCTGTGAAAATACCTCCTTGTCTCACTACTGCTGTGGAGCTCTCTACTTGTCTTACTACTGCTGTGAAGGTCTCTCCCTGTCTCACTACTGCTGTGAAGGTCTCTCCTTGTCTCACTACTGCTGTGAAAATACCTCCTTGTCTCACTACTGCTGTGGAGGTCTCTCTTTGTCTTACTACTGCTGTGAAGGTATCTCCTTGTCTCACTACTGCTGTGAAAAATGTCCTCGTTTCAGTGCAGATGTGAAGGTCTCTTCTTGTCTCACTACTGCTGTGAAAATCTCTCCTTGTCTAACGGATGCTATGAAGGTCTCTCCTTGTCTCAATACTGCTATGAAGGTCTGTCCTTGTTTCACTACTGCTGTGAAGGTCTGTCCTTGTTTCACTACTGCTGTGAAAGTCTCTCCTTGTCTCATTACGGCTGTGAAGGTCTCTTCTTGCCCCACTACTGTTGTGAAAGGCTCCCCTTGTCTAAATACTGCTGTTAAAGGCACTTCTTGTCTCATTACTGCTATGAAGGTCTTTCTCACATTACTCCTAGTCTGCCTCTGATTATCCTTCTTCTTCTTCACTTCTAGTCAGGACTGATCATAGCCTTTGTTCTTCCCTCCTCTTCTACACTTCTAGTCAGGACTGATCATAGCCTTCGTTCTTCCCTCCTCTTCTTCACTTCTAGTCTGGGCTGATCATAGCCTTCCTTCTTCCCTCCTCTTCTTCACTTCTAGTCAGGACTGATCATAGCCTTCATTCTTCCCTCCTCTTCTCCACTTCTAGTCAGGACTGATCATAGCCTTCCTTCATTCCTTCCTCCTCTTCTCCACTTCTAGTCAGGACTGATCATAGCCTTCATTCTTCCCTCCTCTTCTTCACTTCTAGTCAGGACTGATCATAGCCTTCGTTCTTCCCTCTTCTTCACTTCTAGTCTGGGCTGATCATAGCCTTCGTTCTTCCCTCCTCTTCTTCACTTCTAGTCTGCATTACTCCATATCCCTCTGTGGTTTGCTTCTATCCTCTGTCTGTTTCTGTTCTTCCATCTCTCTGCTCCTAGCTTGCCTATCCCTTCTCAGCTCATCTCGGCTTGGTATGGTTTGTCTCAGCCCTAGACCAGAAGCTGTGAAATATGTCTCCACCAACCCTGCCGGTCATACCCACTCTGTAGTCTCCCCAAAGCATTAGCGCTTCAGCATCATCAATCTTCTAAACTTCCACTCCATAAAGCACGGCCAAAACACAGCAAGACCCCCTCACTCCTCAGCCAGCAGAACAACAACATTACTCTATATGCATTAGTATCAGCCAGCTACGGGAAGGTAAACACAGAGATATACGGTAGTATTAGCCAGTATACAGTAGTATCAGCCAGCTACTGGAAGGTAACCACAGAGATATACAGTAGTATCAGCCAGCTATGGGACAGTAACCACAGAGGTATACAGTAGTATCAGCCAGTATACTGTAGCACACCTATGGAATGGTTAAAGACACTAAAGCCCTCAGAGAGAAGGAGAGGACCTCTGGTTTGAGGAGCTGCAGTTCACTGCTTAGATATGCCACTGGGTTCTCATTCGTATTGTGACTGAGATTGGTGGACTCATGCTCTCTTGCTCCCTCTCACTGTTTCTCACCCTTACATACTTTATTCTCTCTCAGTATCTCTTTTTTCTCTCTCTTCCTATCACTCACCCTGCTCTCCCTCTCTCGCTGTCCCTCTCTCTCTCCTGCTGTCCCTCTCTATCCCGCTCTCCCTCTCTCCCTCTCTCGCTGTTCCTCTCTGTCCCTCTGTCTCCCTTCATTAGTGACATTTTCCAGACCCTAAAGCACGTCTGATAAATATCAAACCACTTCCGCCTGGAGCAGAGAAGGACAGAGAGAAAGATGGAGCTCTTTAGCCATATTTCCTTTAACATATTGCCAACCTGCCATGAAATCAATGCCCATGCAGCACAGCCGCACGCACAAACAAGCTGCATTTGAACCAAAAGGGGAAAAACTCATTACTCAACCAAATAGAAAATACCATCATCTTCAAACCTGCATCTCAGATCCCTAGCATTCACATTTGTACATTTAGTACATTAATATCCTGTCCTTATGGAACACGGGGTTAGAAAAGCCACTGAACAGATCCAGCTCCCTCTCTTACCTGTCTCTGTGATGGTCTCGCTCTCTCCCGCCACTGGCTCTAGCCCTCGTCTCTTCTAAACAACCATGCCCTCCTATTTGGGCTTGCCGATGCCAAACGGATCAGACTCGTGTCTGGTTCAGGTTCAGGTAGCGATGTTGGGGGAATCAGAATCAGGGGGTCCTCCCAGTAAGCTGACCAGCGTAATGGCTCTCCACAGCTCTCCCTCTCTCCCAGGTCATTTCAGCCTTTTGGCAGCAGTGACATGCAGCGATCAGAGTGTCGTGGGAAGTGACGAGGTGTTTAACAACAGGAACACCTCCTATACGTTTCAGGCTGCAGCCGGTGGTAAGTGGAGGCTGTGGCTGCTCGGAATAAGGCTCACTACTTGGCCGCTCATGTGGAGTTTCCTCTGGCTCCCGTAGTCTCCCTCTGTGCCGGCTCTGCTCTGCCTGTCTGTCTGTCTGCTTGCCTGCCTGTCTCTTACTGAGACCGCTGCTTGTGGCTACGATGAGTGAGAGAGAGAGTGCGTGCACCAGAAAGGGAGCAAGAACACAGGGGAGGGAGAGCAGGAAAGGCAGAGAGAGACGGAGATAGAGAGAGGGAGCGGGAGGGAGGGAGCGGGAGAGGGAGATAGGGAGCGGGAGATAGAGAGAGGGAGCGAGAGGGAGCTGGAGAGGGAGATAGAGAAGGAAAGGGAACTAGAGCGGGAGAAGGAGAGAGAGAGAGAGAGAGAGAGAGAGAGAGAGAGAGAGAGAGAGAGAGAGAGAGAGAGAGAGAGAGAGAAAGGGAACTAGAGCGGGAGAGAGAGAGAGAGAGAGAGAGAGAGAGAGAGAAGGAAAGGGAACTAGAGCGGAGAGAGAGAGAGAGAGAGAGAGAGAGAGAGAGAGAGAGAGAGAGAGAGAGAGAGAGAGAGAGAGAGAGAGAGAGAGAGAGAGAGAGAGAGCATTGTCTCCTGCTCTATCGACATCAATCAATCAGGAAATGAGTCAGTCATAACCAGAGGTGTGTGTGTAACTCTGTACTTGTAGTAGAACTGTGATGTCTCTATCCACCTTACAGTCCTGGGCAGACATGCCCATACAGCTAAAAAATGCTTGTTTTGTAATATTTTGTACTTTTACCCCTTTTTGGTGGTATCCAATTGGTAGTTACAGTCAGAGGCAAAGGCCGAGAGCCATGCGTCCTCCAAAACACGACCCCGCCAAGCTGCACTGCTTCTTGACAGACTGCTCGCTTAACCCTGAAGCCAGCCGCACCAATGTGTCAAAGGAAACACCATCCAGCTGATGACTGGTCGGCCAAACCCTCCCCTAACCCAGTCGACGCTGGGCCAATTGTGCACCGCCTCATGGGTTTCCCGGTTACGGCCGGTTGTGACACAGCCTGGGATCAAACCTGGGTCTGTAGTGATGCCTCAAGCAGTGTCTTAGAACGCTGCGCCACTGCGGAGGCCCTAAAACTTGTCCGTGATAAGATTTTAACAACCTGTGTGTTGCTAGACATTTGCATTAAATTGGTATCATATGTTTCAAACTACAATTCCGATGATGTGGGATCATCAACTAAAAAATTGGGTTGGGGGCCAAAACATCATCACCAATCATTTGTAGACTGCATATTGCCTGCATGGGAATACTTGAGAACATATTTCAAAATGAAAATCAATAGAAGCTGATATCCTGGTGTTTTTACAGTCTTTTATGGCCAACAATGAAAATTCTAAATTATTACTTTTTTTTTTTAATCTGAAAACTTGGGGGCCAAATAAAGTTGGAGATGTGTTATGAATTCCTAACAGGTGGCTAGTGTAACACATCATACTAATATGAGTGTCCCAGATTTTTGTTTACTATTTTACTTCTAGTCTATGAGACGAGGCTGCTCCCTCTCCCACTGCCCTCTGGAAATATACCTCACACACAGAGAGGAGGGGAGGGGAGAGGAGGGGAGGGGAGGGGAGAGCTCCTGCAGTGTGGCAGTCCTCCATAAAGCCTCCAGGCAGGTGGGCCATTTGACTTCAGAGAGAGGAGAGAGAGAGAGGGAGAGAGACAGAGAGAGAGACACAGAGAGAGAGAAAGAGAGACACAGAGAGAGAGAGAGAGAAGAGAGAGAGAGAGACAGACAGAGAGACAGAGAGAGAGATAGAGAGAGAGACAGAGAGAGAGATAGAGAGAGAGAGAGAGATGGGATCAAATACTACATTTTAGTAGACAAGTTCAGTGCAGTTCTGTGGCCTATTGTATCATCTCTGTCTGTGTTAGCCCATGATAATGCTTTAGCTCTCACAGACTACTGTTGCCAATAACAATGATTCATACAATAATAAAGGGAAAGATGGATAGAGAGACCAGATAAGACGGAGTGAGAGAGAGAGGGAAGAACTAAGGATTGTGATGTAAGGAGAGAGGGAAAGTAGAAGAGAGAGTGAGAGAGAGAGAGAGAGAGAGAGAGGTGTTTAGTATGCAGCCTGTGCTCTCTGGTCCTTCAACACAACAGAATACATCAGATCTCTCTGTATATCAGATCTCTCTATATATCAGATCTCTCTATATATCAGATCTCAATATGTCAGATCTCTCTATATATCAGATCTCTCTATATATCAGATCTCAATATGTCAGATCTCTCTATATATCAGATCTCTCTATATATCAGATCTCTCTATGTATCAGATCTCTCTATATATCAGATCTCTATATATATCAGATCTCTCTATATATCAGATCTCTCTATATATCAGATCTCTCTATATATCAGATCTCTATATATCAGATCTCTCTATGTATCAGATCTCTATATATATCAGATCTCTCTATATATCAGATCTCTCTATGTATCAGATCTCTCTATATATCAGATCTCAATATATATCAGATCTCTATATATCAGATCTCTCTATGTATCAGATCTCTCTATATATCAGATCTCTCTATGTATAAGATCTCTCTATATATCAGATCTCTCTATATATCAGATCTCTCTATGTATCAGATCTCTCTATATATCAGATCTCTCTATATATCAGATCTCTCTATGTATCAGATCTCTCTATATATCAGATCTCTCTATATATCAGATCTCTCTATGTATCAGATCTCTCTATATATCAGATCTCTCTATATATCAGATCTATCTATATATCAGATCTCTCTATATATCAGATCTCTCTATATATCAGATCTCTCTATGTATCAGATCTCTCTAACTCTTCCTTTCTCCCCTTCTCTCACTCTTTCCCTCCCTCTATGTGTGTGCTGAATGAGATGGTTCTGCTGTCTGCCTGATGGAAGAGAGGAAGGAAGGAAGGAAGGAAGGGGAAAATAGTAGAATGAATAAATAAATGAATGATTGATTGAATTAATGAAGAAATTAATGCATGAAAGAGGGGAGGAAGGGAGAAAGGGATGGTTGTTACCAGGGTGATCCTTCTCTGAGAGGTTTGTTGACAAGCATCTCTCACTCAGCCTGACAACATAAACATGTCTCAGACCATCTCTCACTCAGCCTGACAACATAAACATGTCTCAGACCATCTCTCACTCAGCCTGACTACATAAACATGTCTCAGACCATCTCTCACTCAGCCTGACAACATAAACATGTCTCAGACCATCTCTCACTCAGCCTGACAACATGAACATGTCTCAGACCATCTCTCACTCAGCCTGACAACATAAACATGTCTCAGACAATCTCTCACTCAGCCTGACAACATAAACATGTCTCAGACCATCTCTCACTCAGCCTGACAACATAAACATGTCTCAGACCATCTCTCACTCAGCCTGACAACATGAACATGTCTCAGACCATCTCTCACTCAGCCTGACAACATAAACATGTCTCAGACCATCTCTCACTCAGCCTGACAACATAAACAAGTCTCAGACCATCTCTCACTCAGCCTGACAACATAAACATGTCTCAGTTCATCTCTCATTCAGCCTGAAAACATGAGCAAGTCTAGTATCAGAACATTATCAAAGCATCCGTTTCTTAGCCACAAATCTTGAGATAACATTTTACTTGTGTCTCAAACATTGATTTGGAACAAGTCTGCCAGTATCAGAACATTATCAAAGCATCCGCCAGTATGCAGCCAGTAAATCTTGAGATAACATTTTACTTGTGTCTCAAACATTGATTTGGCATACACATGCCCGTATGCATACACATGCCAGTATGCATACACATGCCAGTATGCATACACATGCCAGTATGCATACACATGCCAGTATGCATACACATGCCAGTATGCATACACATGCCAGTATGCATACACATGCCAGTATGCATACACATGCCAGTATGCATACACATGCCAGTATACATACACATGCCAGTATGCATACACATGCCAGTATACATACACATGCCAGGCATACTGATAACGTGTAATTTCAAGTATGCAACACGTTTCCCTCAAGCATTAAGTTAACATTATCTGTTTGTCTGATGTGCAGTCTGATGCATGTATTAATGGGAACATAGTATTTCTATAAAACATTTTTTTTTATATTTATTTAATTTTATTTAACTAAGCAAGTCAGTTAAGAACAAATTCTTATTTAGAATGACGGCCTACATACAGGGCATTCAGAAAGTATTCAGACCCCTTGGCCTTTTCCACATTTTGTTACTTAACAGCAGTATTCTAAAATGGATTCAATTGTCCCCCCCCTCATCAATCTACACACAACACCCCATAATGACATCACAATACCCCATAATGACATCACAATACTCCATAATGACATCACAATACCCCATAATGACATCACAACACCCCATAATGACGAAGCAAAGAAAGGTTTTTAGAAATGCTTGCTAATTTACTCAAAATAAAAAAACTGAAATAAATAATTTAAATACAGTACCAGTCCAAAGTTTGGGCACACCTACTCTTTCCAGGTTTTACTTTTTTTATTAAACTATTTTTTACATCGTAGAATAATAGTGAAGACATCAAAACTATGAAATAACACACATGATATCATGTAGTAACCAAAAAAGTGTTAAACAAATCAAAATATATTTTATATTTGAGATTCTTCAAAGCAGCCACCCTTTGCCTTGATGAATGCTTTGCACATTCTTGGTATTCTCTCAACCAACGCCATGAGGTAGTCACCTGGAATGCATTTAAATTATTAACAGTTGTGCTATGTTAAAAGTTAATTTGTGGAATTGCTTTCCTTCTTAATGCTTTTGAGCCAATCAGTTGTGTTATGACAAGGTAGGGGTGGTATACAGAAGATAGCCCTATTTGGTAAAAGACCAAGGTCATATTGTGGCAAGAACAGCTCAAATAAGCATGGATAAACAACAGTCCTTCATCACTTTAAGACATGAAGGTCAGTCAGTACGGAAAATTTCAAGAACTTTGAAAGTTTATTCAAGTGCAGTCGCAAAAACCATCAAGCACTATGATGAAACTGGCTCTCATGAGGACCGCCACAGGAAAGGAAGAAACAGAGGTACCTCTGCTGCAGAGGATAAGTTCATTAGAGTTAACTGCACCTCAGATTGCAGGTCAAATAAATGCTTCACGGAGCTCAAGTAACAGACACATCTCAACATCAACTACTCAGAGGAGACGACGTGAATCAGGTCTTCATGGTTGAATTGCTGCACAAAAACCACTACTAAAGGACACCAATAAGAAGAAGAGACTTGCTTGGGCCAAGAAACATGAGCAACGGACATTAGACTGGTGGAAATCTGTCCTTTGGTCTGATTTTTGTTTCCAACTGACGTGTCTTTGTGAGATGCAGGGTAGGTGAATGGATGATCTCCCCATGTGTGGTTCCCACCTTGAAGCATGGAGGAGGAGGTGTGGGGGTGCTTTGCTGGTGACACTGTCAGTGATTTATTTAGAATTCAAGGCACGATACGCCATCATATCTGGTTTGTGCTTAGTGGGACTATCATTTGTTTTTCGACAGGACAATGACCCAACCCCCCTCCAGGCTGTGTAAGGGCTATTTGACCAAGAAGGAGAGTGATGGAGTGCTGCATCAGATAACCTGGACTCCACAATCACCTGACCTCAACCCAATTGAGAAGGTTATGGATGAGTTGGACCACAGAGTGAAGGAAAAGCAGCCAACAAGTGCTCAGCATATGTGGGAACTCTTTCAAGATTGTTGAAAATCATTCCAGGAGAAGATGGTTGAGAGAATTCCAAGAGTGTGCAAAGCTGGCCTCAAGGCTAAGGGTGGCTACTTTGAAGAATCTCAAATATAAAATATATTTTGAATTGTTTAACACTTTTTTGGTTACTACTCGATTCCTAAAATGTGCAAATGTTTAAAAAAAGTGTTTTAGATTTGTCATTATGGGTATTGTGTGTAGATTGATGAGGGAAACAATTATTTAACCCATTTTAGAATAAGGCTGTGGAACAAGGGAAGGGGTCTGAACACTTTCCAAATGCACTGTATGTGTCGATTTAAACATTATGTGTGTGTGTCTCAGACAGATGGGATCATGAAGGCTAGAAGGCATACTCTCTGGCTGGGCTCCATGACTGCAGACAATCAGAGGGGCACACACAGGGACATACGCAGGGATCGACACAGGGACGGACACAGGGATGGACACACAGGGGCACACACAGGAACACACACAAGGGCACACACAGAGGCACACACAGAGGCACACACAGGGCCACACACGCAGGGATACACACACAGGGACGGACACACAGCGATTGGTGCACAAGGGCACACACAGGGCCACACACATAGGAACATACGCAGAGCCACACACACGGATACACAAACAGGGACACACACACAGGGATGGATAACAGGGTCACACACACAGGGCCACACACACAGGGCCAACAGGGCCACACACACAGGGCCAACAGTGCCACACACACAGGGCCACACACACAGGAACATACGCAGAGCCACACACACAGGGCCACACACACAGGAACATACAAAGGGCCACACACACAGGGCGACACACACAGGAACATACGCAGAGCCACACACACAGGGTCACACACACAGGGACATACACACAGGGCCACACACGGCCACACACACAGGGCCACACACAGGAACATACGCAGGGCCACACACACAGGGCCACACACACAGGGCCACACACACAGGGACGGACACGCAGGGACATATAGGGGCACACACATTTGGCTGTGTTCCGGGGGATACCGATGACAGAATATATCATATGTGTCTGTTGCCATGGACACTGTTTTCATGTGCCTTATTTTAGACCTCCTTCGCTTTACTTTACCTGAGTGTGTTTGATTCATAGGGTTAGTGTGTGTGTGTGTGTGTTGTGATTCATAGGGTTAGTGTGTGTGTGTGTGTGTGTGTGTGTGTGTGTGTGTGTGTGTGTGTTGTGTGATTCATAGGTTAGTGTGTGTGTGTGTGTGTGTGTGTGTGTGTGTGTGTGTGTGTTGATTCATAGGGTTAGCATATGTGTGTGTGTTAACATGTTTCTGTTAACATGCCTCAGATAGACGGACGGGGTCATTTAGTGTATTACCACATTCTCTCTGGCTGGGCCCTGACCCCCCCCCCACACACACACACACACACACACACACATATGCTAACCCTATGAATCAAACAAAAACACACACACACACAGTTTGTCCTGCATCCCAGCCTTGAGGTGACATGAATGGGAGACACATTGGCTTAATGGCCCTCGTCACACACACCCACACCCACGATCTCTCCATATTCCACATTCTCTCCACAGAGGATTCTGTGCATCATATACTGAACAAAAATATAAACGCAACATGCAACAATTTCAAAGTGTTTACTGAGTTACTGTTCATATATGGAAATAAGTCCATTGAAATAAATGTGTTAGGTCCTAACCTATGGATTTCACATGACTGGGCAGGGGCTTAGCCATAGGTGGGCCTTAGGAGGTCAAAGGCCCACCCACTTGGCCATCAGGCCCATCCACCGTTGAGCCAGGCCCAGCCAATCAGAAAGAGCTTTTCACAACAAGGGCTTTAATTACAGACAGAAATACTCCTCAGCACCAAATCCGCAAATCCCTCCGATGATGCCTCAGGTCAAGAAACTGGATGTGGAGGTCCTGGGCTGGAGTGGTTACACATGGCTTGTGTACTGCCAAATTCTCTAAAACAATGTTGTAGGAAGCTTATGTAGAGAAATGAACATTCAGTTTTCTGGCAGCAGCTCTGGTGGACATTCCTACAGTCAGCATGCCAATTGCACGCTTCCTCAAAGCTTGAGACATTTGAGACATCTGTAGCATTGTGTTGCATGACAAATCTGCACATTTTAAAGTGGCCTTTTATTGTCCACAGCACAAGATGCACCTGTGTGATTATTGTGCTTTTTAATCAGCTTATTGATATGCCACACCTGTGAGGTGGATGATTTGTCATGGCTAAGGAGAAATGCTCATTAACTTGTTAGCCTGTTACGGATGTGGTTCCTGCACAGGAACCAAATCAGCGGAAATTTCAGAGCGCCACCTATAGTACTCGATAAAACTCAAACTTTCATTAAAACACACACGCAAGATACTCAATTAAAGCTACACTCGTTGTGAATCTAGCCAACATGTCAGATTTGTAAAATGCTTTTCGGCGAAAGCATGAGAAGCTATTATCTGATAGCATGCACCCCCCAAAATACCTGAACGAGACCTAAACAAAAGATTTTGCGGTAGCCGGCGCTACACAAAACGCAGAAATAAAATATAAAACATTCATTACCTTTGACGAGCTTCTTTGTTGGCACTCCTATATGTCCCATAAACATCACAATTGGGTCTTTTTCCCGATTAAATCCGTCATTGTATCCCCAAAATGTCATTTTATGAAGGCCGGTCTGATCCAGGAAAATTCACCTTAGAAGACGCAACGTCACTTTTTAAAATTAAAAAAGTTGCCTATAAACTTTTACAAATCACTTCAAACTACTTTTGTAAACCAACTTTAGGTATTAATAAACGTTAATAATCGATCAAATTGATCACGGGGCAATCTGTATTCGATAGCAGCAAGTCTTGAAATCATCGTCCATTTTTCCACTTTCATAACTTCCTCCGGTGCGCCCCAAGACAGGAAGTGCCTATAGGTCATCTCACCAAGGATAAACCAGCCATGAAATGCCAGTACTGGCGACATCGTGTGGAAGCTGTAGGCATTGTAATCGGAACCTCATCTATTTTCTATCGCCTTAGATTGACTGGCGGATTAATATTTTTGTTTTGTTTTTTGTGAACAGTTTTCCCTGGGATTTTTACTCCTAAACACGTTCTGTTATAGCCACAGACACGATTTAACCAGTTTTAGAGACTTCAGAGTGTTTTCTATACACACATACTTATCATATGCATATACTATATTCCTGGCATGAGTAGCAGGACGTTGAAATGTTACACGATTTTTTACAAAAAGCTGCGAAAATTCGCATCATCCCTAAAATGAAGTACATTAATCCGCTTTACAACCGGCGTAGAGCCTAACAGGCATACATTGTCACGCCCTGATCTGTTTCACCTGTACTTGTGCTTGTCTCCACCCCCTCCAGGTGTCACCCAGCTTCCTCATTATCCCCTGTGTATTTATACCTGTGTTTTTTGTCTGTTTGTTGCCAGTTCATCTTGTTTGTTCAAGCTTACCAGCTCCTGGTTTTCCCTAGTCTCTCTTTCTCTTGTCTTCCTGGTTTTTGACCTTTGCCTTTCCTGACCCTGTACCCGCCCACCTGACCTGACCCTGAGCCTGCCTGCCATCCTGTACTTACTTACTGACTGTATTGTCCTCATGGGGAAATTTTGTTGCAGTGTCATGTACACGTTTAAAGTGCCGTTTAAATACAAAACAAAGTTGACAATACAACATTCATAACAGTTAAATACCAATAAAACTTTTTTTTTTAAAGACTAGCCTGCTGTTCTTACTGAGTTGATAGGAACATTAGCCTGCTGTTCTTACTGAGTTGATAGGAACATTAGCCTGCTGTTCTTACTGAGTTGATAGGAACATTAGCCTGCTGTTCTTACTGAGTCGATAGTAAGAACAGCAGGCTAATGTTCCTATCGACTCAGTAAGAACAGCAGGCTAATGTTCCTACTGAGTCGATAGGAACATTAGCCTGCTGTTCTTACTGAGTCGATAGGAACATTAGCCTGCTGTTCTTACTGAGTCGATAGGAACATTAGCCTGCTGTTCTTACTGAGTCGATAGGAACATTAGCCTGCTGTTCTTACTGAGTCGATAGGAACATTAGCCTGCTGTTCTTACTGAGTCGATAGGAACATTAGCCTGCTGTTCTTACTGAGTCGATAGGAACATTAGCCTGCTGTTCTTACTGAGTCGATAGGAACATTAGCCTGCTGTTCTTACTGAGTCGATAGGAACATTAGCCTGCTGGCCTTACTGAGTCGATAGGAACATTAGCCTGCTGGCCTTACTGAGTCGATAGGAACATTAGCCTGCTGTTCTTACTGAGTCGATAGGAACATTAGCCTGCTGTTCTTACTGAGTCGATAGGAACATTAGCCTGCTGTTCTTACTGAGTCGATAGGAACATTAGCCTGCTGGCCTTACTGAGTCGATAGGAACATTAGCCTGCTGGCCTTACTGAGTCGATAGGAACATTAGCCTGCTGGCCTTACTGAGTCGATAGGAATATTAGCCTGCTGGCCTTACTGAATCGACATTAGCCTGCTGGCCTTACTGAGTCGATAGGAACATTAGCCTGCTGTTCTTACTGAGTCGATAGGAACATTAGCCTGCTGTTCTTACTGAGTCGATAGGAACATTAGCCTGCTGGCCTTACTGAGTCGATAGGAACATTAGCCTGCTGGCCTTACTGAGTCGATAGGAACATTAACCTGCTGGCCTTACTGAGTCGATAGGAACATTAGCCTGCTGGCCTTACTGAATCGAACATTAGCCTGCTGGCCTTACTGAGTCGATAGGAACATTAGCCTGCTGGCCTTACTGAGTCGATAGGAACATTAGCCTGCTGTTCTTACTGAGTCGATAGGAACATTAGCCTGCTGGCCTTACTGAGTCGATAGGAACATTAGCCTGCTGGCCTTACTGAGTCGATAGGAACATTAGCCTGCTGGCCTTACTGAGTCGATAGGAACATTAGCCTGCTGGCCTTACTGAGTCGATAGGAACATTAGCCTGCTGGCCTTACTGAGTCGATAGGAACATTAGCCTGCTGGCCTTACTGAGTCGATAGGAACATTAGCCTGCTGGCCTTACTGAGTCGATAGGAACATTAGCCTGCTGGCCTTACTGAGTCGATAGGAACATTAGCCTGCTGGCCTTACTGAGTCGATAGGAACATTAGCCTGCTGGCCTTACTGAGTCGATAGGAACATTAGCCTGCTGGCCTTACTGAGTCGATAGGAACATTAGCCTGCTGGCCTTACTGAGTCGATAGGAACATTAGCCTGCTGGCCTTACTGAGTCGATAGGAACATTAGCCTGCTGGCCTTACTGAGTCGACATTAGCCTGCTGGCCTTACTGAGTCGATAGGAACATTAGCCTGCTGGCCTTACTGAGTCGATAGGAACATTAGCCTGCTGGCCTTACTGAGTCGATAGGAACATTAGCCTGCTGGCGTTACTGAGTCGATAGGAACATTAGCCTGCTGGCCTTACTGAGTCGATAGGAACATTAGCCTGCTGGCCTTACTGAGTCGATAGGAACATTAGCCTGCTGGCCTTACTGAGTCGAACATTAGCCTGCTGGCCTTACTGAGTCGATAGGAACATTAGCCTGCTGGCCTTACTGCGATGGAACATTAGCCTGCTGGCCTTACTGAGTCGATAGGAACATTAGCCTGCTGGCCTTACTGGTCGATAGGAACATTAGCCTGCTGGCCTTACTGAGTCGATAGGAACATTAGCCTGCTGGCCTTACTGAGTCGATAGGAACATTAGCCTGCTGGCCTTACTGAGTCGATAGGAACATTAGCCTGCTGGCCTTACTGAGTCGATAGGAACATTAGCCTGCTGGCCTTACTGAGTCGATAGGAACATTAGCCTGCTGGCCTTACTGAGTCGATAGGAACATTAGCCTGCTGGCCTTACTGAGTCGATAGCAACATTAGCCTGCTGGCCTTACTGAGTCGATAGGAACATTAGCCTGCTGGCCTTACTGAGTCGATAGGAACATTAGCCTGCTGGCCTTACTGAGTCGATAGGAACATTAGCCTGCTGGCCTTACTGAGTCGATAGGAACATTAGCCTGCTGGCCTTACTGAGTCGATAGGAACATTAGCCTGCTGGCCTTACTGAGTCGATAGGAACATTAGCCTGCTGGCCTTACTGAGTCGATAGGAACATTAGCCTGCTGGCCTTACTGAGTCGATAGGAACATTAGCCTGCTGGCCTTACTGAGTCGATAGGAACATTAGCCTGCTGGCCTTACTGAGTCGATAGGAACATTAGCCTGCTGGCCTTACTGAGTCGATAGGAACATTAGCCTGCTGGCCTTACTGAGTCAATAGGAACATTAGCCTGCTGGCCTTACTGAGTCGATAGGAACATTAGCCTGCTGGCCTTACTGAGTTGATAGGAACATTAGCCTGCTGGCCTTACTGAGTTGATAGGAACATTAGCCCGAGCTATTTAGGATGGATATCACACCTAGCACAAATGATTGTCTAGTTCTGTTTTACCTGCTGAGGGGTGCCCTATACCTGCACCCAAAGAGGAGTACCTTGACCTCTACTCTGGATTATCGACCCCTGCCTGCCTTGACCTGTTGTTTCCCTGCCCCTGTGGTTAGAATAAACATTGTTACTTCACACAGTATGCACTTGGTTCTTTCCTTGATTCATGATATAAAAAGGCAGCGCTTAAGTTTCAGGTTTGGGGAAGATCATTTTCACAGAAATGCACCTTTTATAATAAAGAATTATGTGCATAATCGTATTTACGGTGACTTTTGAGAACAGTGTTTTCCCGCTAATTGATTGCATTTTGGAACATTCTTGCTTATAGCCTACTGTTGTGTTCGCATTGCTGTGCTTATAATGTGAAGAAATAGCCTAATAGTTATGCTAAATGTTCTGGTCTGTTGCATCAGCCTCGTTGCTTTTAAATGTTTTTGTTGATGCAAGTGGTTGTATTAAACTGTCCCCGTTTATTTTTGGAATATTTATTTATTGCACAGAAGGACAAGTTGACCAATAGAATAGGTCAACGTTTGTACTATGGGGGATAGTAGTTTGACATATGCTAGTGCTTTTGCTGTTATTAGTCCTACTTATCTTATTGGCTGATGGAAAGTAAATGTGGACAGTTCTTCTAACTTCTTCAATATGCGCCTCAGAATTCGATAAGAGGGATATGATCATGTCCCTGACGTGTTTGTCTTCACTTGTAGCCTGTGAGAAGGACTGATCACGTGACGCCATTGGCTAATAAGAATTGAGATATCTGAGAGAGCCATGTGAGTGAGAGGTGCTTTGGAGCACAGCAGCCAGGAGAAGGGAATTATAATGATTATATTCAGCCCAAGGGCACAACGGCCACTTTGGCCACAAAAGCCATTCATTTTTTAGGGGGAATTATGGCCCCACAAGGTGGATGCCGCCAGGGAATTCGAGGCCTGTTTTGAAAATGATCAAGTGCTTGTCAAATTGTGAATGAGAGACTGATGAAGTGTGTGCAGCCTGCACAATAAACTAATTAGAGCTCATGCCTTTCACAAAACTTTGTTTCAAATCATCATTAGAGCAGCATCATGCAGCCTTAGAATGTAGAAAAAAATCAAAACATATAGGCCAATGTTTCGTATCACAACTAAAGTTACATAAATAACTCTAAATGAAGCATATAGGAGGACCTGTTACTTTGTTAACTGCTCAACAAGGAACGGCCGCATGTGAGCACTCCCTCAAATCATTTGGAGAAAATATCCTTTCTATTTTATTCAGCTGTGTTCAATTGTATTCTTCATACTATAATATAATATTAATGCCATGGTATTCTAAGCAAATCGTGTCTGCTAAATGAACTAGTGTAGCCCTCAGCCATATGGCAAAGCCATATCAGGGCTGAACATAAGTACAATTTCTTCTGAAATAGACTATATTTTCTTTAGACCTGTCTAAAATATGATGGTGCATCAGTGGCTTGTAGGATATGCGTGGAAGTCAGATGCCAAGCGTGTTTATGTTAATTAACGGTAAATTGCCATGAGACCGGCAGTTATTTGCTTGACAATCACCAGCTGACGAAATTTAATGACCGCCACAGCCCTAGGCAGAAGTCAGCTCATCTGACAACAGGCCTGTAATCAACTATCAGATTAGTTTGTAGGAGAAAGCTAGAACAGAGAAGAACCAGAGATATAGATAGTGAGTTAGAGGAGACTGTAGTGTGAGGGGTAGAGGTAGAGATAGTCAGTATGTAGGATAATGTAGTGTGAGGGGTAGAGGTAGAGATAGTCAGTGAGGTAGGAGAATGTAGTGTGAGGGGTAGAGGTAGAGATAGTCAGTGAGGTAGGAGAGTGTAGAGTGTGAGGGGTAGAGATAGTCAGTGAGGTAGGAGAGTGTAGTGTGAGGGGTAGAGATAGTCAGTGAGGTAGGAGAGTGTAGTGTGAGAGGTAGAGATAGTCAGTGAGGTAGGAGAGTGTAGAGTCTGAGGGGTAGAGATAGTCAGTGAGGTAGGAGAATGTAGTGAGAGGGGTAGAGGTAGAGATAGTCAGTATGTAGGAGAATGTAGTGTGAGGGGTAGAGGTAGAGATAGTCAGTGAGGTAGGAGAGTGTAGTGTGAGGGGTAGAGATAGTCAGTGAGGTAGGAGAGTGTAGTGTGAGAGGTAGAGATAGTCAGTGAGGTAGGAGAGTGTAGAATCTGAGGGGTAGAGATAGTCAGTGAGGTAGGAGAATGTAGTGAGAGGGGTAGAGGTAGAGATAGTCAGTATGTAGGAGAGTGTAGTGTGAGAGGTAGAGATAGTCAGTGAGGTAGAGGAGACTGTAGACTGTGAGGGGTAGAGGAAGAGATATTCAGTGAGTTAGGTGAGACTGTAGAGTTGAGGGTTAGAGGTAGAGATAGTCAGTTAAAGGAGACTGTAGAGTTGAGGGTTAGAGGGAGAGATAGTGAGTTAAAGGAGACTGTAGAGTTGAGGGGTAGAGGGAGAGATAGTGAGTTAAAGGAGACTGTGGAGAGTGTGTTTATCTGACAGGAAAACAGAACCGCGTTTGATGTCAGCAGAGTCCTAACAGATGGTAAATCCTTCTCACCACTGGCTGGAAGATCGCGACATTACTAATGCTCTAAGCAACCTCAAACACACATGAATTAAGACATGCATACACACACACACAGACGCATACACATATTATGAACTCAACTGTACAAATACACCCTCAGGCCCCGGTCAAAAGTAGTACACTACATAGGGCATGGGGTGCCATTTGGAATGCAGCCGGAGACCCACTATACTGATGATGAGTCGGGGAAAAGACTTTGATCTTTAAAGTGATGCAATAGATGTCGACTGGTTACTATCCCACGGATCCCACTGTCTGATCTCTGTGGTTATATAGAGGTTAGCTGGTTACTATCCCACTGTCTGATCTCTGTGGTTGTATAGAGGTTAGCTGGTTACTATCCCACTGTCTGATCTCTGTGGTTGTATAGAGGTTAGCTGGTTACTATCCCACGGATCCCACTGTCTGATCTCTGTGGTTGTATAGAGGTTAGCTGGTTACTATCCCACTGTCTGATCTCTGTGGTTATATAGAGGTTAGCTGGTTACTATCCCACTGTCTGATCTCTGTGGTTGTATAGAGGTTAGCTGGTTACTATCCCACTGTCTGATCTCTGTGGTTGTATAGAGGTTAGCTGGTTACTATCCCACTGTTTGATCTCTGTGGTTGTATAGAGGTTAGCTGGTTACTATCCCACTGTCTGATCTCTGTGGTTGTATAGAGGTTAGCTGGTTACTATCCCACTGTCTGATCTCTGTGGTTGTATAGAGGTTAGCTGGTTACTATCCCACTGTCTGATCTCTGTGGTTGTATAGAGGTTAGCTGGTTACTATCCCACTGTCTGATCTCTGTGGTTGTATAGAGGTTAGCTGGTTACTATCCCACTGTCTGATCTCTGTGGTTGTATAGAGTTTAGCTGGTTACTATCCCACTGTCTGATCTCTGTGGTTGTATAGAGGTTAGCTGGTTACTATCCCACTGTCTGATCTCTGTGGTTGTATAGAGGTTAGCTGGTTACTATCCCACTGTCTGATCTCTGTGGTTGTATAGAGGTTAGCTGGTTACTATCCCACTGTCTGATCCCTGTGGTTGTATAGAGGTTAGCTGGTTACTATCCCACTGTCTGATCCCTGTGATTGTATAGACACTGGATGGAGAGAACGGAACACACCCAGCAAACCAAACTTGCGTCTGTGAAAGTTCCCAGAAGATTTGTTAGGTTGCGGCAAATCTTATCATAACACTAAAACTGTCCTGTTGTTCTGATGATTGTACACTGTTTTTATAAAACATTTGATGAATGTTGCTAGATGATGTCATGACGTTGCCCTCTTTGGGTGTGGCGAGCCCCATCCCCCTCTCCCTGCATCCCCCAACTAGGCTGCTGTGGTCAGAGAGACGTCATAAATTCCCGAGGATCTCCTCATGGACACACAGTATAGAGAGAGTACATTTTCATAGAGAACAGGGGAATTTCTTCCACCTCACAGAACTCGAGGTCCGAATAAATTTCCTGTTCCGGAGGAAGTATAGAAGATCGGTGAAGAATCCAGCTACGAACTGGTCCTTTTGTTACAACTTGGGGAAGCTTATGGGAGACGGTGTGGCCACATTACCATAATGTTGTTTATATAATAGCCTCAGATATGAGGTTTACTAATTGTTTTATAAGATGAATGAGTGAGTATGATACTGTTTACACAATTTTACAATGTGATTTTGGACTGTTTAATGAAGGAAAACTCAAAAAGGGAATTGGAGTTAACTAAATCAGAGGACCGCCCCTGAGCCCAGTTAGGATCAGGCATCCTGGGACAGCCCCTTTTCTGCAATTCCGAATTGAACCCAACTTTGAGAAATTATCACCAGACCATATTTTTCTCCATTAGGAGTGGACAAAGGTTGTAGACCATTGCTGAATCTTTTAACCATACCACATGGTTAAATTCTTAGACTATCGATACCTACAGAATTAGAACAAGTCTTTGATATTAATTACTAGTCTGCAGCTAGGAATTCGGTATCATTGAACGCGAAGAACGACAACCGCCGATACATCCATTCTATAATGAAACAAATGAATGAACTATCCCCTCTAACCACAACCGAGAGAGGGCGAGAGACGGACAATTCTACAAAAGAAACAAACTTTTCACCAGCGATCAAGACGATACACTGAGCGTAGATATATATATTGATTGCAAATTTCCCGAATGAGTGAGCGTTCATGTGTAAAGGATAAGCATTTCAATTGTTATAATTAGCAACTCTGTCGTTTTGTCTAACATGCCGTGCCGTGCCCTGCCGGTTTAGCCCACTAGGGCACATTCTCCTATCATCTCTTGTAACCATATTTACTGTTGGTTTATGCATTTCTGTGAATTACTTAGTTATGTCACGCCCTGGTCGAAGTATTTTGTGTTTATCTTCATGTATTGGGTCAGGCCAGGGTGTGGCATGGGTTTTTGTATGTGGTGTGTATATATTGGGATTGTAGCTAGTGGGGTTATCTAGCAAAGTCTATGGCTGTCTGGAGTGGTTCTCAATCAGAGGCAGGTGTTTATCGTTGTCTCTGATTGGGAACCATATTTAGGCAGCCATATTCTTTGAGTTTGTCGTGGGTGATTGTCCTTAGTGTCCTTGTTCCTGTCTTTGTTAGTTTCCACAAGTATAGGCTGTTTCGGTTTTTGTTGCGTTCATTACGTTCTTTGTTTTGTTTGTATTAATTAGTGTTTACGTTTGTTCATTAAACATGGATCGCAATCTACACGCTGCATTTTGGTCCGACTCTCCTTCACCAAAAGAGAACCGTTACAAGTTAGTAGTAAATAAATGATTTAAGACAATTGATGTATGGATGTCTCATAGTGAAGACTGGGTTCGTGCAGATAACCAACAATTTACGACGTTTGGAATGAGACTAACATGAGGTAAAGTAAATGATTAATTGATCAGATATGAAAATATCTGAAAGGTTATATTAGGAAATTATAACCTTGTATTCTGAATATTTTTCCTTGCTGCCCCGACTTCCTAGTTAATTACAGTTACATGATTAATCAGTTGATCGCATAATAGTAATTACAGAGAATCTTTGATAAACTATAAGTCTTCAATTTAATGATAGTAAAGACACAACAATGAGAACGCTTGGGGAACGTTCTGTGGTGATTATTACGGAAAACACATGGTCTGATAACTGTGGTTGTGTAGAGGTTGGATGTAGAGGACAGAACTCACACTGTCTGATCCTGTGGTTGTGTAGAGGTTGGATGTAGAGGACAGAACTCACACTGTCTGATTCCTGTGGTTGTGTAGAGGTTGGATGTAAAGGACAGAACTCACACTGTCTGATTCCTGTGGTTGTGTAGAGGTTGGATGTGAAGGACAGAACTCACACTGTCTGATTCCTGTGGTTGTGTAGAGGTTGGATGTAAAGGACAGAACTCACACTGTCTGATTTCTGTGGTTGTGTAGAGGTTGGATGTAGTGGACAGAAAACACACAAACATGAATGCTTGCGCACACACACACACACACTCACGAATGCACACACACACACGCACACTCCCCTTTCCTCCTTCCCCCCTCTCCCCCCTCCTCTGGCATTGAAAGACTTGGTCATATGTCAGGGTGGGCAGAGCTAGGGTTAGAGGGCTTATCTGGTTTAATGAATGGTTGAGCAATGAAATCAGCATGACAAATGAGACTGTTAAAACACCAACTTGACCCACGGCTGAACCAGCACGACCCCAACCAGAGTCCCTAATCAGGAATTGATTGGCTGTTATATTATACACCAAGGTTAAGTCCCCAAATGACACCTCATTCCCTATTTAGTGCACTATTTTTGACCAGGGCCTTTTGGGACACCCACCAACACCGACTGAGGAGAACAAATATAAATATACAAGGTGATTGTCACGCTGGTATAAAGGGATCGGGGGACAGGTGCAGGAATGCGTAATAGTTTTTTTTTATTTACCCAAATTACAGTGTGCCGTGTAAAGGCACGGGGACAAAGACCAAACAAACACGTATACAAAACACAGGGTTGAAACCCAAAACAAAAGAGCGGGGAGTACCTCGAATAAATACACCAGGACGAGACCCGTAACACACACACACACAATGATACCACACAGGATGAGACCCGTAACACACCACACACACAATGATACCAAACAGGACGAGACCCGTAACACACACACACACAATGATACCAAACAGGACGAGACCCGTAACACACACACACACAATGATACCACACAGGATGAGACCCGTAACACACCACACACACAATGATACCAAACAGGACGAGACCCGTAACACACACACACACAATGATACCACACAGGATGAGACCCGTAACACACCACACACACAATGATACCAAACAGGACGAGACCCGTAACACACACACACACAATGATACCACACAGGATGAGACCCGTAACACACACACACACAATGATACCAAACAGGACGAGACCCGTAACACACACACAACAATGATACCAAACAGGACGAGACCCGTAACACACACACACACAATGATACCACACAGGATGAGACCCGTAACACACACACACAATGATACCACACAGGACGAGACCCGTAACACACACACACACAATGATACCACACAGGACGAGACCCGTAATACACACACACACAATGATAACACACAGGACGAGACCTGTAACATACACACACAATGATACCACACAGGACGAGACCCGTAACACACACACACACAATGATACCACACAGGACGAGACCCGTAATACACACACACACAATGATAACACACAGGACGAGACCCGTAACATACACACACAATGGTACAACCCGGGACAAGACCCATAATCATCTGCACAATACAAGCAGCACGAAAGCCAAAACAACACAGCACAAGTACTCACACGACAAACAGACATAGGAACAATAATCAACAAGACAATGGAAACCAAAGGGCACATTTATACAATTACAATCAGGGAAATGGGGACCGGGTGTGCGTAATGACACAGTTCTAGAGGGATCCGTGACAATGATTTATATTTTTGTTTCTGTTGATGCAACGGGGATATTTACTGTGAAGGGAGGTTGTGATAGTGTTATCAATGTTAAATTAAAAGCTTGATGATAATGACTTGCTCTGCTGTCATCTTTCATTTTTTCAGACACGCCTTCCTGCTACATTATTGTTGAGATGGATAGATAAACCAGTGTCTTCCATGTGAAAGGCTTGGTTTTCTATAGACCAGTAGCCTCCATATGAAAGGCTTGGTTTTCTATAGACCAGTAGCCTCCATGTGGAAGGCTTGGTTTTCTATAGACCAGTAGCCTCCATGTGGAAGGCTTGGTTTTCTATAGACCAGTAGCCTCCATGTGAAAGGCTTGGTTTTCTATAGACCAGTAGCCTCCATGTGAAAGGCTTGGTTTTCTGTAGACCAGTGCCCTCCATGTGAAAGGCTTGGTTTTCTGTAGACCAGTGCCCTCCATGTGAAAGGCTTGGTTTTCTATAGACCAGTAGCCTCCATGTGAAAGGCTTGGTTTTCTATAGACCAGTAGCCTCCATGTGAAAGGCTTGGTTTTCTATAGACCAGTAGCCTCCATGTGAAAGGCTTGGTTTTCTATAGACCAGTAGCCTCCATGTGAAAGGCTTGGTTTTCTATAGACCAGTAGCCTCCATGTGAAAGGCTTGGTTTTCTATAGACCAGTAGCCTCAATGTGAAAGGCTTGGTTTTCTATAGACCAGTAGCCTCCATGTGAAAGGCTTGGTTTTCTATAGACCAGTAGCCTCCATGTGAAAGGCTTGGTTTTCTATAGACCAGTAGCCTCCATGTGGAAGGCTTGGTTTTCTATAGACCAGTAGCCTCCATGTGAAAGGCTTGGTTTTCTATAGACCAGTAGCCTCCATGTGAAAGGCTTGGTTTTCTGTAGACCAGTGCCCTCCATGTGAAAGGCTTGGTTTTCTATAGACCAGTGCCCTCCATGTGAAAGGCTTGGTTTTCTATAGACCAGTGCCCTCCATGTGAAAGGCTTGGTTTTCTATAGACCAGTGCCCTCCATGTGAAAGGCTTGGTTTTCTATAGACCAGTGCCCTCCATGTGAAAGGCTTGGTTTTCTATAGACCAGTGCCCTCCATGTGAAAGGCTTGGTTTTCTATAGACCAGTGCCCTCCATGTGAAAGGCTTGGTTTTCTATAGACCAGTAGCCTCCATGTGAAAGGCTTGGTTTTCTATAGACCAGTAGCCTCCATGTGAAAGGCTTGGTTTTCTATAGACCAGTAGCCTCAATGTGAAATGCTAAGAACATACAGACTTCTAACAAGATAAGGTGTAGATATGATGTGATGAATAATACAAGTACAGAAAACAATTATCCACTTCCATTCAGTTCCATATCTCATATTTCCTTGAATTCATTTTCTGACAATAGTATTAGTTCTCTTGTCCCCAAGTCACTCCTCTCGGATACGCTGAACACCGAGCGAGAGAAGGGGGGGACTGATAGAGAGAGACTGATAGAGAGAGACGTAAAAGCGAGAGAGACAGAGGGGGGACTGATAGAGAGAGACTGACAGAGAGAGATGTAAAAGCGAGAGAGAGGGGGACTGATAGAGAGAGACTGACAGAGAGAGACGTAAAAGCGAGAGAGACAGAGGGGGACTGATAGAGAGAGACTGACAGAGAGAGACGTAAAAGCACGAGAGAGAGAGAGGGGGGTTTGATAGAGAGAGACTGACAGAGAGAGACGTAAAAGCGAGAGAGAGAGGCTGATAGAGAGAGACTGACAGAGAGAGAAGTAAAAGCACGAGAGAGAGAGGCTTGGGGGACTGATAGAGAGAGACTGACAGAGAGAGACGTAAAAGCGAGAGAGAGGGGGGGGACTGATAGAGAGAGACTGACAGAGAGAGACGTAAAAGCACGAGAGAGAGAGAGGGGGACTGATAGAGAGAGACTGACAGAGAGAGACGTAAAGCGAGAGAGAGAGAGGGGGACTGATAGAGAGAGACTGACAGAGAGAGACGTAAAAGCGAGAGAGAGGGGGGGGACTGATAGAGAGAGACTGACAGAGTGAGATGTAAAAGCGAGAGAGGGGTGGGGGACTGATAGAGAGAGACTGACAGAGAGAGAAGTAAAAGCACGAGAGAGAGAGGGGGGGACTGATAGAGAGAGACTGACAGAGAGAGAAGTAAAAGCACGAGAGAGAGAGGGGGGGACTGATAGAGAGAGACTGACAGAGAGAGACGTAAAAGCGAGAGAGAGGGGGACTGATAGAGAGAGACTGACAGAGAGAGACGTAAAAGCACGAGAGAGAGAGAGGGGGGACTGATAGAGAGAGACTGACAGAGAGAGACGTAAAACGAGAGAGAGAGAGGGGGACTGATAGAGAGAGACTGACAGAGAGAGACGTAAAAGCGAGAGAGAGGGGGACTGATAGAGAGAGACTGACAGAGTGAGATGTAAAAGCGAGAGAGGGGTGGGGGACTGATAGAGAGAGACTGACAGAGAGAGACGTAAAAGCGAGAGAGACAGAGGGGGACTGATAGAGAGAGACTGACAGAGAGAGAAGTAAAAGCACGAGAGAGAGAGAGGGGGGACTGATAGAGAGAGACTGACAGAGAGACGTAAAAGCGAGAGAGAGGGGGGAGACTGATAGAGAGAGACTGACAGAGAGAGACGTAAAAGCGCGAGAGAGGGGGGCTGATAGAGAGAGACTGACAGAGTGAGATGTAAAAGCGAGAGAGGGGTGGGGGACTGATAGAGAGAGACTGACAGAGAGAGACGTAAAAGCGAGAGAGACAGAGGGGGACTGATAGAGAGAGACTGACAGAGAGAGAAGTAAAAGCACGAGAGAGAGAGGGGGGGACTGATAGAGAGAGACTGACAGAGAGACGTAAAAGCGAGAGAGAGGGGGGACTGATAGAGAGAGACTGACAGAGAGAGACGTAAAAGCGCGAGAGAGGGGGGGCTGATAGAGAGAGACTGACAGAGTGAGATGTAAAAGCGAGAGAGGGGTGGGGGGCTGATAGAGAGACTGACAGAGAGAGAAGTAAAAGCGAGAGAGAGAGAGGGGGGCAGAGGGAGATGGAGAGATGAAGAGAAGGGACTGTGTGCTACCTACAGTATAATTTAACGATGACAGCTTCTCCATCCTAGAGGGGGAGATCAAGTATTTCCAGGCCCAGGGACATGTACTAGTCTGTGGCGACCTAAATGCCAGAACTGGACACGAACCTGACACTCTTAGCACACGGGGACAAACACCTACCTGGAGGTGACAGCATTCCCTCCCAAATATGCCTCCCAAGACACAACTATGACAAAACAACCAACAAAAATGGGTCACAACTCCTGCACCTCTGTCACACGTTGGGTCTGTGCATAGTCAATGGTACGCTTTGAGGGGACTCCTATGGTAGGTACCCTTATAGCTCATCTCTTCACAGTAGTACTGTAGACTACATTATCACTGACCTCAACCCAGAGTCTCTCAGAGCGTTCACAGTCAGCCCACTGACACCCCTATCAGATCACACCAGAATCACAGTCTACTTGAACAGAGCAATACCCAATCATGAGGCATCAAAGCCGAAGGAACTGGACACTATTATGACATGTTATAGAAGAAAGGTAAATAGTGTAGAAACCTAACAAAAAAACAATTAAGCAACAACAAATTCAATCCCTTCTAGGCATCTTCCTGGACAAAACATTTCACTGCAATCGTGAAGGTGTAAACTTGGCAGTAGACAACTAAACAGTATATTTGACCTCTCAGCTTGCCTCTTCTGGGAAATCTAACCTCTTCTGGGAAAATTGGAAAACACTAAACAAACAACATAAAAGTTATCAATCCAAAAATGGAGATCTATGGGTAAACCACTTCTCCAATCCTTTTAGCTCTATGAGAGAGAACAAACAGCAAAAACATACATGATCTTAGAATCAACTATTAAAGATCAGAACCCACTGGATTCTCCAATTGCATTGAATGAACTACAGGACAAAATGCAAACCCTCCAACCCAAAAAGGCTTGTGGTGTTGATCCTGAATGAAATTATCAAATTAAACAGACTGCAAATTTCAATTGGATATCCTTAAACTTTTTAAAATTATCCTCAGCTCTGGCATCTTCCCAAATATTTGGAACCAAGGACTGATCACACAAGTGGAGACAAATTTTACCCCAACAACTACCGTGGAATATGCGTCAACCGCAACCTTGGAAAAATCCTCTGCCTTATCATTAACAGCAGACTGGTACATTTCCTCAATGAAAACAATGTACTGAGCAAATGTCAAATTGGCTTTTTACCAAATGATCATACCACAGACCACATATTCACCCTGAACACCCTAATTCACAAACAAACAAACCAAAACAAAGGCAAATACTTCTCATGCTTTGCTGATTTCAAAAAAGCTTTTGACTTAATTTGGCATGAGGGTCTGCTATACAAATTGTTGGAAAGCAGTGTTGGAGGAAAAACATACGACGTTATAAAATCCAATGCAAATAAACACATATTTCTTCCCACAGGGCCGTGGGGTGAGACAAGGATGCAGCTTTAAGCCCCACCCCCTTCAACATATATATCAATGAATTGGCGAGGGCAACAGTCTGCAGCACCCGGCATCACCTTACTAGAATCTGAAGTCAAATGTCTACAGTTTGCTGATGATCTGGTGCTTCTGTCCCCAACCAAATAGGGCCTACAGCAGCACCTAGATCTTCTGCACAGCTTCTGCCAGACCTGGGCCCTGACAGTAAATCTCAGTGAGACAAAAAATAATGGTGTTCCATAAAAGGTCCAGTCACCAGGACCACAAATGCAAATTCCATCGACACCGTTGCCCCAGAGCACACAAAAAAACTATACATACCTCGGCCTAAACAACAGTGCCACAGATAATTCCACAACGCTGGGAACGATCTGAGAGACAAGGCAAGAAGGGTCTTCTACATCATCAAAAGGAATATAAAATCTGATATACCAATTAGGATCTGGCTAAAAATACTTGAATCAGCTATAGAACCGATAACCCTTCATGGATGTGAGGTCTGGGGTCCGCTCACCAACCAAGAATTCACAAAATGGGACAAACACCAAATTGAGACTCTGCATGCAGAATTCTGCTAAAGTATCCTCTGTACAACGTAGAACACCAAATAATGCTTGCAGAGCAGAATTAGGCTGATACCTGCAAATCATCAAAATCCAGAATAGAGCCGTGGAATTCTACAACCACCTAAAAGGAAGCGATTCCCAAACCTTCCATAACAAAGCCATCACCTACAGAGGGATGAACCTGGAGAAGAGTCCCCTAAGCAAGCTGGTTCTGTGGCTCCGTTCAAAGACAAACAGAGCCCCAGGACAGCCACACAATTAGACCCAACCAAATCATGAGGAAAAAAAATTACTTGACACATTGGAAAGAATTAACAAAAAAACTGAAACTAGAATGCTATTTAGCCCTAAACAGAGAGTACACAGTGGCAGAATACCTGACCACTGTGACTGACCCAAAATTAAGGAAAGCTTTGACTATGTACAGACTCAGTGAGCATGGCCTTGCTATTGAGAGAGGCATTTATATGCAGACCTAGCTCTCAAGAGAAGACAGGCTATGTGCACACTGCCCACAAAATGAGGTGGAAACTGAGCTGCACTTCCTAATCTCCTGCCAAATGTATGACCATTTTAAAGACACATTTTTTTCCCTCAGACTACACAGACCCACAAAGAATTCCAAAACAAATCCAATTTTGAACAGGTAATCATGGACGTGATGGAGTCCAGATGAGTGTCATTAAGCACTGATACGCGTAACGACGGTGACAGGTGTGCACCAAACGAGCAGCCTGGTGACCTAGAGGCCGGAGACGGAGCACACGTGACAGTACACCTCCTCCCATACGCGCGGCTCCTGCCGCAGGACGCCGACCAAGATGATGATCCCCGGGATCAGGAGCGGACCGGTCACCTCTGCTAAGGCGCGGGAACCTGTCAATCCTACTGAGGCGCGGGAACCTGTCGATCCTACTGAGGCGCGGGAACCTGTCGATCCTACTGAGGCGCGGGAACCTGTCGATCCTACTGAGGCGCGGGAACCTGTCGATCCTACTGAGGCGCGGGAACCTGTCGATCCTACTGAGGCGCGGGAACCTGTCGATCCTACTGAGGCGCGGGAACCTGTCGATCCTACTGAGGCGCGGGAACCTGTCGATCCTACTGAGGCGCGGGAACCTGTCGATCCTATGAGAGCGCGGGAGCCTGTCGACCCTACTGAGGCGCGGAGCCTGTCGACCCTACTGAGGCGCGGGAGCCTGTCGATCCTACTGAGGCGCGGGAGCCTGTCGATCCTACTGAGGCGCGGGAGCCTGTCGATCCTACTGAGGCGCGGGAGCCTGTCCCTACTGAGGCGCGGGAGCCTGTCGATCCTACTGAGGCGCGGGAGCCTGTCGATCCTACTGAGGCGCGGGAGCCTGTCGATCCTACTGAGGCGCGGGAGCCTGTCGATCCTACTGAGGCGCGGGAGCCTGTCGATCCTACTGAGGCGCGGGATCCTGTCGATCCTACTGGAGGCGCGGGAGCCTGTCGATCCACTGAGGCGCGGGAGCCTGTCGATCCTACTGACGCGGGAGCCTGTGCGATCCTACTGAGGCGCGGGAGCCTGTCGACCTACTGAGGCGCGGGAGCCTGTCGATCCTACTGAGGCGCGGGAGCCTGTCGATCCTACTGAGGCGCGGGAGCCTGTCGATCCTACTGAGGCGCGGGAGCCTGTCGATCCTATTGAGGCGCGGGAGCATGGCGAAAGCACTGGAAAGAATTTTGATAAACTCCCATATCTATTTGTTGACTTAGCTACAGTTTTCCAGGGATCAGGAGCGGACCATTTGTGACCTGTTTCCATAAGAAAAGGGCAACCAGTGAAGAACAAACACCATTGTAAATACAACCCATATGTTTATTTATTTTCCATTTTATTCGTTAACTATTTGCACATCTTTACAACACTATATATATACATAATATGACATTTGAAATGTCTCTATTCTTTTGGAACTTTAGTGAGTGTAATGTTTACACTAAGAAAAGAGAGAGGGAGGGGGACTCTAATGTCCAGGAAAGCATTATAATTCATACCGATCCCAATCCTTTCCCATGACACCCTATTCCCTATGTAGTGCAATCTCTACCCTGGTCTAAGGTAGTGCAGTGTATAGGGAAGAGGGTGCCATTGGGGATGCTGACATGTTGTCTTCTTGGAGGCAGCGTAGGGCTACTTAGTTTCTCAGAAACAGACATTTGTCCTGAGACGCTGATGACAGTGGCTGTGTTTCAGAGAGAGAGAGAGAGAGAGGGGGACTCTAATGTCCAGGACAGCATTATACATGATCCCAATCCTTTCCCGTGTTGAAATGTCAGAGCTGAAAGCCATGGTTTGCAGAAGAAGCTTTGTAACATTGTGCTAAACTAAAGTGATAAAAGCATTTCCTTTCTTCTCTTCTCCTCTCTGCTATTGATTGATGGATTTATCCAATCAAAGCTGTCCACATTAACAGCCAATGGTTGAGTCTCAAATGGCACCATAATCCCTGTGTGTAGAGTACTACTTTTTGACTAGAGCATCAGTGTTTGTCTCTAGGTCCTCCACGTACATGGAGAACAGGATGTCATCGGTGTTTGTCTCTAGGTCCTCCACGTACATGGAGAACAGGATGTCATCA
>NC_056436.1:78559350-78776850 GCF_018296145.1 Oncorhynchus tshawytscha | reverse complement strand
CTTCAGTAAGAGGACATGCTTCAGGACGTCAGCATACTGTAGGTCCACTCTGTATCACTGTGACAGATACATAACACACACTGGAGCTGGAGGATGTCCAATTGATATATACATAAAGAGACAGTACTGTAGTTACCATAGAAACATTCACATCTCCCCTCATTCACATCTCCCATCATTCTATAGATCTCACACTGGAGTCTCTGTCACGTATTCTCTATATTTTAACGCAACACACTCTTAGAAACAAGGTGTCAAAAGGGAACTTTGGCTGTCCCCATAGGATAACCTTTTTTAGTTCCAGGTAGAACACTTTTTGGATCCGGGTAGAACTATTTGAGTTCCATGTAGAACCCTCTGGGGAAAGGGTTCTGCATGGAGCCCAATAGGGTTCTGCATGGAGCCCAATAGGGTTCTGCATGGAGCCCAATAGGGTTCTATAGTGAGATTTCTGGCTCCCAGTTGTCTTTTATACAGGTAACGAGCTGAGATTAGGAGCACACTCTTAAAGGGAGTGCTCCTAATCTCAGTTTGTTACCTTTGTAAAAGACACCTGTCCACAGAAGCAATCAATCGATCAGATTCCAAACTCCACCATGGCCAAGACCAAAGAGCTCTCCAAGGATGTCAGGGACAAGATTGTAGACCTACACAAGGCTGGAAGGGGCTACAAGACCATCGCCAAGCAGCTTGGTGAGAAGGTGACAACAGTTGGTGCGATTATTCGCAAATGAAAGAAACACAAAAGAACTGTCAATCTCCCTCTGCCTGGGTCTCCATGCAAGATCTCACCTCGTGGAGTTGCAATGATCATGAGAACGGTGAGGAATCAGCCCAGAACTACACGGGAGGATCTTGTCAATGATCTCAAGGCAGCTGGGACCATAGTCACCAAGAAAACAATTGGTAACACACTACGTACTGAAATCCTGCAGCGCCCGCAAGGTCCCCCTGCTCAAGAAAGCACATATACATGCCCGTCTGAAGTTTGCCAATAAACATCTGAATGATTCAGAGGAGAACTGGGTGAAAGTCTTGTGGTCAGATGAGACCAAATGAGGCTCTTTGGCATCAACTCAACTTGCCATGTTTGGAGGAGGAGGAATGCTGCCTATGACCCCAAGAACATCTTCCCCACCATCAAACATGGCGGTGGAAACATTATGCTTTGGGGGCGTTTTTCTGCTAAGGGGACAGGACAACTTCACCGCATCAAAAGGACGATGGACAGGGCCATGTACAGTCAAATCTTGGGTGAGAACCTCCTTCCCTCAGCCAGGGCATTGAAAATGGGTCGTGGATGGGTATTCCAGCATGACAATGACCCAAAACACACAGCCAAGGCAACAAAGGAGTGGCTCAAGAAGAAGCACATTAAGGTCCTGGAGTGGCCTAGCCGGTCTACAGACCATAATCCCATAGAAAATCTGTGCAGGGAGCTGAAGGTTTGAGTTGCCAAACGTCAGCCTCGAAACCTTAATGACTTGGAGAAGATCTGCAAAGAGGAGTGGGACAAAATCCCTTCTGAGATGTGTGCAAACCTGGTGGCCAACTGCAAGAAACTTTTGACCTCTGTGATTGCCAACAAGAGTTTTGCCACCAAGTACTAAGTCATGTTTTGCAGAGGAGTCAAATACTTATTTCCCTCATTAAAATGCAATGCATTTTTCGTTTTTCTGGATTTTTTTGTTGTTATTCTGTCTCTCACTGTTCAAATAAACCTACCATTAAAATTATAGACGGATCATTTCTTTGTCAGTGGGCAAACGTACAAAATCAGCAGGGGATCAAATACTTTTTTCCCTCACTGTATGTGGAAGCAAAGGTGTTCTATCTGGAACCAAAAAGGGTTCTTCAATGGGTTCTCCTATGGGGACAGCCGAAGAACTCTTTTAGGATGTAGATAGTACCTTTCTTTCTAAGAGTGTATGTCAACTAGAGGCAGGCAGACAACAGCTGTAGAAGTCTCTTTGTCCCAGAGACCCCCTACACAGAGGAACTCCTTTCAGGAAAACCTACTGCATCTGAAAGATCTACTGCATCCTGTGCATATAGTCTGTGGTCTCGTCCCAAATGGAACCCTGTTTCTTATATAGTGCACTACTTTTGACCAGACCCTATAAGGCTCTGGTCAAAAGTAGTGCACTACATAGGGAATAGGGTGCCATTTGGGACCGATACTAACTGTTAATTAGAATTGGATGTCTATTTTAATCTTGTAAAAAATCTATCTACCCATGTCTAAATGATCAAGATCAAGAGAGCATCCGGCAGCCATGTTGAACTGGATACGAATAATACATTTTCTTTGTATAGGAAACATGTCGTTCGCATACTTATTTTTATATGCCAATTAGGAGTAATAACAACATTTGTGTCTCTCATTCAAAGTTAATGTTCTGAATAATGCAGTAAACAAACCCACAAGATGTGAGATCTTTAACTCATAGATCAGTGAAGCGGAAAATGTTGTTGTTTTTTTAATCAGGATTTGTATGACATCTGAAATCACATTTCTCCTATTGTGCCCCAGGCCCTAGCCTATCAGAGGCTTATCAAACAACTGTCTGTTTTTTATTTTGCTCCACACACACACACACACACACACACACACACACACACAGACAGACAGACAGACAGACAGACAGACAGACAGACAGACAGACAGACAGACAGACAGACAGACAGACAGACAGACAGACAGACAGACAGACAGACAGACAGACAGACAGACAGACAGACAGACAGACAGACAGACAGACAGACACAGACACACAGACAGACACACACAGACACACAGACAGACACACACAGACACACAGACAGACACACACAGACACACAGACAGACACACAGACACACAGACAGACACACAGAGCCAGGTAGAAATGTGAACATGTGATTTCTAAGAGATTTGAAGTCAACCAACAGGGAGAGTGGAGAGGTACAGTCCTGATTCTCCTGATCTGTTTAATATGCTCTTTATCTAACTGTTACATTGTCAATAGAGCATGGTGAAAATAGAATGTTGAATGTGGGTTTGTAGTAATGGAAAATAGTTTTGTACTGACTCGTACAGAATGCACACTGAACTAAAATATAAACGCAACACGCAACAATTGCTGAGATTTTATTGAGCTACAGTTCATATAAGGAGAATGAAAAAATTATAATTAGGACCTAGTCTATGAATTTTATATGACTGGGAATACAGATACAGTGCCTTGCGAAAGTATTTGGCCCCCTTGAACTTTGCGACCTTTTGCCACATTTCAGGCTTCAAACATAAAGATATAAAACTGTATTTTTTTGTGAAGAATCAACAACAAGTGGGACACAATCATGAAGTGGAACGATATTTATTGGATATTTCAAACTTTTTTAACAAATCAAAAACGGAAAAATTGGGGCGTGCATCCCCAGCCGGGCCCTCAGAGCATGCGCAGACCAGCTGGCTGGTGTGTTTACGGACATATTCAATCAATCCCTATCCCAGTCTGTTGTTCCCACATGCTTCAAGAGGGCCACCATTGTTCCTGTTCCCAAGAAAGCTAAGGTAACTGAGCTAAACGACTACCGCCCCGTAGCACTCACTTCCGTCATCATGAAGTGCTTTGAG
This sequence comes from Oncorhynchus tshawytscha, assembly GCF_018296145.1. Lineage (NCBI taxonomy): Eukaryota > Metazoa > Chordata > Actinopteri > Salmoniformes > Salmonidae > Oncorhynchus > Oncorhynchus tshawytscha. Next base: position 78,773,231 of record NC_056436.1, on the reverse strand, counting down.
AGACTAGTCAAGGACCATATCACCTCCACCCTACCTGACACCCTAGACCCACTCCAATTTGCTTACCGCCCAAATAGGTCCACAGACGATGCAATCTCAACCACACTGCACACTGCCCTAACCCATCTGGACAAGAGGAATACCTATGTGAGAATGCTGTTCATCGACTACAGCTCGGCATTTAACACCATAGTGCCCTCCAAGCTCGTCATCAAGCTCGAGACCCTGGGTCTCGACCCCGCCCTGTGCAGCTGGGTACTGGACTTCCTGACGGGCCGCCCCCAGGTGGTGAGGGTAGGCAACAACCCCAATCTCCACCCCGCTGATCCTCAACACTGGGGCCCCACAAGGGTGCGTTCTGAGCCCTCTCCTGTATTCCCTGTTCACCCACGACTGCGTGGCCACGCACGCCTCCAACTCAATCATCAAGTTTGCGGACGACACAACAGTGGTAGGCTTGATTACCAACAACGATGAGACGGCCTACAGGGAGGAGGTGAGGGCCCTCGGAGTGTGGTGTCAGGAAAATAACCTCACACTCAACGTCAACAAAACTAAGGAGATGATTGTGGACTTCAGGAAACCACAGAGGGAACACCCCCCTATCCACATCGATGGAACAGTAGTGGAGAGGGTAGTAAGTTTTAAGTTCCTCGGCGTACACCTCACAGACAGACTGAACTGGTCCACCCACACAGACAGCATCGTGAAGAAGGCGCAGCAGCGCCTCTTCAACCTCAGGAGGCTGAAGAAATTCGGCTTGTCACCAAAAGCACTCACAAAGTTCTACAGATGCACAATCGAGAGCATCCTGTCAGGCTGTATCACCGCCTGGTACGGCAACTGCTCCGCCCACAACCGTAAGGCTCTCCAGAGGGTAGTGAGGTCTGCACAACGCATCACCGGGGGCAAACTACCTGCCCTCCAGGACACCTACAACACCCGATGTCACAGGAAGGCCATAAAGATCATCAAGGACAACAACCACCCGAGCCACTGCCTGTTCACCCCGCTATCGTCCAGAAGGCGAGGTCAGTACAGGTGCATCAAAGCTGGGACCGAGAGACTGAAAAACAGCTTCTATCTCAAGGCCATCAGACTGTTAAACAGCCACCACTAACATTGAGTGGCTGCTGCCAACACACTGACACTGACTCAACTCCAGCCACTTTAATAATGGGAATTGATGGGAAATGTAAAATATATCACTAGCCACTTTAAACGATGCTACCTAATATAATGTTTACATACCCTACATTATTCATCTCATATGTATACGTATATACTGTACTCTATATCATCTACTGCATCCTTATGTAATACATGTATCACTAGCCACTTTAGCTATGCCACTTTGTTTACATACTCATCTCATATGTATATACAGCACTCAATACCATCTACTGTATCTTGCCTATGCCGCTCTGTACCATCACTCATTCATATATCTTTATGTACATATTCTTTATCCCCTTACACTTGTCTATAAGGTAGTAGTTTTGGAATTGGTAGCTAGATTACTTGTTGGTTATTACTGCATTGTCGGAACTAGAAGCACAAGCATTTCGCTACACTCGCACTAACATCTGCTAACCATGTGTATGTGACAAATAAAATTTGATTTGATTTGATTTGAGGCTGTTGATTGTGGCCTGTGGAATGTTGTCCCACTCCTCTTCAATGACTGCGCAAAGTTTATGGATATTGGCGGGAACTGGCACATTATCGTACATGTCGACACTTACTGGCCGGCCGGCTAGAAAGGACCAATAGGCCGGTCAGATAGGGCACGTGGGCTGGAAAGCTAGGACCAGTCGACCGGCTGGACACACACACATACCTTCTCAGGTGTGACACTCTGTCCCTCATCACTGATTCTCAGGTGTGACACTCTATCCCTCATCACTGAGACGTGGTTAAGGAAGAGTGTTTTGAATGCTGATGTTAACCTTTCTGGTTATAACCTTTTTCGGCAAGACAGATCTTCCAAAGGTGGGGGAGTGGCAATCTTTGCCAAGGATCACCTTCAGTGCCCGGTTGTCTCCACCAAGTCTGTCCCCAAACATTTTGATTTGCTGGTTTTCAGTATTAAACTTTCAAATAGCTCTTTGTTGACTGTTTCTGGGTGCTATCGTCCTCCATCAGCACCGGCCTGTACCCTACCTGCCCTGAGCTATCTCCTGGCCCCTTACACTAAGTCTGAATTTGTCCTGCTAGGTGACCTAAACTGGGACATGCTTAAACCACCTGACCAAGTCCTAAAGCAATGGGACTCCCTAAATCTTTCTCAGATTATCACCAATCCCACAAGATATGACTCCAAACACCCAGAAAAGGCTATTCTCCTCGATGTTATCCTCACAAATAATTCTGATGTGTATCAGTCTGGTGTTTTCTGTAATGACCTTGGTGACCACTGTTTTACAGCCTGTGTTCGTAATGGCTGCTCAGTGAAATAACCTGTCCTGATTTGTCATAGACACTTGCTAAAACACTTTAATGAGTAAGCCTTCCTTCATGATCTGACCTCTGTAAAATGGTATCGAATCAGCTTGATCCCCCCCCCTGTTGAAGACGCATGGACCTTCTTTTTTGATATTTTCAGTGGTATTGTTAACAAACACGCCCCCATAAAGATAATTAGAATTAAAAACAGGTTCAGCCCCTGGTTCGACAGTGAACTTGCAGAGTTACTCCACTTCAAGAATTGCATTTGACGAAAGGCTCGGCACACGCATACTCAGGCTGACTGGCTCTCGTTCAGGCAAATGAGAAATAAGTCACTCAGGCTATCCCGAAGGTCAAAGGTAGTTACTTTAAGGAGCAGTTCTCTCTCTGTGGGTCTAACCCCAAGAAGTTCTGGAAAATGGTTAAAGACCTGGAGAATAAACCTCACAGCTGCTCATGTCCCTTAATGTTGATGATGTGGTTGTTACTGACAAGAAGCACATGGCTGAGCTCTTTAATCACCACTTCATTAAGTCAGGATTCCTAATTAACTCAGCCATGCTTCTTGCCCATCCAACATTTCGTAATCTCCCAACCCTTCTAATGTGACTATTCCCGATGCTCCTCCCTCTTTTTCCCCTGCCCCACTACAAAGTTTTTCCCTGCAGGCCGTCACTGAGTCCAAGGTGTTAAACGGAGCTCCTTAAACTTAACCCCCCCCCAAAATATCTGGGTCAGATGGTTTAGACCCTTTCTTCTTTAAGGTTGCAGCCCCTATCATCACCAAGCCCATCTCCAACCTTTTTAACCTGTCTCTCCTCTCTGGGGAGGTTCCCATTGCTTGGAAGGCAGCCACAGTCCATCCTTTATTTAAAGGTGGAGATCGAGACTGATCCTAACTGTTATAGGCCTATTTCTGTTCTGCCCTGTTTATCAAAAGGGTTGGAAAGACTTGTCAATAATCAACTGACTGGCTTTCTTGATGTCTACATTATTCTCTTGGGTATGCAATCTGGTTTCCGCTCAGGTTATGGATGTGTCACTGCAACCTTAAGGGTCCTCAATGATGTCACCATTGTCCTAAGCAATATTTTGCTTTTATTTTTATTGACTTGACCATAGCTTTTGATATTCCATTCTTGTGGGAGTATTATACTCTAAGGAGTATTGGTGTCTTAGGCCAGTATATAAAGTCTGAAAATCTGCTGTCTCAGCCACTGCCTGTCACCAAGGGAGTACCGCAAGGCTCAATCCTAGGCCGAACGCTCTTCTCAATTTACATCAACAACATAGCGCAGGCAGTAGCAAGCTCTCTCATCCATTTATATGCAGATGATACAGTCTTATACTCAGCTGGACCCTACCCGGATTTTGTGTGAAATGCTCTACAATGAAGCTTTCTTAGTGTCCAACAAGCTTTCTCTACCCTTAACCTTATTCTGAACACCTCCAAAACAAAGGTCATGTGGTTTGGTAAAAAGAATGCCCCTCTTCCCCCAGGTGTGATTACTACCTCTGCGGGTTTAGAGTTTGAGGTAGTCACCTCATGCAAGTACTTGGGAGTCTTCAATTACCATATGCCATCTGTCCACAGGTTCATCTCTGTTGTGCTGGTTCCAATGCTGGTTCCAATGCCCTTACCTCTGCTCCTCCTTCTTCTCTGTTGATGCTTATCATCCTCTTCATCATCATCCTCTCTGGGGAATAAAATAAAATGGATATAGAGGTATCAATACTGCTGTCAGATACACACATCATTACAATTGAGTCATTTTACTAAACTACATTACAGAAATATACTGGAAGAAAACACCCAGCTTAAAATGTATGTTAATAATTCCCTGTTGGTGGCTTTCATCACACCATCTCACAGCCCTCTCTCAGAGACCATCTGTGTAAATGTCTGACTCCCGTAGTGGCCAGGTGTGTAGGGCCAGTATTCGACCCCCCCTGCTATGTCCAGTGGGGGAGGGGAGCCTACTGCAGGTGTTAGAAAGTTACAGTCTCAGACTTCTCTAAGCTCTCTGTCACTACAGAGAAAGGAACACGCTCACCTCTGTCCTGCACAGCAACATCTGGGCCCGTATTTACAAAGCATCTCAGAGTGCTGATGTATGGGCCCTGGACACTGTCCCTGGACACAGTATGCTTTAACTTGCAATGAAAATGACTTTCTGACTAAATTAGAAACGTAAAATATCTGAAAATGTAGCTAGACTCTTACCCGTATACACAGATGAACGCTTCTCCCTCTCTCTCGCGGATGCCATGGTTGACCTTAGTTTGAAGATGTAATCCGGAGACAAGTGTTTTATACAACAGTGTGTTCTCTTTTCGACTCTCCACATTTGGCAAGCATCTCTCTGCTTCCGCCGGGCATTCCACTGATTTGGCAACAACAATGCTGATCACCGTTTCTTCCCCATCCACTGTCATCAGAGGGCTTTACAATGTCAGGTACAATGAAAATGTTTTTACCTAAATCAGAGAGAGTCAGCAGGGCACAATCATCCTCCAGAAAGGAATCCATCAAAAAGTAGTTCTGTGGCTAAACCAACTGAGCTCGTAATTTATCCATTTTATTGGTATTTACAGATGGCATACGCGTTTGTTATTAAGGCACATAAAAGTTCACATGTTCCAGAAGGCATTTCTGCCCAAACATTTTGATTAAAACATTTTAAAAAGTTCAAATGCCGCTCTTCTGAAGGAGTGACATGCGACATACGCCTAGCTTCTTGAAACGAGTCACAAATAAACTCCTTGACTGTGAATCGATAATGGTCGACAAATAACATATCCTTATGTGTGGAGTCTATGATTTCACCACTTATCAATGTTGTGTAAGATATATGTAGTTTTAGCTTCTCCACCCTAACGGACAATGAGTTGCAGCCATCTTGAAATGCACTCATGGGTGTGGCCTGATCTTTCATGGCCATATGCCCATATATGGTACTAAGACTCACCAAAGATTGTATAGTACGGCTGGTAAGCCAAGATCCTCAAGATCACCCAGTATTCATGGATAGGGGCTACCGTTTTCATTTTTGATCACATTGAATTAAACATTTACATCAAAGGGTGACATTTAAGGGGTTTTAACAGGGATTTTATTATCATGGTTTAGTATTAGTATTGTAATTATTAACTAAAAAAAGTGAAACAAAAATGTTCTCCGTCGATCTTTGAACTTTTACCGTTAAAAAGCAATGTCCCAAGTATAAATACGGTCAACACACACTAAAGCGTAAATATTTTTGTTTTAGTAAAATGTTTTGTTTTTTGGGCATCCCCATCATTACACACACCTGGTCATCATCATTACACACACCTGGTCCCCATCATTACACTACACCTGGTCCCCATCATTACACTACAACTGCTCCCCATCATTACACTTCACCTGCTCCCCATCATTACACTCTCTCTCCTCCCCATCATTACACACACCTGGTCCCCATCATTACACTACACCTGCTCCCCATCATTACACTACACCTGCACCCCATCTTTACACTACACCTGCTCCCCATCATTACACTACACCTGCTCCTCATCAGTACACTACACCTGCTCCCCACCATTACACTCTCTCTGCTCCCCATCATTACACACACCTGCTCCTCTTCATTACACACACCTGCTCCCAATCATTACACTCTACCTGTTCCCCATCATTACACTACACCTGGTCCCCATCATTACACTACACCTGTTCCCCATCATTACACTCTACCTGCTCCCCATCATTACACTACTCCTGCTTCCCATCATTACACTACACCTGCTCCTCATCATTACACACACCTGTTCCCCATCATTACACTACACCTGCTCCCCATCATTACACACACCTGTTCCTCATCATTACACTACACCTGCTCCCCATCATTACACACACCTGATCCCCATCATTACACACACCTGCTCCCCATCATTACATACATCTGCTCCCCATCATTACACACACCTAATCCCCATCATTGCACACACCTGATCCCCATCATTACACACACCTAATTCCCATCATTACACACACCTACTCCCCATCATTACTCTACACCTGCTCCCCATCACTACACACACCTGCTCCACATCATTACACTACACCTGCTCCCCATAATTACACTCTTCCTGCTCCCCATCATTACACTACACCTGCTCCCCCTCATTACACTGCACCTCCTCCCCATCATTACACTACACCTGCTCCCCATCATTACACTACACCTGTTCCCCATCATTACACTACACCTGTTCCCCATCATTACACTACACCTGTTCCCCATCATTACACACACCTGTTCCCCATCATTACACTGCACCTGTTCCCCATCACTACACTACACCTGCTCCTCATCATTACACACACCTGTTCCCCATCATTACACTACACCTGCTCCCCATCATTACACACACCTGATCCTCATCATTACACACACCTAATCCCCATCATTACACTACACCTGCTCCTCATCATTACACACACCTGTTCCCCATCATTACACTACACCTGCTCCCCATCATAACACACACCTGTTCCCCATCATTACACTACACCTCCTCCCCATCATTACACACACCTGTTCCCCATCATTACACTCTACCTGCTCCCCATCATTACACACACCTGATCCCCATCATTACACACACCTAATCCCCATCATTACACTGCACCTGCTCCCCATCATTACACTCTACCTGATCCCCATCATTACACTGCACCTGCTCCCCATCATTACACTCTACCTGTTCCCCATCATTACACTGCACCTGGTCCCCATCATTACACTACACCTGTTCCCCATCATTACACTACACCTGCTCCTCATCATTACACTACACCTACTCCCATCATTACACTACACCTGCTCCCCATCACTACACTACACCTGCTCCCCATCATTACACTACACCTGCTCCCCATCACTACACTACACCTGCTCCCCATCATTACACTCTGCCTGCTCCCCATCATTACACTACACCTGCTCCCCATCATTACACTACACCTGCTCCCCATCATTACACTGCACCTGTTCCCCATCATTACACTACACCTGCTCCCCATCATTACACACACCTGTTCCCCATCATTACACTCTACCTGCTCCTCATCATTACACTACACCTGCTCCTCATCATTACACTACACCTGCTCCCCATCATTACACTGCACCTCCTCCCCATCATTACACACACCTGCTCCCCATCATTACACACACCTGTTCCCCATCATTACACTCTACTTGTTCCCCATCATTACACTGCACCTGTTCCCCATAATTACACACACCTGTTCCCCATCATTACACTCTACTTGATCCCCATCATTACACTGCACCTGTTCCCCATCATTACACTACACCTGCTCCCCATCATTACACTACACCTGCTCCCCATCATTACACACACCTGTTCCCCATCATTACACTACACCTGCTCCTCATCATTACGCTCTACCTGTTCCCCATCATTACACTCTACCTGTTCCCCATCATTACACTCTACCTGTTCCCCATCATTACACTACACCTGCTCCTCATCACTACACTGCACCTGTTCCCCATCACTACACTGCACCTGCTCCCCATCATTACACTACACCTGTTCCCCATCATTACACTACACCTGCTCCTCATCATTACACTACACCTACTCCCCATCATTACACTACACCTGCTCCCCATCACTACACTACACCTGCTCCCCATCACTACACTACACCTGCTCACCATCATTACACTACACCTGCTCCACATCATTACACTACACCTGCTCCCCATCATTACACTCTGCCTGCTCCCCATCATTACACTACACCTGTTCCCCATCATTACACTCTACCTGCTCCTCATCATTACACTCTAACTGTTCCCCATCATTACACTCTACCTGCTCCTCATCATTACACTCTAACTGTTCCCCATCATTACACTACACCTGCTCCTCATCATTACGCTCTACCTACTCCCCATCATTACACTCTACCTTTTCCCCATCATTACACTACACCTGCTCCTCATCATTACGCTCTACCTCCTCCCCATCATTACACTACACCTGCTCCTCATCACTACACACACCTCCTCCCCATCATTACACTACACCTGCTCCCCATCATTACACTACACCTGCTCCTCATCACTACACACACCTCCTCCCCATCATTACACTACACCTGCTCCTCATCACTACACACACCTCCTCCCCATCATTACACTCTACCTGTTCCCCATCATTACACTACACCTGCTCCTCATCATTACGCTCTACCTCCTCCCCATCATTACACTACACCTGCTCCTCGTCACTACACTACACCTGTTCCCCATCATTACACTACACCTGGTCATCATTTTCTCTGTGATTACTCCACCTTTATTTAGCCCTCAGTTGACACCAGTTATTTGGGAGGTATTGTTTAGCCCTCAGTTGACACCAGTTATTTGGGAGGTATTGTTTAGCCCTCAGTTGACACCAGTTATTTGGGAGGTATTATTTTCTCACATGTTTTGTTCATCTGCATTGATCCATTATTAAACTTACCTTCTGCACCTGCTTCCTGACACTCTGCATATTACATTACATTACAGTTACTTTCACACGTTTTACTCTTTGTGCATAAAACTTTGAAGCTGAGCATCAGGCAGCCATAATCAGATTAGTCACATTTCTGTCGCTTGAATAATAATTTGGTCGTAGTTATAGATGAAAATAGTTAGCCATTTTAGTCCACTAAATGTCCTTTCATATTAGTCACATCACATTTGGATGACCACATTAACCTATAGTTTAACCTATAGTAAACATGTATCACCGACCATGGGCACATTTATTTGTTATCTTTTTTATTCCTCCATGTGCACATACATACCTAGCATTTTCCTACCAACATATATTTCTGCATAACATCATACTGTCTTCTCAACACCTGCTTGTTTAACATCTCCAAAATCATGGGCATTAATATGGAGTTGATATGTAGGACCTCCAGAGGATCAGTTCTTGTGTTGACGTTACCTCCAGAGGATCAGTTCTTGTGCTGACGTTACCTCCAGAGGATCAGTTCTTGTGTTGACGTTACCTCCAGAGGATCAGTTCTTGTGCTGATGTCACTTCCAGAGGTTCAGTTCTTGTGCTGATGTCATTTCCAGAGGTTCAGTTCTTGTGCTGATGTCACTTCCAGAGGTTCAGTTCTTGTGCTGATGTCACTTCCAGAGGTTCAGTTCTTGTGCTGAAGTTACCTCCAGAGGATCAGTTCTTGTGCTGATGTCACTTCCAGAGGTTCAGTTCTTGTGCTGATGTCATTTCCAGAGGTTCAGTTCTTGTGCTGACGTTACCTCCAGAGGATCAGTTCTTGTGTTGACGTTACCTCCAGAGGATCAGTTCTTGTGCTGACGTTACCTCCAGAGGATCAGTTCTTGTGCTGACGTTACCTCCAGAGGCAGTTTGGAACTCCGTAGTGAGTGATGCAACAGAGGACAGACAATTTTTACACGCAACCCGCTTCAGCACTCAGTGGTCCCGTTCTGTGAGCTTGTGGGGCCTACCTGAGCCTGCTGAGCCTCCCCACACCTCTCCTCTCCTCCCCACCACCTCTCCTCTCCTCCGCACCACCTCTCCTCTCCTCCTCACCATCTCACCTCTCCTCTCCTCCCCACACCTCTCCTCTCCTCCCCACCACCTCTCCTCTCCTCCCCACCACCTCTCCTCTCCTCTCCTCCCCACCACCTCTCCTCTCCTCCCCACCACCTCCCCACCACCTCCTACTACAAAATATTATCAAACCTACTCATGTGAAGCTGGAGCTGCATCAATGGCCTGTGAATGCCTCCTCTCCTCCTCACCACCTCTCCTCATGTACTCTACAGGTTCCTGCCTCTTCAGGTTCCTGCCTCTACAGGTTCTTCTTATCTGTTCAGACACCTGCAATGTCTATTTAACTCCCAGACAACCAAACGCTTCCTGTACTAAGTGACATGTCTGTCATGGAATAATTTCTTTGATTGCTCCTTTGTGGTTATTATGAATTATTATTCAAATTGAATTATGATGAAACCAATGTGGTCTGAGTAGCTACAGGATGTAACATCTATTGCATTGCTCTTTCTCTCCTTTCTAATACATCTGAGACGTGCTCTTTGGGGATGTTCTCACGCAGTCATCCCCAATGGTTATTCAAAGGACTGACTGATGCTTTCTGAAATATTATTTAGTTTGCCTCAAGATAACTGTTGGAGAAGATTAACTCACTGTTAGATGTGTGTGCTTACATGAGGCGTGTGTGTAGTGGAGAGGACCTAATTTTCTTATTTTGGCTTCTCTGTATCAGTCTGCTACTCAGAGTGTGAGGTTGGACTGTTGTCTTCTCTCTATCAGTCTGCTACTCAGAGTGTGAGGTTGGACTGTTGTCTTCTCTCTATCAGTCTGCTACTCAGAGTGTGAGGTTGGACTGTTGTCTTCTCTCTATCAGTCTGCTACTCAGAGTCTGAGGTTGGACTGTTGTCAGTAGTTGCCTTGGGATCTAACCAGGCTGATGGAGGTCATTAGAATGTTAGTGTAGGTTCTCCTCCATGGAATGTTCTGGAATCAGAATGTAACACAGTTGTAGGAGTTCCAGTTCTCTCCAGACTACATCCCTGGCATGCAGGGTTAAAGTTATGCTGAATATACAGTATCTCTTTCACCAGAATAAATCAAATGTAACATTTGTGTTATTTTCATGTTGATGGAATGCAATGGCAATGATGTACACCCCTACCATATCCACAACATCCCCAGCATTTCTGCTGCAACTAAAATGTATCTATTTATAAACATGCTGTTTTGCTCTCCCTCCTCTCCTTTCTCCATCCATCCTTCACAGTCATAACCCTCTCTTTCTTCTCCCCCTCCTTTCTCCCTCTATCCATCCTTCACAGTCATAACCCTCTCTTTCTTCTCCCCCTCCTTTCTCCATCCATCCTTCACAGTCATAACCCTCTCTTTCTTCTCCCCAGGGGTTTTTAGCCCACATGATGTCATACATTCTGGATATTATTCGTTTTTTTATTGTTTTATTTTTTTATTACCCCTTTTTCTCCCCAATTTCGTGGTATCCAATTGTTTTAGTAGCTACTATCTTGTCTCATAGCTACAACTCCCGTACGGGCACGGGAGAGACGAAGGTTGAAAGTCATGCGTCCTCCGATACACAACCCAACCAAGCCGCACTGCTTCTTAACACAGCGCCATCCAACCCGGAAGCCAGCTGCACCAATGTGTCGGAGGAAACACTGTGCACCTGGCAACCTTGGTTAGCGTGCACTGCGCCCGGCCCGCCACAGGAGTCGCTGATGCGCGATGAGTCAAGGATATCCCTACCGGCCAAGCCCTCCCTAACCCGGACGACGCTGGGCCAATTGTGCGTCGCCCCACGGACCTCCCGGTAGCGGGCGGTTGCGACAGAACCTGCTTTGGCCCAGGCATCACGGCTTCATCAATGTCAATCCTGGTAGTCAAAGACAGACTTTGAGGCTTGGTGGGACTGCCAAAGCTCCTGTTACGTGTATGTGTGTGTGTGTGTGTGTGTGTGTGTGTGTGTGTGTGTGTGTGTGTGTGTGTGTGTGTGTGTGTGTGTGTGTGTGTGTGTGTGTGTGTGTGTGTGTGTGTGTGTGTGTGTGTGTGTGTGTGTGTGTGTGCGTGCGTGTGTACTGCATCAGGCCCTAACTCAATCAGCATATAGCAGGTATATCTCTGTGGTTCTGTAAACTCCTGTAGATCAGAAGAAGCTCTGAATGAATCCCAAATGGAACGCTGTTTTATTTACAGTGCACTACTTTGGTCCTGGGCCCCTCGGGTTCTGTATAGGGAATAGGGTGCCAGTTGGGACACAGACTCTGAAATCTATTTCCTGTCCCTGTCCACCTTCCTCTGCATATAACCTCTGGTTGTACTCCCTGTCTGCATTCAGAGTGGCATGGCATTTAAAACGTGTTCTCATTTTTTGATCTCTCTCTGTCTCTACATATCACTATGTGTCTGCCCCTCTCTCTCTGCCTCTCTCTCTCTCTGCCTCTGCCTTTCTCTCTCTGCCTCTCTGCCTCTCTCTCTCTCGCTCTCTCTCTCTCTCTGCCTCTGCCTCCCTCTCTCTCTCTGCCTCTGCCTCTGCCTCCCTCTCTCTCTCTCTCTCTCTTTCCTCTCTCTCTCTCTCTGCCTCTCTTTCTGCCTCTCTATCTCTCTCTCTCTCTCTCTCGCTCTCTCTCTCTCTCTGCCTCTGCCTCTCTCTCGCTCTCTCACTCTCTCTCTCGCTCTCTCTCTCTGCCTCTGCCTCTCTCTCCCTGCCTCTCTCTCTCTCTCTGCCTCTGCCTCTCTCTCGCTTTCTCTCACTCTCTCTCTCGCTCTCTCTCTCTGCCTCTGCCTCTCTCTCCCTGCCTCTCTCTCTCTCTCTCTCTCTCTCTTCCTCTCTCTCTCTCTGCCTCTCTTTCTGCATCTCTATCGCGCTCTCTCTCTCTCGCGCTCTCTCTCTCTCGCTCTCTCTCTCTCTCTGCCTCTGCCTCTCTCTCGCTCTCTCTCACTCTCTCTCTCGCTCTCTCTCTCTGCCTCTGCCTCTCTCTCTGCCTCTCTCTCTCTCTGCCTCTCTCTTTCTCTCTTACTGCCCCTCTCTCTCGCTCTCTGCCTCTCTCTCTCTCCCTGCCTCTCTCTCTCTTCCCCTCTCTCTGCCCCTCTCTCGCTCTCTCAATTCAATTCCATTTAAGGGCTTTATTGGCATGGGAAACATATGTTTACATATATTTAAAAGATAATAAACAAAAGTGAATTAAAGACTGAAAATGTACAGTCATTATTACTCTCACAAAATAAATCAGACATTTCAAATGTCCTATTATGTATATAGAACGATGTGCAGATAGTTAAAGTACAAAAGGGAAAACAAGTCAACATAAATATGGGTTGTATTTACAATGGTGTTTGATCTTCACTGGTTGTCCTTTTCTTGTGGCAAAAGGTCACAAATCTTGCTGCTGTGATGTCACACTGTGATATTTCACCCAGTATGGGAGAATATCAAAATCGGGTTTGTTTTCAAATTCTTTGTGGGTCTGAGGAAAATATGTCTCTAATATGGTCATACATTTGGCAGGAGGTTAGGAAGTGCAGCTCAGTTTACACCTCATTTTGTGGGCAGTGAGCACACATAGCCTGTCTTCTCTTGAGAGCCATGTCTGCCTACGGTGGCCTTTCTCAATAGCAAGGCCATGCTCACTGAGTCTGTACATAGTCAAAGCTTTCCTTAATTTTGAGTCAGTCACAGTGGTCAGGTATTCTGCCGCTGTGTACTCTCTGTTTAGGGCCAAATAGCATTCTAGTTTGCTCTGTTTTTTTGTTCAATCTTTCCAATGTGTCAAATAATTATCTTTTTGTTTTCTCATGATTTGGTTGGGTCTAATTGTGTTGCTGTCCCCCCATTTGTGGGGTCTGTTTGTGTTTGTGAACAAAGCCCCAGGACCAGCTTGCTTAGGGGACTCTTCTCCAGGTTCATCTCTCTGTAGGTGATGGCTTTGTTATGGAAGGTTTGGGAATTGATTCCGTTTAGGTCGTTGTAGAATGTAACAGCTCTTTTCTGGATTTTGATAATTAGCAGGTATTGGCCTAATTATGCTCTACATGCATTATTTGGTGTTTTACGTTGTACACAGAGGACATTTTTACAGAATTCTGCGTGCAGTCTCAATTTGGTGTTGGTCCCATTTTGTGAATTATTGGTTGGTGGGTGGACCCCAGACCTCACAACCATAAAGGGCAATGGGTTTTATAACTGATATAATATAACTCAAGTATTTTTAGCCAGATCCTAATTGGTATATCAAATGTTCCTTTTGATGGCATAGTATGCCCTTCTTGCCTTGTCTCTCAGATCGTTCACAGCTTTGTGGAAGTTACCTGTGGCGCTGATGATTAGGCCAAGGTATGTATAGTTTTTTGTGTGCTCTAGGGCAACGGTTTCTAGATGGAATTTGTACTTGTGGTCCTGGGAACTGGACCTGTTTTGGAACACCATCATACTGTCAGGGCCCAGGTCTGACTGAACCTGTGCAGATGATCTAGGTGCTGCTGTACCTCGTCCTTAGTGGGAGACAGCTGACCCTCCTTAGTGGGAGACAGCAGACCCTCCTTAGTGGGAGACAACAGCAACAGATCATCTGTGTACAGCAGACCCGCCTTAGTGGGAGACAGCAGCACCAGGTCATCTGTGTACAGCAGACCCTCCTCAGTGGGAGACAACAGCAACAGATCATCTGTGTACAGCAGACCCTCCTTAGTGGGAGACAGCAGACCCTCAGTGGGAGACAGCAGACCCTCCTTAGTGGGAGACAGCAGACCCTCCTTAGTGGGAGACAGCAGCACCAGGTCATCTGTGTACAGCAGACCATCCTTAGTGGGAGACAGCGGCACCAGGTCATCTGTGTACAGCAGACCATCCTTAGTGGGAGACAGCAGCAACAGGTCATCTGTGTACAGCAGACCATCCTTAGTGGGAGACAACAGCAACAGGTCATCTGTGTACAGCAGACACTTGATTTCAGTGTTGTTTAGGGTGAGACCAGGTGCCTTGATTTCAGTGTTGTTTAGGGTGAGACCAGGTGCCTTGATTTCAGTGTTGTTTAGGGTGAGACCAGGTGCCTTGATTTCAGTGTTGTTTATGGTGAGACCAGGTGCCTTGATTTCAGTGTTGTTTAGGGTGAGACCAGGTGCCTTAATTTCAGTGTTGTTTAGGGTGAGACCAGGTGCCCTGATTTCAATGTTGTTTAGGGTGAGACCAGGTACCTAGATTTCAGTGTTGTTTAAGGTGAGACCAGGTACCTTGATTTCAGTGTTGTTTAAGGTGAGACCAGGTACCTTGATTTCAGTGTCGTTTAAGGTGAGATCTGATGCTGTAGATTCTTTTAATGTTTTTGCCAATTCATTAATGTAGATGTTAAATAGTGTTGGACTTATTGGGCAGCCCTGTTTCACTCCACGTCCCTGAGAGAAGAAGTCTGTTTGCTTGTTGTTAACTCATTAATGTAGATGTTAAATAGTGTTGGACTTATTGGATGTTTCACTGAGAGAAGAAGTCTGTTTGCTTGTTGTTAACTCATTAATGTAGATGTTAAATAGTGTTGAACTTATTGGGCAGCCCTTTTTCACTCCTCGTCCCTGAGAGAAGAAGTCTGTTTGCTTGTTGTTAACTCATTAATGTAGATGTTAAATAGTGTTGGACTTATTGGGCAGCCCTGTTTCACTCCCCGTCCCTGAGAGAAGAAGTCTGTTTGCTTGTTGCCAATTTTTACCTCTGTTTCTGTCACGCCCTGATCTGTTTCACCTGTCCTTGTGCTTGTCTCCACCCCCTCCAGCTGTCACCCATCTTCCTCATTATCCTCTGTGTATTTATATCTGTGTTTTCTGTCTGTCTGTTGCCAGTTCATCTTGTTTGTTCAAGCTTACCAGCGTTTTGTCTCAGCTCCTGGTTTTCCCTGGTCTCTCTTTTTCTCGTCCTTCTGGCTTTCCCTGTCCTGACCCTGTACCCACCCACCTGACCACTGTCTCTGACCCTGTACCCACCTGACCACTGTCTCTGACCCTGTACCCACCTGACCACTGTCTCTGACCCTGTACCCACCTGACCACTGTCTCTGACCCTGTACCCACCTGACCACTGTCTCTGACCCTGTACACACCTGACCACTGTCTCTGACCCTGTACCCACCTGACCACTGTCTCTGACCCTGTACACACCTGACCACTGTCTCTGACCCTGTACCCACCTGACCACTGTCTCTGGCCCTGTACCCACCCACCTGACCACTGTCTCTGACCCTGTACCCAACTGACCACTGTCTCTGACCCTGTACCCACCTGACCACTGTCTCTGACCCTGTACCCACCTGACCACTGTCTCTGACCCTGTACCCACCTGACCACTGTCTCTGACCCTGTACCCACCTGACCACTGTCTCTGACCCTGTACCCACCTGACCACTGTCTCTGGCCCTGTACCCACCCACCTGACCACTGTCTCTGACCCTGTACCCACCCACCTGACCACTGTCTCTGACCCTGTACCCACCTGACCACTGTCTCTGACCCTGTACCCACCTGACCACTGTCTCTGACCCTGTACCCACCTGACCACTGTCTCTGACCCTGTACCCACCTGACCACTGTCTCTGACCCTGTACCCACCTGACCACTGTCTCTGACCCTGTACCCACCTGACCACTGTCTCTGACCCTGTACCCACCCACCTGACCACTGTCTCTGGCCCTGTACCCACCCACCTGACCACTGTCTCTGACCCTGTACCTACCCACCTGACCACTGTCTCTGGCCCTGTACCCACCCACCTGACCACAGTCTCTGACCCTGTACCCACCCACCTGACCACTGTCTCTGGCCCTGTACCCACCCACATAAACACTGTCTCTGACCCTGTACCCACCCACCTGACCACTGTCTCTGACGCTGTACCCACCTGACCACTGTCTCTGACCCTGTACCCACCTGACCACTGTCTCTGACCCTGTACCCACCTGACCACTGTCTCTGACCCTGTACCCACCCACCTGACCACTGTCTCTGGCCCTGTACCCACCCACCTGACCACTGTCTCTGACCCTGTACCCACCCACCTGACCACTGTCTCTGGCCCTGTACCCACCCACCTGACCACAGTCTCTGACCCTGTACCCACCCACCTAAACACTGTCTCTGACCCTGTACCCACCCACCTGACCACTGTCTCTGGCCCACAGGCTCTGGTCAACACTGGCTCTGGTCAACAGGCTCTGGTCAACACAGGTTCTGGTCAACAGGCTCTGGTCAACACTGGCTCTGGTCAACAGGCTCTGGTCATCACAGGCTCTGGTCAACACAGGCTCTGGTCAACACAGGCTCTGGTCAACACTGGCTCTGGTCAACATTGGCTCTGGTCTCCAGAGGCTCTGGTCAACACAGGCTCTGGTCAACACAGGCTCTGGTCTCCAGAGGCTCTGGTCATCACTGGCTCACACACAAACACACACGCATGCAGGGACACACACGCATGCAGGGACACACACGCATGCAGGGTCACACACTCATGCAGGGACACACACATGCAGGGACACACATACTTGCAGGGATGTACACACACACACACGTGCGTGCAAAGATATACACATACAGTCATACACACAAACATGTAGGAATGAGAGCGCACACACACACACACAAACACACACACACACACATACATACAGTGCCTTGCGAAAGTATTCGGCCCCCTTGAACTTTGCGACCTTTTGCCACATTTCAGGCTTCAAACATAAAGATAGAAAACTGTATTTTTTTGTGAAGAATCAACAACAAGTGGGACACAATCATGAAGTGGAACGACATTTATTGGATATTTCAAACTTTTTAACAAATCAAAAACTGAAAAATTGGGCGTGCAAAATTATTATAACGGTAAATCTACATAGGCGCACAGAGGCCCATTATCAGCAACCATCACTCCTGTGTTCCAGCGGCACGTTGTGTTAGCTAATCCAAGTTTATAATTTTAAAAGGCTAATTGATCATTAGAAAACACTTTTGCAATTATGTTAGCACAGCTGAAAACTGTTGTTCTGATTAAAGAAACAATAGAAACGGGCCTTCTTTAGACTAGTTGAATATCTGTGGGTTCGATTATAGGCTCAAAATGTCCAGAAACAAAGACCTTTATTCTGAAACTAGTCAGTCTATTCTTGTTCTGTGAAATGAAGGCTATTCCATGCGAGAAATTGCCAAGAAACGGAAGATCTCATACAACGCTGTTTACTACTCCCTTCACAGAACAGCGCGGGCTCTAACCAGAATAGAAAGGGGAGTGGGAGGCCCCAG
Organism: Oncorhynchus tshawytscha; assembly: GCF_018296145.1. Taxonomy (NCBI): domain Eukaryota; kingdom Metazoa; phylum Chordata; class Actinopteri; order Salmoniformes; family Salmonidae; genus Oncorhynchus; species Oncorhynchus tshawytscha. Next base: position 78,754,892 of record NC_056436.1, on the reverse strand, counting down.
TGCACAACTGAGCAAGAGGACAAGTACATTAGAGTGTCAAGTTTGAGAAACAGATTCCTCACAAGTCCTCAACTGGCAGCTTCATTAAATAGTACCCACAAAGCACCAGTCTCAACATCAACAGTGAAGAGGTGACTCTGGGAAGCTGGCCTTCTAGGCAGAGTACCTCTCTCCAGTGTCTGTGTTATTTTGCCCATCTTAATCTTTTATTTTTATTGGCCAGTCTGAGATATTGCTTTTTCTTTGCAACTCTGCCTAGAAACTGTTGCCACAAAGTTGGAAGCACAGAATCATCTAGAATTTCATTGTATGCTGCATTGTTAAGATTTCCCTTCAGTGGAACTAAGGGGCCCGAACCATGAAAAACAGCCACGGACCTTTATTCCTTCTCCACCAAACTTTACAGTTGGCGCGATGCATTGGGGCAGGTAGTGTTCTCCTGGTTTCCGCCAAACCCAGATTTGTCCGTCAGACTGCCAGATGGTGAAGCGTGATTCATCACTACAGAGAACGCATTTCCACTGCTCCAGAGTCCAATGGTGGAGAGCTTTACACCAGTCCAGCCGAAGCCTGTCAGTGCACATGGTGATCTTAGCCTTGGGTGCGGCCGCTCGGCCATGGAAACCATTTCATCAAGCTCCAGATTAACAATTATTGTGCTGATGTTGCTTCTATAGGCAGTTTAGAACTTGATAGTGGGTGTTGCAACCGAGGACAGACGTTTTTTACGCGCTACGCGCTTCAGCACTTTTGGGGTCCCGTTCTGTGAGATTGTGTGGCCTACCACTTCACGGCTGAGCTGTTGTTGCTTCTAGACGTTTCCACTTCACAATAACAACACTTACAGTTGACCAGCTCTAGCAGGGCAGAAATTTGACAAACTGTCTTGTTGGAAAGGTGACATCCTATGACGGCGTCACGTTGAAAGTCATCGGGCTCTTCAGTACAGGCCATTCTACTGCCAATGTTTGTCTATTTATTATTATGTTTATTTTATTTTACCTTTATTTAACCTTTATTTAACTAAGCAAGTCAGTTAAGAACAAATTCTTATTTGCAATGACAGGCTAGGATCAGTGGGTTAACTGCCTTATTCAGGGGCAGAACGACAGATTTTTACCTTCTCAGCTCGGGGATTAGATCTAGCAACCTTTCGGATACTAGTCCAACGCTCTAATCACTAGGCTACTTGCTGCCCCGTCTATGGAGATTGCATGGCCGTGTGCTCAATTTTACACACCAGTGTAAATGGGTGTGACTGAATTAGCCGAATCCACTCATTTGAAAAGGTGTCCACATACTTTTGTCTAACGTAGTGTATTACTGAGGGCTATGTCTCACACCATAGGGGGGCTCTTGTCAAAAGTAGTGCACTATATAGGAAGTAGGGTGCCATTTGGGACACTTCCAGAGAGACAACCAATGAATAATGGTGTGACATCATAAAGGTCCTCTCTCTCTGTACCCAGCATGCAGCTGAAACCCAATGGCATGTTACTGTGGGAATATAAAAGGCCACCCCCCTCCGCTTGTTTAAGACAAAATTGCCTTTCAAAGTTGCATTGCCGACAGTTTGCTTTCGATTGAATCCAAGCCTCTACTCTTAGTTGTAGCCTCTATCTGGGGCACAGAGGTTTTCCTGATCCGGACAACCTCCTGTCCCTCATTGTGAAGCCAGTCCACCGCTGGAGAGAAGATGTGAATAAACTATCAGAGCAGAACAGTGAGGTAAAGTCATATAATTGACCCTCTGGGTACCACTTCTCTCTAGCTGTATTCTACATGACTCCCTATTCCCTTTATAGTGCACCCTGTTTGGCTAGAAAGTAGTGCACTTTAAAGGGAATGGGGTGCCATTTGGGATGCAACCTCTCTCAGTGGGATCCTCCAGCTAGCAGACTGAAAACCATCCCTGTTAAATATTGATGCTTTCTGTGCTGCAGTGTCTTTGTCTTTGTCCACACTGTTATGGCTGATTGTAATGCTACCGTAGTCAGGTTTCACCACAGAGGTCTTTACATTGTTAACAGCCCAGGTAAACCCAGGTAAACACACACACACACACACACTCCCATGTGTCAGTCAGTATAATCAGATACAGGAGATATAGAGGGTAATATTTTATTAATGTAGTAGTGGTTCCCCTCCTAAAGCTATGACCTTTGGCCTTTCACCTGGTATTGTTTGTGTATGTCTAAGTAAAAACCCATATGATCTACTACAAATGTATTAAAATATAAACCAATATGATGACTTGATTAAAACAAAAAGGTGAATGAATAAACCTTTACATACTTTAGAATATGTCCATATATAGTCATACTCTGATTTAGGAACATCTACCCAAACTATTCTCCCTTCTTATTATTTACTTTACCAAACTTATTATGACATTAGTTGCAAGCATTGCTTGCTGTTTGGGGGTTTTAGGCTGGGTTTCTGTACAGCACTTTGAGATATCAGCTGATGTAAGAAGGGCTTTATAAATACATTTGATTTGTTTTAATTTAGTGATAGTCAAAATCTGTTCCATTTGTGAATGTCTACAGCCGTTCCTCCTATAGACATATGCAATGTGTCTGCCTCTGATGTAAAACAAATATTTGCACAAAATACACAAAATTACTTCTTTACTTATTCAAGGAAGTGTGTAGGTCGCATTCTTTATCGTAGAGCTATGAAAGTTGTGTATTTAGATCTGCCTACTCGAGACAAATCCAGTGATTGCTTTGCCATGTCTGTTCCCTGAAGCAGTCAAGCTGGATAAATGTTTTCTAAGGACCGCCCCCTAAGGACCGTTGCAGTGATGTGATATAAATGGATGTAATGAGGCAGCCGACCAGTAGAGGGAGGAATATACAAGCTTTTTCAACAGCGGACATTGACATGGTCCTACTGTAGGTCTGGATGGCTGTCTTCTGACTTCCAAAACGGTGGGAAATCAATAAAATAAGTTATGTAAACATGTATATATTTTTAGTTAGGTAATTTTAGTGCCCGATTTCAGGGTCTGTCAGCTTAAGAGGTTTAATGCACCTTTTAATTAATTAAAGAGACTGCTGCTGTCGGTTCATGATAAAACAAGATTTAATCGGTTTAATAACGTATATATTGGTAATGAAAAGACATTCTGTTTCACTGTCAGTTAAGGAAAGATACTAGTCTTCACTCAAAATGGTTTCTAACTGTATCAGAAGACCAAGTTAGTCCTTCATATAATTTTAACTGTAGGAACCAGAATAACAGTTCTTTCTAACCCAACACAAACTTCCCAACATATAGCTTACCTATTATCGTATTTTATTGTACAGTCATTTTGTGTTGTGTCTAGCTGCATCGGTATTACATACGAACTTTGACCTTCGTTTGGCCTGGTAAGTTAGAAACAGATTAGGTTTCCCAACACCCATACAGTTTATTGAAACTCTTCATGACAGGTCATTATATCCAGGATGAGTTGAGAACCCCATCAGCACATTGCTATCTGCTACAGACTTGTTTTCACGGCCCATTGAACTCTCCCTTTGACAGGTTCATCAATACACTGAAGCTGCTGGGGTGAGCTGGACACACACACACACACACACACACACACACGCACACACACACATACACAGGCATATGTAGGCACACACACACACACAGTGGTGTAAAGTACTTACGTAAAAATACTTTGAAGTACTACTTAAGTGTTTTTTTTTTGAGTATCTGTACTTTACTATTTATATTTTTTTACAACTTTTACTTTTAGTTCACTACATTCCTAAAGAAATGGATGTACTTTTTACTCCATATATTTTCCCTGACACCCAAAAGTCGTTACATTTTGAATGCTCAGCAGGACAGGAAAATGTCCAAATCACGACTTATCAAGAGAACATCCCTGGTCATCTACTGCCTCTGATCTGGTGGACTCACTAAACAGAGAACATCCCTGGTCATCTACTGCCTCTGATCTGGTGGACTCACTAAACAGAGAACATCCCTGGTCATCTACTGCCTCTGATCTGGTGGACTCACTAAACAGAGAACATCCCTGGTCATCTCTACTGCCTCTGATCTGGTGGACTCACTAAACAGAGAACATCCCTGGTCATCTCTACTGCCTCTGATCTGGTGGACTCACTAAACAGAGAACATCCCTGGTCATCTCTACTGCCTCTGATCTGGTGGACTCACTAAACAGAGAACATCCCTGGTCATCTACTGCCTCTGATCTGGAGGACTCACTAAACAGAGAACATCCCTGGTCATCTACTGCCTCTGATCTGGAGGACTCACTAAACAGAGAACATCCCTGGTCATCTACTGCCTCTGATCTGGAGGACTCACTAAACAGAGAACATCCCTGGTCATCTACTGCCTCTGATCTGGAGGACTCACTAAACAGAGAACATCCCTGGTCATCTACTGCCTCTGATCTGGTGGACTCACTAAACAGAGAACATCCCTGGTCATCTACTGCCTCTGATCTGGTGGACTCACTAAACAGAGAACATCCCTGGTCATCTACTGCCTCTGATCTGGTGGACTCACTAAACAGAGAACATCCCTGGTCATCTACTGCCTCTGATCTGGAGGACTCACTAAACAGAGAACATCCCTGGTCATCTACTGCCTCTGATCTGGTGGACTCACTAAACACAAATGCTTCGCTTGTAAATTATGTCTGAGTGTTTGAATGTGCCTCTGGCTATTTGTAAAAATTAAAAATAAAATTTAAATGGTGCTGTCTGGTTTGCTTAATATAATGAATTTTAAATTATTTATATTTTTATTTTTGATACTTAAGGCATATTTTAGCAATTAAACTTTTTATAGTTAAGTACCATATATTTAAAACCAAATACTTGTAGACTTTTACTCAAGTAGTATTTAACTGGGTGACCCTCACTTTTACTGGAGTCATTTTCTATTAAGGTATCTTTACTTTTACTCAAGTACGATAATTGGGTCCTTTTTCCACCACACACACACACACACACACACACACACACACACACACACACACACACACACACACACACACACACACACACACACACACACACACACACACACACACACACACACACATATATACACACACACACAGACACTCAAGTGTGCACATACACACAAGCCTGCACACTCCTACTATCCTCACACAACCCCTACTCCCTGACACATTACAGCACGGAGTATGCATGACCAGTGTTGCCATTAAGTCTGTGGCAGAGATGACCTGAGTGTCAGTGTCTTGTCAGGGGAGTAGAGATTACCCAACCCACAGAGGTGCACGCACACATGCACACACACACTCATCTCTCTCTCTCTCTCTCTCTCTCTCTCTCTCTCTCTCTCTCAGACGTGGTAGAGCTCAGATGGGTGCTCTGGTACGAGTGTTAAATTTAGCCTCTACTAAAATGACAGTGGTGACAGTGGTGGATGTGAGTAGGGGGAATTAGGCCCTGAGTTATAGCTCTGCATATCAGCTTTTTAAAATGTGATGTGTTATCTCACTGTTCAGACCGTTACCACGGAGACCCTATTATCTCCTCTAATGACCTCATCATTCAAACCAGAACCAGCTTTATTATCTCCCCTTCTGGTTGACACGGAACAAAAGGAACCCTACACAGGAGATGAACTGATGAACTGCCTTAACGAGTGTATTGATTCAACCTTAGTTACTTCCTGAGAACAGTTGATATGGAGGCTGAAGAGGCTCGCTGCTCAGTTGCACAATCTGTTTCTTTGTTAGGTTACTTTAATGACGACCTATTGTCCTAGGATACCAAAGATGGTTACCCAACGAAAACACAAGAGAACAACCTTGAGTGAGCTGCATGGCCTCCACAACAGGGGACAGTAAAATGCTCTACGTTCGTAATAGACCATCTTAAAAGTTAGTCGTCGTGACAACGCTAGGGGTCATGACTGTTACATTTCAGTCATTTAGCAGATGCTCTTCTACAGAAGAGTGACTTACAGTAGTGTCTGCAAACATTTTCATACTTTATTCATACTGGTCCCCCGTGGGAATCAAACCCACAACCCTGGTATTGCATGTGCCATTCTCTACCAACTGATCTACACAGAACTAAGTTCGTTGTTCCCACATACAATATTTCCCTGGCTCTGCGTACTGTTGAGTCATGTGAAGTCTACCTTGTAGTCAAGCTGAACATTTGAACCCAGAGCATACAGAGACAGATTGAAATGTTTTCTCTGTCATTTTTATAGTCTGAGAAAAACCGTTGAACTATGAACCTGCTCAAAGCATTTTGTAGTGTATGGAGGAAATTCACCTCATCCACTCACAATGTGGCATTGGATCCACCTGCCTATTGGGGCCTTCTGCCTTGGGGACAGAGCCATAGGAAGAGGTGATGGACTTCGAATGAATGAAGGTAACCTGTTACTACAGTAGTTTACTGGCAGACAGTTAGATGAAGGTAACATGTTTCTATGGTAACTTACTGGCAGACAGTTAGATTGAAGTTAGAAACAGGTAGAGATATACTGTAGTAATTCATCTGGTTAGTGTCTGTCTGTTAGGACCAGGTAGAGATATACTGTAGTAATTCATCTGGTTAGTGTCTGTTAGGACCAGGTAGAGATATACTGTAGTAATTCATCTGGTTAGTGTCTGTCTGTTAGGAGGAGGTAGAGATATACTATAGTAATTCATCTGGTTAGTGTCTGTCTGTTAGGACCAGATAGAGATATACTGTAGTAATTAATCTGGTTAGTGTCTGTTAGGACCAGGTAGAGATATACTGTAGTAATTCATCTGGTTAGTGTCTGTCTGTTAGGAGGAGGTAGAGATATACTGTAGTAATTCATCTGGTTAGTGTCTGTTAGGACCAGGTAGAGATATACTGTAGTAATTCATCTGGTTAGTGTCTGTCTGTTAGGAGGAGGTAGAGATATACTATAGTAATTCATCTGGTTAGTGTCTGTCTGTTAGGACCAGATAGAGATATACTGTAGTAATTCATCTGGTTAGTGTCTGTTAGGACCAGGTAGAGATATACTGTAGTAATTCATCTGGTTAGTGTCTGTCTGTTAGGAGGAGGTAGAGATATACTGTAGTAATTCATCTGGTTAGTGTCTGTCTGTTAGGACCAGGTAGAGATATACTATAGTAATTCATCTGGTTAGTGTCTGTCTGTTATGACCAGGTAGAGATATACTGTAGTAATTCATCTGGTTAGTGTCTGTCTGTTAGGACCAGGTAGAGATATACTGTAGTAATTCATCTGGTTAGTGTCTGTCTGTTAGGACCAGGTAGAGATATACTGTAGTAATTCATCTGGTTAGTGTCTGTCTGTTAGGAGGAGGTAGAGATATACTATAGTAATTCATCTGGTTAGTGTCTGTTAGGACCAGGTAGAGATATACTATAGTAATTCATCTGGTTAGTGTCTGTTAGGACCAGGTAGAGATATACTGTAGTAATTCATCTGGTTAGTGTCTGTCTGTTAGGAGGAGGTATTGATATACTATAGTAATTTATCTGGTTAGTGTCTGTTAGGACCAGGTAGAGATATACTATAGTAATTCATCTGGTTAGTGTCTGTCTGTTAGGACCAGGTAGAGATATACCATAGTAATTCATCTGGTTAGTGTCTGTCTGTTAGGAGGAGGTAGAGATATACTATAGTAATTCATCTGGTTAGTTTCTGTTAGGAGGAGGTAGAGATATACTGTAGTAATTCATCTGGTTAGTGTCTGTCTGTTAGGAGGAGGTAGAGATATACTATAGTAATTCATCTGGTTAGTTTCTGTTAGGAGGAGGTAGAGATATACTGTAGTAATTCATCTGGTTAGTGTCTGTCTGTTAGGACCAGGTAGAGGTCTACTTCCGGCGCCGACAGAGATGGCCGCCTCGCTTCGCGTTCCTAGGAAACTATGCAGTTTTTTGTTTTTTTTACGTGTTATTTCTTACATTAGTACCCCAGGTCATCTTAGGTTTCATTACATACAGTCGAGAAGAACTACTGAATATAAGATCAGCGTCAACTCACCATCAGTACGACCAAGAATATGTTTTTCGCGACGCGGATCCTGTGTTCTGCCTTACAAACAGGACAACGGAGTGGATTCCATGCAGCAACCCAAAAAAACGACTCCGAAAAAGAGGGAAACGAGGCGGTCTTCTGGTCAGACTCCGGAGACGGGCACACCGTGCACCACTCCCTAGAATTCTTCTTGCCAATGTCCAGTCTCTTGACAACAAGGTTGATGAAATCCGAGCAAGGGTAGCATTCCAGAGGGACATCAGAGACTGTAACGTTCTTTGCTTCACGGAAACATGGCTCACTGGAGAGACGGTATCCGAGGCGGTGCAGCCAGCGGGTTTCTCCACGCATCGCGCCGACAGAAACAAACATCTTTCTGGTAAGAAGAGGGGCGGTGGCGTATGCCTTATGACTAACGTGACATGGTGTGATGAAAAAAACATACAGGAACTCAAATCCTTCTGTTCACCTGATTTAGAATTCCTCACAATCAACACAATCAAATGTAGACCGCATTATCTACCAAGAGAATTCTCTTCGATTATAATCACAGCCGTATATATCCCCCCAAGCAGACACATCGATGGCTCTGAACGAACTTTATTTAACTCTCTGCAAACTGGAAACGATTTATCCGGAGGCTGCATTCATTGTAGCTGGGGATTTTAGCAAGGCTAATCTGAAAACAAGACTCTCTAAATTTTATCAGCATATCGATTGCGCAACCAGGGGTGGAAAGACCTTGGATCATTGTTAGTCTAACTTCCGGGACGCATATAAGGCCCTGCCCCGCCCCCCTTTCGGAAAAGCTGATCACGACTCCATTTTGTTGATCCCTGCCTACAGACAGAAACTAAAACAAGAGGCTCCCACGCTGAGGTCTGTCCAACGCTGGTCCGACCAAGCTGACTCCAGACTCCAAGACTGCTTCCATCACGTGGCCTGGGACATGTTTCGTATTGCGTCAGATAACAATATTGACGAATACGCTGATTCGGTGTGCGAGTTCATTAGAACGTGCGTTGAAGATGTCGTTCCCATAGCAACGATTAAAACATTCCCTAACCAGAAACCGTGGATTGATGGCAGCATTCGTGTGAAACTGAAAGCGCAACCACTGCTTTTAATCAGGGCAAGGTGTCTGGTAACATGACCGAATACAAACAGTGCAGCTATTCCCTCCGCAAGGCTATCAAACAAGCTAAGCGTCAGTACAGAGACAAAGTAGAATCTCAATTCAACGGCTCAGACACAAGAGGCATGTGGCAGGGTCTACAGTCAATCACGGACTACAGGAAGAAATCCAGCCCAGTCACGGACCAGGATGTCTTGCTCCCAGGCAGACTAAATAACTTTTTTGCCCGCTTTGAGGACAATACAGTGCCACTGACACAGCCTGCAATGAAAACATGCGGTCTCTCCTTCACTGCAGCCGAGGTGAGTAAGACATTTAAACGTGTTAACCCTCGCAAGGCTGCAGGCCCAGACGGCATCCCCAGCCGCGCCCTCAGAGCATGCGCAGACCAGCTGGCCGGTGTGTTTACGGACATATTCAATCAATCCCTATACCAGTCTGCTGTTCCCACATGCTTCAAGAGGGCCACCATTGTTCCTGTTCCCAAGAAAGCTAAGGTAACTGAGCTAAACGACTACCGCCCGTAGCACTCACATCCGTCATCATGAAGTGCTTTGAGAGACTAGTCAAGGACCATATCACCTCCACCCTACCTGACACCCTAGACCCACTCCAATTTGCTTACCGCCCAAATAGGTCCACAGACGATGCAATCTCAACCACACTGCACACTGCCCTAACCCATCTGGACAAGAGGAATACCTATGTGAGAATGCTGTTCATCGACTACAGCTCGGCATTCAACACCATAGTACCCTCCAAGCTCGTCATCAAGCTCGAGACCCTGGGTCTCGACCCCGCCCTGTGCAACTGGGTACTGGACTTCCTGACGGGCCGCCCCCAGGTGGTGAGGGTAGGCAACAACATCTCCTCCCCGCTGATCCTCAACACTGGGGCCCCACAAGGGTGCGTTCTGAGCCCTCTCCTGTACTCCCTGTTCACCCACGACTGCGTGGCCACGCACGCCTCCAACTCAATCATCAAGTTTGCGGACGACACAACAGTGGTAGGCTTGATTACCAACAACGACGAGACGGCCTACAGGGAGGAGGTGAGGGCCCTCGGAGTGTGGTGTCAGGAAAATAACCTCACACTCAACGTCAACAAAACTAAGGAGATGATTGTGGACTTCAGGAAACAGCAGAGGGAATACCCCCCTATCCACATCGATGGAACAGTAGTGGAGAGGGTAGCAAGTTTTAAGTTCCTCGGCATACACATCACAGACAAACTGAATTGGTCCACTCACACAGACAGCATCGTGAAGAAGGCGCAGCAGCGCCTCTTCAACCTCAGGAGGCTGAAGAAATTTGGCTTGTCACCAAAAGCACTCACAAACTTCTACAGATGCACAATCGAGAGCATCCTGGCGGGCTGTATCACCGCCTGGTACGGCAACTGCTCCGCCCTCAACCGTAAGGCTCTCCAGAGGGTATTGAGGTCTGCACAACGCATCACCGGGGGCAAACTACCTGCCCTCCAGGACACCTATCCCACCCGATGTTACAGGAAGGCCATAAAGATCATCAAGGACATCAACCACCCGAGCCACTGCCTGTTCACCCCGCTATCATCCAGAAGGCGAGGTCAGTACAGGTGCATCAAAGCTGGGACCGAGAGACTGAAAAACAGCTTCTATCTCAAGGCCATCAGACTGTTAAACAGCCACCACTAACATTGAGTGGCTGCTGCCAACACACTGACAATGACACTGACTCAACTCCAGCCACTTTAATAATGGGAATTGATGGGAAATGATGTAAATATATAAACAATGCTACCTTATATAATGTTACTTACCCTACATTATTCATCTCATATGCATACGTATATACTGTACTCTATATCATCGACTGCATCCTTATGTAACACATGTATCACTAGCCACTTTAACTATGCCACTTTGTTTACATACTCATCTCAAATGTATATACTGTACTCGATATCAGCTACTGTATCTTGCCTATGCTGCTCTGTACCATCACTCATTCATATATCCTTATGTACATATTCTTTATCCCCTTACACTGTGTATAAGACAGTAGTTTTGGGATTGTTAGTTAGATTACTTGTTGGTTATTACTGCATTGTCGGAACTAGAAGCACAAGCATTTCGCTACACTCGCATTAACATCTGCTAACCATGTGTATGTGACAAATATTTTTATTTGATTTGATTTGTAGTAATTCATCTGGTTAGTGTCTGTCTGTTAGGGCCAGGTAGAGATATACTATAGTAATTAATCTGGTTAGTGTCTGTCTGTTAGGAGGAGGTAGAGATATACTGTAGTAATTCATCTGGTTAGTGTCTGTCTGTTAGGACCAGGTAGAGTTATACTATAGTAATTCATCTGGTTAGTGTCTGTCTGTTAGGAGGAGGTAGAGATATACTGTAGTAATTCATCTGGTTAGTGTCTGTCTGTTAGGACCAGGTAGAGATATACTGTAGTAATTCATCTGGTTAGTGTCTGTCTGTTAGGAGGAGGTAGAGATATACTACAGTAATTCCTCTGGTTAGTGTCTGTCTGTTAGGACCAGGTAGAGATATACTGTAGTAATTCCTCTGGTTAGTGTCTGTCTGTTAGGACCAGGTAGAGATATACTATAGTAATTCCGCTGGTTAGTGTCTGTCTGTTAGGACCAGGTAGAGATATACTATAGTAATTCATCTGGTTAGTGTCTGTCTGTTAGGAGGAGGTAGAGATATACTATAGTAATTCCTCTGGTTAGTGTCTGTCTGTTAGGAGGAGGTAGAGATATACTATAGTAATTCATCTGGTTAGTGTCTGTCTGTTAGGAGGAGGTAGAGATATACTATAGTAATTCATCTGGTTAGTGTCTGTTAGGAGGAGGTAGAGATATACTATAGTAATTCATCTGGTTAGTGTCTGTTAGGACCAGGTAGAGATATACTGTAGTAATTCATCTGGTTAGTGTCTGTCTGTTAGGACCAGGTAGAGATATACTGTAGTAATTCATCTGGTTAGTGTCTGTCTGTTAGGAGGAGGTAGAGATATACTATAGTAATTCCTCTGGTTAGTGTCTGTCTGTTAGGACCAGGTAGAGATATACTGTAGTAATTCATCTGGTTAGTGTCTGTCTGTTAGGAGGAGGTAGAGATATACTATAGTAATTCCTCTGGTTAGTGTCTGTCTGTTAGGAGGAGGTAGAGATATACTATAGTAATTCATCTGGTTAGTGTCTGTCTGTTAGGAGGAGGTAGAGATATACTATAGTAATTCCTCTGGTTAGTGTCTGTCTGTTAGGAGGAGGTAGAGATATACTATAGTAATTCATCTGGTTAGTGTCTGTCTGTTAGGAGGAGGTAGAGATATACTATAGTAATTCCTCTGGTTAGTGTCTGTCTGTTAGGAGGAGGTAGAGATATACTATAGTAATTCATCTGGTTAGTGTCTGTTAGGACCAGGTAGAGATATACATCTGTAGTAATTCATCTGGTTAGTGTCTGTCTGTTAGCACCAGGTAGAGATATACTATAGTAATTCATCTGGTTAGTGTCTGTCTGTTAGGACCAGGTAGAGATATACTGTAGTAATTCATCTGGTTAGTGTCTGTCTGTTAGGAGGAGGTAGAGATATACTATAGTAATTCATCTGGTTAGTGTCTGTCTGTTAGGAGGAGGTAGAGATATACTATAGTAATTCCTCTGGTTAGTGTCTGTCTGTTAGGACCAGGTAGAGATATACTGTAGTAATTCATCTGGTTATGTCTGTCTGTTAGGACCAGGTAGAGATATACTATAGTAATTCATCTGGTTAGTGTCTGTCTGTTAGGAGGAGGTAGAGATATACTGTAGTAATTCATCTGGTTAGTGTCTGTCTGTTAGGAGGAGGTAGAGATATACTATAGTAATTCCTCTGGTTAGTGTCTGTCTGTTAGGAGGAGGTAGAGATATACTATAGTAATTCATCTGGTTAGTGTCTGTCTGTTAGGACCAGGTAGAGATATACTATAGTAATTCATCTGGTTAGTGTCTGTCTGTTAGGAGGAGGTAGAGATATACTGTAGTAATTCATCTGGTTAGTGTCTGTCTGTAAGGAGGAGGTAGAGATATACTATAGTAATTATTCGGGTTAGTGTCTGTCTGTTAGGACCAGGTAGAGATATACTATAGTAATTCATCTGGTTAGTGTCTGTCTGTAGGAGGAGGTAGAGATATACTATAGTAATTCATCTGGTTAGTGTCTGTTAGGAGGAGGTAGAGATATACTATAGTAATTCATCTGGTTAGTGTCTGTTAGGACCAGGTAGAGATATACTATAGTAATTCATCTGGTTAGTGTCTGTCTGTTAGGACCAGGTAGAGATATACTGTAGTAATTCATCTGGTTAGTGTCTGTCTGTAAGGAGGAGGTAGAGATATACTATAGTAATTATTCGGGTTAGTGTCTGTCTGTTAGGACCAGGTAGAGATATACTATAGTAATTCATCTGGTTAGTGTCTGTCTGTTAGGAGGAGGTAGAGATATACTGTAGTAATTCATCTGGTTAGTGTCTGTCTGTTAGGACCAGGTAGAGAAATACTGTAGTAATTCATCTGGTTAGTGTCTGTCTGTTAGGAGGAGGTAGAGATATACTATAGTAATTCATCTGGTTAGTGTCTGTTAGGACCAGGTAGAGATATACTGTAGTAATTCATCTGGTTAGTGTCTGTCTGTTAGGACCAGGTAGAGATATACTATAGTAATTCATCTGGTTAGTGTCTGTCTGTTAGGACCAGGTAGAGATATACTATAGTAATTCATCTGGTTAGTGTCTGTTAGGAGGAGGTAGAGATATACTATAGTAATTCATCTGGTTAGTGTCTGTTTGTTAGGACCAGGTAGAGATATACTGTAGTAATTCATCTGATTAGTGTCTGTTAGGACCAGGTAGAGATATACTGTAGTAATTCATCTGGTTAGTGTCTGTTAGGAGGAGGTAGAGATATACTGTAGTAATTCATCTGGTTAGTGTCTGTCTGTTAGGACCAGGTAGAGATATACTGTAGTAATTCATCTGGTTAGTGTCTGTCTGTTAGGACCAGGTAGAGATATACTGTAGTAATTCCTCTGGTTAGTGTCTGTTAGGAGCAGGTAGAGATATACTGTAGTAATTCATCTGGTTAGTGTCTGTTAGTTACCAGGTAGAGATATACTGTAGTAATTCATCTGGTTAGTGTCTGTTAGGACCAGGTAGAGATATACTATAGTAATTCATCTGGTTAGTGTCTGTTAGGACCAGGTAGAGATATACTATAGTAATTCATCTGGTTAGTGTCTGTCTGTTAGGAGGAGGTAGAGATATACTGTAGTAATTCATCTGGTTAGTGTCTGTTAGGACCAGGTAGAGATATACTGTAGTAATTCATCTGGTTAGTGTCTGTCTGTTAGGACCAGGTAGAGATATACTATAGTAATTCATCTGGTTAGTGTCTGTTAGGACCAGGTAGAGATATACTGTAGTAATTCATCTGGTTAGTGTCTGTCTGTTAGGAGGAGGTAGAGATATACTATAGTAATTCATCTGGTTAGTGTCTGTTAGGACCAGGTAGAAATATACTGTAGTAATTCATCTGGTTAGTGTCTGTTAGGACCAGGTAGAGATATACTGTAGTAATTCATCTGGTTAGTGTCTGTTAGGAGGAGGTAGAGATATACTATAGTAATTCCTCTGGTTAGTGTCTGTCTGTTAGGAGGAGGTAGAGATATACTACAGTAATTCCTCTGGTTAGTGTCTGTCTGTTAGGAGGAGGTAGAGATATACTGTAGTAATTCATCTGGTTAGTGTCTGTCTGTTAGGAGGAGGTAGAGATATACTATAGTAATTCATCTGGTTAGTGTCTGTCTATTAGGACCAGGTAGAGATATACTATAGTAATTCATCTGGTTAGTGTCTGTTAGGACCAGGTAGAGATATACTGTAGTAATTCATCTGGTTAGTGTCTGTCTGTTAGGACCAGGTAGAGATATACTGTAGTAATTCATCTGGTTAGTGTCTGTCTGTTAGGACTAGGTAGAGATATACTGTAGTAATTCATCTGGTTAGTGTCTGTTTGTTAGGACCAGGTAGAGATATACTGTAGTAATTCATCTGATTAGTGTCTGTTAGGAGGAGGTAGAGATATACTGTAGTAATTCATCTGGTTAGTGTCTGTTAGGAGGAGGTAGAGATATACTGTAGTAATTCATCTGGTTAGTGTCTGTCTGTTAGGACCAGGTAGAGATATACTGTAGTAATTCATCTGGTTAGTGTCTGTTAGGACCAGGTAGAGATATGCTGTAGTAATTCATCTGGTAGTGTCTGTTAGGAGGAGGTAGAGATATACTATAGTAATTCATCTGGTTAGTGTCTGTTAGGACCAGGTAGAGATATACCGTAGTAATTCATCTGGTTAGTGTCTGTCTGTTAGGACCAGGTAGAGATATACTGTAGTAATTCATCTGGTTAGTGTCTGTCTGTTAGGACCAGGTAGAGATATACTGTAGTAATTCATCGGGTTAGTGTCTTTCTGTTAGGACCAGGTAGAGATATACTATAGTAATTAATCTGGTTAGTGTCTGTCTGTTAGGACCAGGTAGAGATATACTATAGTAATTCATCTGGTTAGTGTCTGTCTGTTAGGGTTACTGTCTGTTAGGTAGAGATATACTATAGTAATTCATCTGGTTAGTGTCTGTCTGTTAGGAGGAGGTAGAGATATACTATAGTAATTCATCTGGTTAGTGTCTGTCTGTTAGGAGGAGGTAGAGATATACTATAGTAATTCATCTGGTTAGTGTCTGTCTGTTAGGACCAGGTAGAGATATACTATAGTAATTCATCTGGTTAGTGTCTGTCTGTTAGGACCAGGTAGAGATATACTATAGTAATTCATCTGGTTAGTGTCTGTTAGGAGGAGGTAGAGATATACTATAGTAATTCATCTGGTTAGTGTCTGTCTGTTAGGAGGAGGTAGAGATATACTATAGTAATTCATCTGGTTAGTGTCTGTCTGTTAGGACCAGGTAGAGATATACTGTAGTAATTCATCTGGTTAGTGTCTGTTAGGACCAGGTAGAGATATACTGTAGTAATTCATCTGGTTAGTGTCTGTTAGGAGGAGGTAGAGATATACTGTAGTAATTCATCTGGTTAGTGTCTGTCTGTTAGGAGGAGGTAGAGATATACTATAGTAATTCATCTGGTTAGTGTCTGTCTGTTAGGACCAGGTAGAGATATACTGTAGTAATTCATCTGGTTAGTGTCTGTCTGTTAGGACCAGGTAGAGATATACTGTAGTAATTCATCTGGTTAGTGTCTGTTAGGACCAGGTAGAGATATACTGTAGTAATTCATCTGGTTAGTGTCTGTTAGGAGGAGGTAGAGATATACTGTAGTAATTCATCTGGTTAGTCTCTGTCTGTTAGGAGGAGGTAGAGATATACTATAGTAATTCATCTGGTTAGTGTCTGTCTGTTAGGACCAGGTAGAGATATACTGTAGTAATTCATCTGGTTAGTGTCTGTCTGTTAGGACCAGGTAGAGATATACTGTAGTAATTCATCGGGTTAGTGTCTTTCTGTTAGGACCAGGTAGAGATATACTATAGTAATTAATCTGGTTAGTGTCTGTCTGTTAGGACCAGGTAGAGATATACTATAGTAATTCATCTGGTTAGTGTCTGTCTGTTAGGACCAGGTAGAGATATACTATAGTAATTAATCTGGTTAGTGTCTGTCTGTTAGGAGGAGGTAGAGATATACTATAGTAATTCATCTGGTTAGTGTCTGTCTATTAGGAGGAGGTAGAGATATACTATAGTAATTCATCTGGTTAGTGTCTGTCTGTTAGGACCAGGTAGAGATATACTATAGTAATTCATCTGGTTAGTGTCTGTTAGCAGGAGGTAGAGATATACTGTAGTAATTCATCTGGTTAGTGTCTGTTAGGACCAGGTAGAGATATACTGTAGTAATTCATCTGGTTAGTGTCTGTTAGGAGGAGGTAGAGATATACTGTAGTAATTCATCTGGTTAGTCTCTGTCTGTTAGGAGGAGGTAGAGATATACTATAGTAATTAATCTGGTTAGTGTCTGTCTGTTAGGACCAGGTAGAGATATACTGTAGTAATTCATCTGGTTAGTGTCTGTTAGGACCAGGTAGAGATATACTATAGTAATTCCTCTGGTTAGTGTCTGTTAGGACCAGGTAGAGATATACTGCAGTAATTAATCTGGTTAGTGTCTGTTAGGAGGAGGTAGAGATATACTATAGTAATTCATCTGGTTAGTGTCTGTCTGTTAGGAGGAGGTAGAGATATACTGTAGTAATTCATCTGGTTAGTGTCTGTCTGTTAGGACCAGGTAGAGATATACTATAGTAATTCATCTGGTTAGTGTCTGTCTGTTAGGACCAGGTAGAGATATACTGTAGTAATTCATCTGGTTAGTGTCTGTTAGGACCAGTTAGAGATATACTATAGTAATTCATCTGGTTAGTGTCTGTTAGGACCAGGTAGAGATATACTGTAGTAATTCATCTGGTTAGTGTCTGTTAGGACCAGGTAGAGATATACTGTAGTAATTCATCTGGTTAGTGTCTGTTAGGACCAGGTAGAGATATACTATAGTAATTCATCTGGTTAGTGTCTGTCCGTTAGGACCAGGTAGAAATATACTATAGTAATTCCTCTGGTTAGTGTCTTTTAGGACCAGGTAGAGATATACTATAGTAATTCATCTGGTTAGTGTCTGTCTGTTAGGAGGAGGTAGAGATATACTATAGTAATTCATCTGGTTGGTGTCTGTTACGACCAGGTAGAGATATACTGTAGTAATTCATCTGGTTAGTGTCTGTCTGTTAGGAGGAGGTAGAGATATACTATAGTAATTCATCTGGTTAGTGTCTGTCTGTTAGGACCAGGTAGAGATATACTGTAGTAATTCCTCTGGTTAGTGTCTGTTAGGAGGAGGTAGAGATATACTGTAGTAATTCATCTGGTTAGTGTCTGTTAGGACCAGGTAGAGATATACTGTAGTAATTCATCTGGTTAGTGTCTCTCTGTTAGGAGGTAATTATGTTTTATTGTCACATACACCGGATGGGTGCGGTGTGTTGTTGTAAACTGTAGGGTCAGCCATAGTAGTACGGCACCTCTGGAGCAAATGATGGTTAAGTGCCTTGATCAAGAGAACATTGGCAGATTTTTTTCACCTTGTCAGTTCGGGTATTCGATCCAGGGACCTTTCGGTTACTGGCCAAACGCTTTAACCGCTAGACTTCCTGCTGCCAGGTGTGTTAATTCATCTGGTTAGTGGTTGTCTGTCATGGTGGTCTTCCCTGCTGTGTGATATATGACATGACAGAGACACTACAGGCCCTCACGTCTCTCCATTAATCATAATGGTTGGTATTTACACTGCGGGAGAACATTCACCTCCCTACTGCATCCGCTTAGAGGATAGAGGAGAGGAGAGAGACAAGAGAGAAGGTGAGGGGGTAAGAGAGGGAGAACATTCACCTCCCTACTGCATCCGCTTAGAGGATAGAGGAGAGGAGAGAGACAAGAGAGAAGGTGAGGGGGTAAGAGAGGGAGAACATTCACCTCCCTACTGCATCCGCTTAGAGGATAGAGGAGAG
The DNA here is from genome assembly GCF_018296145.1 of Oncorhynchus tshawytscha. Classification (NCBI taxonomy): domain Eukaryota; kingdom Metazoa; phylum Chordata; class Actinopteri; order Salmoniformes; family Salmonidae; genus Oncorhynchus; species Oncorhynchus tshawytscha. The sequence goes on along the minus strand of NC_056436.1, from coordinate 78,736,130 downwards.
GAGAGAGACAAGAGAGAAGGTGAGGGGGTAAGAGAGGGAGAACATTCACCTCCCTACTGCATCCGCTTAGAGGATAGAGGAGAGGAGAGAGACAAGAGAGAAGGTGAGGGGGTAAGAGAGGGAGAACATTCACCTCCCTACTGCATCCGCTTAGAGGATAGAGGAGAGGAGAGAGACAAGAGAGAAGGTGAGGGGGTAAGAGAGGGAGAACATTCACCTCCCTACTGCATCCGCTTAGAGGATAGAGGAGAGGAGAGAGACAAGAGAGAAGGTGAGGGGGTAAGAGAGGGAGAACATTCACCTCCCTACTGCATCCGCTTAGAGGATAGAGGAGAGGAGAGAGACAAGAGAGAAGGTGAGGGGGTAAGAGAGGGAGAACATTCACCTCCCTACTGCATCCGCTTAGAGGATAGAGGAGAGGAGAGAGACAAGAGAGAAAGTGAGGGGGTAAGAGAGGGAGAACATTCACCTCCCTACTGCATCCGCTTAGAGGATAGAGAAGAGGAGAGAGACAAGAGAGAAGGTGAGGGGGTAAGAGAGGGAGAACATTCACCTCCCTACTGCATCCGCTTAGAGGATAGAGGAGAGGAGAGAGACAAGAGAGAAGGTGAGGGGGTAAGAGAGGGAGAACATTCACCTCCCTACTGCATCCGCTTAGAGGATAGAGGAGAGGAGAGAGACAAGAGAGAAGGTGAGGGGTAAGAGAGGGAGAACATTCACCTCCCTACTGCATCCGCTTAGAGGATAGAGGAGACGAGAGAGACAAGAGAGAAGGTGAGGGGGTAAGAGAGGGAGAACATTCACCTCCCTACTGCATCCGCTTAGAGGATAGAGGAGAGGAGAGAGACAAGAGAGAAGGTGAGGGGGTAAGAGAGGGAGAACATTCACCTCCCTACTGCATCCGCTTAGAGGATAGAGGAGAGGAGAGAGACAAGAGAGAAGGTGAGGGGGTAAGAGAGGGAGAACATTCACTTCCCTACTGCATCCGCTTAGAGGATAGAGGAGAGGAGAGAGACAAGAGAGAAGGTGAGGGGGTAAGAGAGGGAGAACATTCACCTCCCTACTGCATCCGCTTAGAGGATAGAGGAGAGGAGAGAGACAAGAGAGAAGGTGAGGGGGTAAGAGAGGGAGAACATTCACCTCCCTACTGCATCCGCTTAGAGGATAGAGGAGAGGAGAGAGACAAGAGAGAAGGTGAGGGGTAAGAGAGGGAGAACATTCACCTCCCTACTGCATCCGCTTAGAGGATAGAGGAGAGGAGAGAGACAAGAGAGAAGGTGAGGGGGTAAGAGAGGGAGAACATTCACCTCCCTACTGCATCCGCTTAGAGGATAGAGGAGAGGAGAGAGACAAGAGAGAGAAGGTGAGGGGGTAAGAGCGGGAGAACATTCACCTCCCTACTGCATCCGCTTAGAGGATAGAGGAGAGGAGAGAGACAAGAGAGAAGGTGAGGGGGTAAGAGAGGGAGAACATTCACCTCCCTACTGCATCCGCTTAGAGGATAGAGGAGAGGAGAGAGACAAGAGAGAAGGTGAGGGGGTAAGAGAGGGAGAACATTCACCTCCCTACTGCATCCGCTTAGAGGATAGAGGAGAGGAGAGAGGCAAGAGAGAAGGTGAGGGGTAAGAGAGGGAGAACATTCACCTCCTTTAACGCATCCGCTTAGAGGATAGAGGAGAGGAGAGAGACAAGAGAGAAGGTGAGGGGGTAAGAGAGGGAGAACATTCACCTCCTTTAACGCATCCGCTTAGAGGATAGAGGAGAGGAGAGAGACAAGAGAGAAGGTGAGGGGGTAAGAGAGGGAGAACATTCACCTCCCTCCTGCATCCGCTTAGAGGATAGAGGAGAGGAGAGAGACAAGAGAGAAGGTGAGGGGGTAAGAGAGGGAGAACATTCACCTCCCTACTGCATCCGCTTAGAGGATAGAGGAGAGGAGAGAGACAAGAGAGAAGGTGAGGGGGTAAGAGAGGGAGAACATTCACCTCCCTTAATGCATCCGCTTAGAGGATAGAGGAGAGGAGAGAGACAAGAGAGAAGGTGAGGGGGTAAGAGAGGGAGAACATTCACCTCCCTACTGCATCCGCTTAGAGGATAGAGGAGAGGAGAGAGACAAGAGAGAAGGTGAGGGGTAAGAGAGGGAGAACATTCACCTCCCTACTGCATCCGCTTAGAGGATAGAGGAGAGGAGAGAGACAAGAGAGAAGGTGAGGGGGTAAGAGAGGGAGAACATTCACCTCCCTACTGCATCCGCTTAGAGGATAGAGGAGAGGAGAGAGACAAGAGAGAAGGTGAGGGGGTAAGAGAGGGAGAACATTCACCTCCTTTAACGCATCCGCTTAGAGGATAGAGGAGAGAACTAGAGGGAGGAAGAGGGAGGAACAGGGAAGAAGAGGGAGGAAGAGGGAGGATGCTAAATTAATAGAATAGAGGCCTCCCGGGTGGCGCAGTGGTTAAGGGCGCTGTACTCCAGCGCCAGCTGTGCCACCAGAGACCCTGGGTTTGCGCCCAAGCTCGGTCGATACCGGCTTCGCCCGGGAGGTCCGTGGAGCGACGTACAATTGGCCTAGCGTCGTCCGGGTTAGGGAGGGCTTGGCCGGTAGGGATATCCTTGTCTCATCGCACACCAGCGACTCCTGTGGCGGGCCAGGCGCAGTGCACACTAACCAAGGTTGCCAGGTGCACGGTGTTTCCTCCGACACATTGGTGTGGCTGGATGCTTCCGGGTTGGATGCGTGCTGTGTTAAGAAGAGGTGCGGCTTGGTTGGGTTGTGTATCGGACTTTCAACCTTCGTCTCTCCCGAGCCCGTATGGGAGTTGTAGCGATGAGACAAGATAGTAGCTAATTGGATACCACGAAATTGGGAAGAAAAAGGGGTAAAAATTTAACATTTAAATAAAACCCCCAAAATTAAAAATGAATAGAATAGAGAGAAAGGTAGACGGGGAAAAAGATCATCATAGAGGGAGAGAGAGAGGTGGGGAGAGAGAGAGGTGGGGAGAGAGGGAGGTGGGGAGAGAGAGAGGTGGGGAGAGAGAGCTGGGGAGAGAGAGAGCTGGGGAGAGAGAGAGGTGGGGAGAGAGAGAGGTGGGGAGAGAGAGAGGTGGGGAGAGAGAGAGAGGGGGAGAGAGAGGTGGGGAGAGAGAGGGGGGGAGGTGTTGAGAGAGAGGTGGGGAGTGAGAGGTGTTGAGAGAGAGGTGGGGAGAGGGAGAGGTGGGGAGAGAGAGAGGTGGGGAGAGAGGTGGGGAGAGAGGTGGTACACACAAGCCTGACACTCAGGTCATCTCTGCCACAGACTTAATGGCAACACTGGTCATGCATACTCCGGGCTGTAATGTGTCAGGGAGTAGGGGTTGTGTGAGGATAGTAGGAGTGTGCAGGCTTGTGTGTATGTGCACACTTGAGTGTCCGTGTGTATATGTATATATGTGTGTGTGTGTGTGTGTGTGTGTGTGTGTGTGTGTGTGTGTGTGTGTGTGTGTGTGTGTGTGTGTGTGTGTGTGTGTGTGTGTGTGTGTGTGTGTGTGTGTGTGTGTGTGTGTGTGTGTGTGTGTGTGTGTGTGTGTGTGTGTGTGTGTGTGTGTGTGTGTGTGTGTGTGTGTGTGTGTGCAGTGGTGGAAAAAGGACCCAATTATCGTACTTGAGTAAAAGTAAAGATACCTTAATAGAAAATGATTGAAGTAAAAGTGAGAGTCACCCAGTTAAATACTACTTGAGTAAAAGTCTACAAGTATTTGGTTTTAAGTATATGGTACTTAACTATAAACACTTTAATTGCTAAAATATGCCTTAAGTATCAAAAATAAAAATATAAATCATTTAAAATTCATTATATTAAGCAAACCAGACAGCACCAAACCAGGGCACACTCCAACACTCAGACATCGTTTACAGATAGCCAGGGGCACACTCCAACACTCAGACATCGTTTACAGATAGCCAGGGGACACTCCAACACTCAGACATCGTTTACAGATAGCCAGGGGAACACTCCAACACTCAGACATTGTTTACAGATAGCCAGGGGCACACTCCAACACTCAGACATTGTTTACAGATAGCCAGGGCACACTCCAACACTCAGACATTGTTTACAGATAGCCAGGGTACGCTCCAACACTCAGACATTGTTTACAGATAGCCAGGGGCAGACTTCAACACTCAGACATAATTTACAGATAGCCAGGGGCACACTCCAACACTCAGACATTGTTTACAGATATCCAGGGGAACACTCCAACACTCAGACATATTTTATAGATAGCCAGGGACACACTCCAACACTCAGACATCATTCAAATCAAATCAAATCAAATTTTATTTGTCACATACACATGGCTAGCAGATGTTAATGCGAGTGTAGCGAAATGCTTGTGCTTCTAGTTCCGACAATGCAGTAATAACGAACAAGTAATCTAACTAACAATTCCAAAAAAACTACTGTCTTATACACAGTGTAAGGGGATAAAGAATATGTACATAAGGATATATGAATGAGTGATGGTACAGAGCAGCATAGGCAAGATACAGTAGATGATATCGAGTACAGTATATACATATGAGATGAGTATGTAAACCAAGTGGCATAGTTAAAGTGGCTAGTGATACATGTATTACATAAGGATGCAGTCGATGATATAGAGTACAGTATCTACGTATGCATATGAGATGAATAATGTAGGGTAAGTAACATTATATAAGGTAGCATTGTTTAAAGTGGCTAGTGATATATTTACATCATTTCCCATCAATTCCCATTATTAAAGTGGCTGGAGTAGAGTCAGTGTCATTGACAGTGTGTTGGCAGTAGCCACTCAATGTTAGTGGTGGCTGTTTAACAGTCTGATGGCCTTGAGATAGAAGCTGTTTTTCAGTCTCTCGGTCCCAGCTTTGATGCACCTGTACTGACCTCGCCTTCTGGATGACAGCGGGGTGAACAGGCAGTGGCTCGGGTGGTTGATGTCCTTGATGATCTTTATGGCCTTCCTGTAGCATCGGGAGGTGTAGGTGTCCTGGAGGGCAGGTAGTTTGCCCCCGGTGATGCGTTGTGCAGACCTCACTACCCTCTGGAGATCCTTACGATTGAGGGCGGTGCAGTTGCCATACCAGGCGGTGATACAGCCCGCCAGGATGCTCTCGATTGTGCATCTGTAGAACTTTGTGAGTGCTTTTGGTGACAAGCCGAATTTCTTCAGCCTCCTGAGGTTGAAGAGGCGCTGCTGCGCCTTCCTCACGATGCTGTCTGTGTGAGTGGACCAATTCAGTTTGTCTGTGATGTGTATGCCGAGGAACTTAAAACTTGCTACCCTCTCCACTACTGTCCCATCGATGTGGATGGGGGTGTTCCCTCTGCTGTTTCCTGAAGTCCACAATCATCTCCTTAGTTTTGTTGACGTTGAGTGTGAGGTTATTTTCCTGACACCACACTCCGAGGGCCCTCACCTCCTCCCTGTAGGCCGTCTCGTCGTTGTTGGTAATCAAGCCTACCACTGTTGTGTCGTCCGCAAACTTGATGATTGAGTTGGAGGCGTGCATGGCCACGCAGTCGTGGGTGAACAGGGAGTACAGGAGAGTGCTCAGAACGCACCCTTGTGGGGCCCCAGTGTTGAGGATCAGCGGGGAGGAGATGTTGTTGCCTACCCTCACCACCTGGGGGCGGCCCGTCAGGAAGTCCAGAACCCAGTTGCACTGGGCGGGGTCGAGACCCACTGTCTCGAGCTTGATGACGAGCTTGGAGGGTACTATGGTGTTGAATGCCGAGCTGTAGTCGATGAACAGCATTCTCACATAGGTATTCCTCTTGTCCAGATGGGTTAGGGCAGTGTGCAGTGTGGTTGAGATTGCATTGTCTGTGGACCTATTTGGGCGGTAAGCAAATTGGAGTGGGTCTAGGGTGTCAGGTAGGGTGGAGGTGATATGGTCCTTGACTAGTCTCTCAAAGCACTTCATGATGACGGATGTGAGTGCTACGGGCGGTAGTCGTTTAGCTCAGTTACCTTAGCTTTCTTGGGAACAGGAACAATGGTGGCCCTCTTGAAGCATGTGGGAACAGCAGACTGGTATAGGGATTGATTGAATATGTCCGTAAACACACCGGCCAGCTGGTCTGCGCATGCTCTGAGGGCGCGGCTGGGGATGCCGTCTGGGCCTGCAGCCTTGCGAGGGTTAACACGTTTAAATGTCTTACTCACTTCGGCTGCAGTGAAGGAGAGACCGCATGTTTTCGTTGCAGGCCGTGTCAGTGGCACTGTATTGTCCTCAAAGCGGGCAAAAAAGTTATTTAGTCTGCCTGGGAGCAAGACATCCTGGTCCGTGACTGGGCTGGGTTTCTTCCTGTAGTCCGTGATTGACTGTAGACCCTGCCACATGCCTCTTGTGTCTGAGCCGTTGAATTGAGATTCTACTTTGTCTCTGTACTGGCGCTTAGCTTGTTTGATAGCCTTGTGGAGGGAATAGCTGCACTGTTTGTATTCAGTCATGTTACCAGACACCTTGCCCTGATTAAAAGCAGTGGTTCGTGCCTTCAGTTTCACACGAATGCTGCCATCAATCCAAGGTTTCTGGTTAGGGAATGGGACTACTACATTTACAGATAGCCAGGGGAACACTCCAACACTCAGACATCGTTTACAAGCGAAGCATGTGTTTAGTGAATCCACAAGATCAGATGCAGTAGGGATGACCAGGGATGTTCTGTTGATAAGTGTGTGCATGAAATTGGACAATTGTCCTATCCTGCTAAGCATTCAAAATGTAATTAGTACTTTGGGTGTCAGGGGTCATGTATCGAGTAAAAAGTACATTATTTTCAGTGCAGTAAAAGTAAAAGTTGTCCAAAATATAAATAGTAAAGTACAGATACCCAAAAAAAAAACTTAAGTGGTGCTTTCAACTATTTATTTCTTAAGTACTTTAAACCATTGCTGGCTAGTATTACGTAGCCAGCTAGAAGGATGTAGTAAGAAGCTAATGTTAAACAGAGCATACCTCAGCTGGAGCCAAAAATATACAATGTTCTCATCATAACTTTACTTTACAGAGAGTTGAGGCAGATTGAGGCAGGCTTCAATTTATACAGGAGGAAGCAGCAAAGAGAGAGGTTAGTACAGTGGTTCCCAAATGGGTCTGGGCTCAATGTGGGTTAACCCTAACCCTAACCCTAACCCAAATGGGTCTGGGCTCAATGTGGGTTAACCCTAACCCTAACCCTAACCCTAACCCTAACCCAAATGGGTCTGGGCTCAATGTGGGTTAACCCTAACCCTAACCCAAATGGGTCTGGGCTAACCCTAACCCAAATGGGTCTGGGCTCAATGTGGGTTAACCCTAACCCTAACCCTAACCCAAATGGGTCTGGGCTCAAAGGTGGGTTAACCCTAACCCTAACCCTAACCCAAATGGGTCTGGGCTCAATGTGGGTTAACCCTAACCCTAACCCAAATGGGTCTGGGCTCAATGTGGGTTAACCCTAACCCTAACCCTAACCCTAACCCAAATGGGTCTGGGCTCAATGTGGGTTCCCCTGACAAACTCTGAACTAACCTTATCAAACAAGTTAAAAACGTTTAAAAAATAAGATATGTTTCAATATGAATATCTCCACAGGACCTATCTTCCCTATAGGCCTACATTACAATACAACCCCTGTATGTTTCAATGTGAATATCTCCACAGGACCTATCTTCCCTATAGGCCTGCATTACAATACAACCACTGTATGTTTCAATGTGAATATCACCACAGGACCTATCTTCGCTATAGGCCTACATTACAATACAACCACTGTATGTTTCAATGTGAATATCACCACAGGACCTATCTTCCCTATAGCCCTACATTACAATACAACCACTGTATGTTTCAATGTGAATATCTCCACAGGACCTATCTTCCCTATAGGCCTACATTAAAATGCAAACAATGCAGTTCTAAAATCCCATACATTTTCATTTTGTCACTGATGCTGCTTGTCAATGTAAATCATTTCTCATATTTCAGGGGTATAGCATTACAACGTTATAGCTAAAAGCCTAGGTGTTAGTAGATGGACTGAGGTGAATGAACCTACAGCAGCCAAAGTCATAGCATTTTATATTGTTTAAATTGTTTAGAAATGCAGTATATTAGCTTCAACCTTCCCCAAAAAGTTCTGGGGATACAACCATACCAGACATCACTACAACTCAAACCGTAGTTACTGTACTGGCAGTGTGCCATCCTGCTCCGCTGGGCAGAGGGGCTGAGAGGTAGAGGGGGAGAAGGCATCCTGCTCCGCTGGGCAGAGGGGCTGAGAGGTAGAGGGGGAGAAGGCAGCCTGCTCCGCTGGGCAGAGGGGCTGAGAGGTAGAGGGGAGAAGGCATCCTGCTCCGCTGGGCAGAGGGGCTGAGAGGTAGAGGGGGAGAAGGCAGCCTGCTCCGCTGGGCAGAGGGGCTGAGATGTAGAGGGGGAAAAGGCATCCTGCTCCGCTGTGCAGAGGGGCTGAGAGGTAGAGGGGAGAAGGCATCCTGCTCTGCTGGGCAGAGGGGCTGAGAGGTAGAGGGGGAGAAGGCAGCCTGCTCCGCTGGGCAGAGGGGCTGAGAGGTAGAGGGGGAGAAGGCATCCTGCTCCGCTGGGCAGAGGGGCTGAGAGGTAGAGGGGGAGAAGGCAGCCTGTTCTGCTGGGCAGAGGGGCTGAGAGGTAGAGGGGGAGAAGGCAGCCTGCTCCACTGGGCAGAGGGGCTGAGAGGTAGAGGGGGAGAAGGCATCCTGCTCCGCTGGGCAGAGGGGCTGAGAGGTAGAGGGGGAGAAGGCAGCCTGCTCCGCTGGGCAGAGGGGCTGAGAGGTAGAGGGGGAGAAGGCAGCCTGCTCCGCTGGGCAGAGGGGCTGAGAGGTAGAGGGGGAGAAGGCATCCTGCTCCACTGGGCAGAGGGGCTGAGAGGTAGAGGGGGAGAAGGCATCCTGCTCCATTGGGCAGAGGGGCTGAGAGGTAGAGGGGGAGAAGGATGGCAGCTGGTGAGGGGTCAATATGTGAAAGGGGACAACAGATGTGTCAGCACAGGCCAGATGAGTTTCTTCTGTGGAAAAGAGTCAAGATTCTTTTGAGCTCGTCACTAACAGATGTGCAAGGTCCACCTATGGCTCCAAACATACGAACAAACACACACGAACACACACACACACACACACAAACACACACACACGTGACAGGGACAAGAGGAGTCATACCTGTGAGAGGGAAGGAGAGGACTGGATGCTTGTGCATGTTTTCTCAGGTGGTTGTTTTTTCATGGCACAAATCCCTGCGTATTAGCTCCCCAAGATATGTATTGTCCTCTCCTATCTGTTTCACACAGCACTCTATCCTAGTTTAGTGTGTTCAAACATTACATAGATCTGGGCCAACAGTTCTCTATTGTTCTATGACTGTAACATTTACATTAGCTTTCTGTCTAGAGTGTAAGGGTATTGGAACCTTCGGAGCGAAGATGGCACCCGGTCAGATTTTCAAACTCAAACCAAGTTTGTCAAAATGCTGTGGGAGCCCCTGTTATGTAGCCTTGAGTAGATAACATTGGGTCTGGACAGTAGGCTGCTTGGGGATGGGTTGATGGGTGGAGTGGGATAGAGGAGAAGAGAGAGGGGGAAAGATCCTAGACACAGACAGCCATGTTAAATGTATGTTATCTGGGTCCAGGGACTCACACCACCCCCCTGCTAGAGAGACCCAGGCTGGGAACACAATCTCCTGACCCTGTGGTTAAATATCCTCTCTCTGGTTGCGTCCTAAACGGCGCCTTAGGGCCTACATGGTTCTGGTCAAAATGAGTGCACTATATAGGGAATGGGATGCTGTTTCAGAAGCATCCTGTCTGTCTGAAATTCTAGACAAACCCCTGGTATTCTGTTCCTGAAGATATATCGGGGCATTGCTGAGGAGAGATGGGTGAGATCTCCCAACCAAGGACACTGGTTGATAAGCCAAAACTTTAGCCAACATTACAAAGAGGTCTGACCACTAAACAGGAAACAGCGTATTGTTAGAGGTCAGACCCCTAAACAGGAAACAGTGTATTGTTAGAGGTCTGACCACTAAACAGGAAACAGTGCATTGTTAGAGGTCTGACCACTTAACAGGAAACAGTGCATTGTTAGAGGTCTGACCACTAAACAGGAAACAGTGTATTGTTAGAGGTCTGACCACTAAACAGGAAACAGTATTTGTTAGAGGTCTGACCCCTAAACAGTAAACAGGGTATTGTTTAGTTGTTTGCTAAAATATTTGAACTAAGTCTCAATTTGAACCAATGTCCTTCATTTGTTCATCACTTATGTAGTTACATCACGATATCCTGACTATGGTATTTACTGTCAGCGAGACACTGATTGAGTATGTAGCTCAGTGAAGTCCCCAGGTCTATTTGTGTCAGAGCAGTAACATACAGGACAGTAGACTGGGAGAGACAGGAGAGATTGTGGGTGTCAGACAGATCAGTCTCCTCCCACCACCAGCATCACATCTGTAATGACAGTCAACACACAAAGTGCCACTTTCACCTCACTGTGAAGACATCTTTGTCTGCTGTCATTAAAGTCTTCATTAACCTCGAGGAGGAAGAGAAGTAAGAAGAGGTGAAGGAGTCCTACATTTTTCAGTCCAAAATATGTATTTATATCACACACACAACACATTGATATATAATGTCAAGCCATATACACTTTGAATTCCTTCCCATCCTTGTCTTGCTGGGTTCAACTGCAGACTGAATCATGACGCCAGCGAACCCCGTCACTCCTCTACTGTCTGTCCACATCCACCACCTTCACATTGACTGCAATCAACATCTGACTACTGGTATTGTCCATGGTGCAGAACACATAGCGCAGGCTGATGCAACACTGGTTACTGTCCGTGGTGCTGAACACATTAAGGAAGCTGATGTAACACTGGTTACTGTCCGTGGTGCTGAACACATTAGGGAAGCTGAAGCAACACTGGTTACTGTCCGTGGTGCTGAACACATTAAGGAAGCTGATGTAACACTGGTTACTGTCCGTGGTGCTGAACACATTAAGGAAGCTGATGCAACACTGGTTACTGTCCGTGGTGCTGAACACATTAGGGAAGCTGAAGCAACACTGGTTACTGTCCGTGGAACTGAACAGGTAGCTTCTGCAACAGTGGGTACTGTCATCCAATCTCTCTCACTCTCTCTGTCTCTGTCTCTGTCTCTCTCTCTCGCTCTCTCTCTGCAGAAAGTCTGAGGGAGACACTGCTGTGTGTGTGTGTGTGTGTGTGTGTGTGTGTGTGTGTGTGTGTGTGTGTGTGTGTGTGTGTGTGTGTGTGTGTGTGTGTGTGTGGTTCTGCATGACTGCACCTGCCCCCTTTGTTGGCATCAGACCTGCGCGCACACACACACACACACACACACACACACACACACACACACACACACACACACACACACACACACACACACAAATAGAGATAAACAAATAAAAACATATATCTTTAACAGTAGACATGAAGGGAGCCTGCCCCCCTGTCCACCTGACCCTCTGCCCATCTGTCTAGCCGCTCACCTGTCTCTCTGTTTACCTGTTCCTCTGCCCATCTGCCCTTCTGTCCACTTTCCCCTCTGTCCACCTGTCCACTTTCCCCTCTGTCCTTCTATCTACCTGCCCACCTGCCCTCTGTCCATCTATCTACCTGCCCACCTGCCCACCTGCCCCTGTCCTCTGTCCTTGTCCATCTATCTACCTGCCCACCTGCCCACCTGCCCCTCTGTCCATCTATCTACCTGCCCACCTGCCCCTCTGTCCATCTATCTACCTGCCCACCTGCCCCTCTGTCCTTCTATCTACCTGCCCACCTGCCCTATGTCCTTCTATCTACCTGCCCACCTGCCCCTCTGTCCTTCTATCTACCTGCCCACCTGCCCCTCTGTCCTTCTATCTACCTGCCCACCTGCCCCTCTGTCCTTCTATCTACCTGCCCACCTGCCCCTCTGTCTATCTGTCCATCTGCCCCTCTGTCCTTCTATCTACCTGCCCACCAGCCCTCTGTCCATCTATCTACCTGCCCACCTGCCCTCTGTCCTATCTACCTGCCCACCTGCCCCTCTGTCCTTCTATCTACCTGCCCACCTGCCCCTCTGTCCTTCTATCTACCTGCCCACCTGCCCCTCTGTCCTTCTATCTACCTGCCCACCTGCCCTCTGTCCATCTATCTACCTGCCCACCTGCCCCTCTGTCCATCTATCTACCTGCCCACCTGCCCCTCTGTCCTTCTATCTACCTGCCCACCTGCCCACCTGCCCCTCTGTCCTTCTATCTACCTGCCCACCTGCCCTCTGTCCTTCTATCTACCTGCCCACCTGCCCCTCTGTCCATCTGCCCCTCTGTCCATCTATCTACCTGCCCACCTGTCCCTCTGTCCATCTATCTACCTGCCTACCTGCCCCTCTGTCCTTCTATCTACCTGTCCACCTGCCCCTCTGTCCTTCTATCAACCTGCCCACCTGCCCCTCTGTCCTTCTATCTACCTGCCCCTCTGTCCATCTACCTCTCAGCCCAATTACCCCTCTGTCCATCTGCCCCTCTGTCTATCTGTCCACCTGCCCCTCTGTCCATCTGCCCCTCTGTCTATCTGTCCATCTGCCCCTCTGTCTATCTGTCCACCTGTCCCTCTGTCTATCTGTCCACCTGTCCCTCTGTCCCTCTGTCCATCTGCCCCTCTGTCCACCTGCCCCTCTGTCCATCTGTCCACCTGCCCCTCTGTCCATCTGCCCCTCTGTCCATCTGTCCACCTGCCCCTCTGTCCATCTGCCCCTCTGTCCCTCTGTCCCTCTGTCCACCTGCCCCTCTGTCCATCTGCCCCTCTGTCCATCTGTCCACCTGCCCCTCTGTCCTTCTATCTACCTGCCCACCTGCCCCTCTGTCCTTCTATCTACCTGCCCACCTGCCCCTCTGTCCTTCTATCTACCTGCCCACCTGCCCCTCTGTCTATCTGTCCATCTGCCCACCTGCTCTGTCCTTCTATCTACCTGCCCACCTGCCCTCTGTCCATCTATCTACCTGCCCACCTGCCCTCTGTCCTTCTATCTACCTGCCCACCTGCCCTCTGTCCTTCTATCTACCTGCCCACCTGCCCCTCTGTCCTTCTATCTACCTGCCCACCTGCCCTCTGTCCATCTATCTACCTGCCCACCTGCCCCTCTGTCCATCTATCTACCTGCCCACCTGCCCCTCTGTCCTTCTGTCCTTCTATCTACCTGCCCACCTGCCCCTCTGTCCTTCTATCTACCTGCCCACCTGCCCCTCTGTCCATCTATCTACCTGCCCACCTGACCCTCTGTCCTACTATCTACCTGCCCACCTGCCCCTCTGTCCATCTGCCCCTCTGTCCATCTATCTTCCTGCCCACCTGTCCCTCTGTCCATCTATCTACCTGCCTACCTGCCCCTCTGTCCTTCTATCTACCTGTCCACCTGCCCCTCTGTCCTTCTATCAACCTGCCCACCTGCCCCTCTGTCCTTCTATCTACCTGCCCCTCTGTCCATCTACCTCTCAGCCCAATTACCCCTCTGTCCATCTGCCCCTCTGTCTATCTGTCCACCTGCCCCTCTGTCCATCTGCCCCTCTGTCTATCTGTCCATCTGCCCCTCTGTCTATCTGTCCACCTGTCCCTCTGTCCATCTGCCCCTCTGTCCACCTGCCCCTCTGTCCATCTGCCCCTCTGTCCCTCTGTCCCTCTGTCCACCTGCCCCTCTGTCCATCTGCCCCTCTGTCCATCTGTCCACCTGCCCCTCTGTCCATCTGCCCCTCTGTCCATCTGTCCACCTGCCCCTCTGTCCATCTGTCCACCTGCCCCTCTGTCCCTCTGTCCCTCTGTCCACCTGCCCCTCTGTTCATCTGTCCACCTGCCCCTCTGTCCATCTGTCCACCTGCCCCTCTGTCCACCTGCCCCTCTGTCCCTCTGTCCCTCTGCCCCTCTGTCCATCTGTCCACCTGCCCCGCTGTCCACCTGCCCCTCTGTCCACCTGCCCCTCTCTGTCCATCTACCCTCTGTCCCTCTGTCCCTCTGTCCACCTGCCCCTCTGTCCCTCTGTCCACCTGTCCCTATGTTCATCTGTCCACCTGCCCCGCTGTCCACCTGACCCTCGGTCCACCTGCCCCTCTGTCCACCTCTGTCCACCACCTGCCCCTCTGTCCACCTGTCCACCTGCCCCTGTCCCTCTGTCCACCTGCCCCTCCACCCACCTGCCCCACTGTCCACTGTCCACCTGCCCCGCTGTCCACCTGCCCCTCTGTCCACCTGCCCCTCTGTCCACCTGCCCCTCTGTCCATCTGGCCGACAGACGGACAATAAGAGGGCACTAACTGAGGGCACTAACTGGCCCCCACTGACATGTCCATTACCTGCTGGGCATGCATACTGTACACACACACTCTATCAGTCTGCATCTAAACAGCTCTATCAGTCTGCATGTAAACAGCTCTATCAGTCTGCATCTAAACAGCTCCATCAGTCTGCATGTAAACATCTCCATCAGTCTGCATGTAAACATCTCCGTCAGTCTGCATGTAAACAGCTCCATCAGTCTGCATGTAAACATCGCCATCAGTCTGCATGTAAACAGTTCAATCAGTCTGCATGTAGTAAACAGCTCAATCAGTCTGCATGTAAACATCTCTATCAGTCTGCATGTAAACATATCGGTCAGTCTGCATGTAAACATATCCATCAGTCTGCATGTAAACAGCTCAATCAGTCTGCATGTAGTAAACAGCTCAATCAGTCTGCATGTAAACATCTCTATCAGTCTGCTTGTAAACAGCTCTATCAGTATACATGTAAACATCTTTATCAGTCTGCTTGTAAACATCTCTATCAGTCTGCATGTAAACATCCCCATCAGTCTGCATGTAAACATCTACATCAGTCTGCACGTAAACATCTCCATCAGTCTGCATGTAAACATCTCTATCAGTCTGCATGTAAACATCCCCATCAGTCTGCATGTAAACATCTCTATCAGTCTGCATGTAAACATCTCTATCAGTCTGCATGTAAACTGCTCTATCAGTGTACATGTAAACTGTTCTATCAGTCTGCTATGACATATTTTGTTCTCTCCTCCTCAACCTCCACCTTCCAGACAAATAAATATGACACATTATGGTCATGTGACAGATTGTGTTTACTATCAGTACGTATACACCCCTCTGTGTCTTTCCCCTGGCCCAGAGATGAGGGTATAACCCAGACAGGGCTGGGCTGGGTTCATGATGAAACGCTGCAGGGCTCTGGACTGATGCCCATTCACATTCCCCTGCTCGTTATCTTACTATTCAACCCTACACGTCATAATCACATTACTGTGAAAGGCCGGCTTTGTGCCCTTCTCAGTCACATGTTCTCATTTATCTCTGACAATGGAGACGGCAGGGAAATGAGCGACCTTCCTGGCTGGCTCAGAGCAGAGGGAGGAGAGGAGAGGAGACAGAAGAGAAGAGAAAACGCAACCCTACTTGTAGGTATTTAACCTCCTGATTCATTCAAGGTATCCGGATTGTGTAGAGACATCATGATCCTAGACATTAATCTAACAACATAGTCTATTTATATATAACCATTGTCTACAGGGTACCTCCACAGACACCTGACCAGACAGAAGGAAAAATGACATGAAAAAGGATAGTTCTGTTGAGAGATGGGTCTTATTATCACAATGATGTTCTGTTGAGAGATGGGTCTTATTATCACTATGATGTCCTGTTGAGAGATGGGTCTTATTATCACTATGATGTTCTGTTGAGAGATGGGTCTTATTAACACTGATGTTCTGTTGAGAGATGGGTCTTATTAACACTATGATGTTCTGTTGAGAGATGGGTCTTATTATCACTGATGTTCTGTTGAGAGATGGGTCTTATTAACACTGATGTTCTGTTGAGAGATGGTTCTTATTAACACTATGATGTTCTGTTGAGAGATGGGTCTTATTAACACTGATGTTCTGTTGAGAGATGGGTCTTATTAACACTGATGTTCTGTTGAGAGATGGGTCTTATTAACACTATGATGTTCTGTTGAGAGATGGGTCTTATTAACACTGATGTTCTGTTGAGAGATGGGTCTTATTAACACTGATGTTCTGTTGAGAGATGAGTCTTATTAACGCTATGGCCTCTGTTCCACCTGAGCTCAAATAAGCTACAATAACACTGTCCTACGATCAATAGTTTTCACCCTCTATACACAGGACTGATGGAGTGGGTGTCAGTAACACTCTAAAACGCTCTAAAAACACACACACACACTAACAGCACAATGCTTGGGGTGCTGTTCAATCAAACACCATATCCAGGTTTTTGGGGAAAGGTAAAAAACCAGCAGAGATCATGTAGTGGTAGTGGTAGAGGTAGAGGTAGTGGTAGAGGTAGAGGTAGATGTAGTGGTAGTGGTAGTGGTAGTGGTAGTGGTAGAGGTAGTGGTAGTGGTAGTGGTAGAGGTAGTGGTAGTGGTAGAGGTAGAGGTAGAGGTAGAGGTAGTGGTAGTGGTAGAGGTAGAGGTAGTGGTAGAGGTAGAGGTAGTGGTAGAGAGAGAGAGATAGTGGTAGTGGTAGTGGTAGAGGTAGTGGTAGTGGTAGTGGTAGTGGTAGAGGTAGTGGTAGAGGTAGTGGCCTCTGGTTCCACCTGAGCTCAAATAAGCTACAGAGATAGTGGTAGACTGTCCTAGAGGTCAGATAGTTTTCACCCTGGTATACACAGGACTGATGGGTAGTGGTAGAGGTGTGGTAGTAACACTCTAAAACGTGGTAATGGTAGAGGTAACAGGTAGAGGTGCTGTTCAATCAGATAGAGATAGTGGTAGAGGTAGAGGTAGAGATAGTGGGTAGTGGTAGAGGTAGAGGTAGTGGTAGAGGTAGAGGTAGTGGTACAGGTATTGGTAGAGGTAGTGGTAGTGGTAGTGGTAGAGGAAGAGGTAGTGGTAGAGGTAGTGGTAGTGGTAGAGGTAGAGGTAGAGGTAGTGGTAGAGTTAGTGGTAGTGGTAGAGGTAGTGGTAGTGGTAGAGGTAGTAGTATTGGTTGTGGTAGTGATAGAGGTAGTGGTAGAGGTAGAGGTAGAGGTAGTGGTAGTGGTATTGGTAGTGGTAGAGGTAGTGTTAGAGGTAGTGTTAGAGGTAGAGGTAGAGGTAGAGGTAGAGGTAGTGGTAGTGGTAGTGGTAGTGGTAGAGGTAGTGGTAGTGGTAGAGGTAGTGGTAGAGGTAGCAGTATTGGTTGTGGTAGTGATAGAGGTAGTGGTAGAGTTAGTGGTAGTGGTAGTGGTAGAGGTAGTGGTAGTGGTAGAGGTAGTAGTATTGGTTGTGGTAGTGATAGAGGTAGTGGTATTGGTAGTGGTAGAGGTAGTGGTAGTGGTAGAGGTAGAGGTAGAGGTAGAGGTAGTGGTAGAGGAAGAGGTAGTGGTAGAGGTAGTGGTAGAGTTAGTGGTAGAGGTAGTGGTAGAGGTGGTGGTAGAGGTAGTAGTATTGGTTGTGGTAGTGGTAGAGGTAGTGGTAGAGGTAGAGGTAGAGGTAGAGGTAGTGGTAGAGGTAGAGGTAGTGGTAGAGGTAGAGGTAGCGGTAGAGATAGAGATAGTGGTAGAGGTAGAGGTAGTGGTAGAGGTAGAGGTAGTGGTAGAGGTATTGGTAGAGGTAGTGGTAGTGGTAGAGGAAGAGGAAGAGGTAGTGGTAGAGTTAGTGGTAGTGGTAGAGGAAGTGGTAGAGGTAGTGGTAGAGGTAGTAGTATTGGTTGTGGTAGTGATAGAGGTAGTGGTAGAGGTAGTGGTAGTGGTATTGGTAGTGGTAGAGGTAGTGTTAGAGGTAGTGTTAGAGGTAGAGGTAGTGGTAGTGGTAGTGGTAGAGGAAGAGTTAGTGGTAGAGGTAGTGGTAGAGTTAGTGTTAGTGGTAGAGGTAGAGGTCGTGGTAGAGGTAGTAGTATTGGTTGTGGTAGTGGTAGAGGTAGTGGTAGAGGTAGTGGTAGAGGTAGTAGTATTGGTTGTGGTAGTGTTAGAGGTAGAGGTAGTGGTAGTGGTAGAGGTAGTGTTAGAGGTAGAGGTAGAGGTAGTGGTATTGGTTGTGGTAGTGGTAGAGGTAGTGTTAGAGGTAGAGGTAGTGGTAGTGGTATTGGTAGAGGTAGTGGTAGTGTTAGAGGTAGTGGTAGAGGTAGAGGTAGTGGTAGTGGTAGAGTTAGTGGTAGTGGTAGAGGTAGTGTTAGAGGTAGTGGTAGAGGTAGAGGTAGTGGTAGTGGTAGAGTTAGTGGTAGTGGTAGAGGTAGTGTTAGAGGTAGAGGTAGAGGTAGTGGTAGAGGTAGTGTTGGAGGTAGTGTTAGAGGTAGTGGTAGTGTTAGAGGTAGTGTTAGAGGTAGAGGTAGAGGTAGAGGTAGAGTTAGTGGTAGTGGTAGAGTTAGTGGTAGTGGTAGAGGTAGTGTTAGAGGTAGAGGTAGAGGTAGTGGTAGAGGTAGTGTTGGAGGTAGTGTTAGAGGTAGTGGTAGTGTTAGAGGTAGTGTTAGAGGTAGTGGTAGTGTTAGTAGTGTTAGAGGTAGTGGTAGTGTTAGAGGTAGTGTTAGAGGTAGTGGTAGAGGTAGTGGTAGTGTTAGAGGTAGTGTTAGAGGTAGTGTTAGAGGTAGTGGTAGAGGTAGTGGTAGTGTTAGAGGTAGTGTTAGAGGTAGTGGTAGTGTTAGAGGTAGTGGTAGAGGTAGTGGTAGAGGTAGTGGTAGTGTTAGAGGTAGTGTTAGAGGTAGTGGTAGAGTTAGTGGTAGTGGTAGAGGTAGTGTTAGAGGTAGAGGTAGAGGTAGTGGTAGAGGTAGTGTTGGAGGTAGTGTTAGAGGTAGTGGTAGTGTTAGAGGTAGTGTTAGAGGTAGAGGTAGAGGTAGAGGTAGAGTTAGAGGTAGTGGTAGAGGTAGAGGTAGTGGTAGAGGTAGTGTTAGAGGTAGAGGTAGAGGTAGTGGTAGAGGTAGTGTTGGAGGTAGTGTTAGAGGTAGTGGTAGTGTTAGAGGTAGTGTTAGAGGTAGTGGTAGTGTTAGAGGTAGTGTTAGAGGTAGTGGTAGTGTTAGAGGTAGTGTTAGAGGTAGTGTTAGAGGTAGTGGTAGAGGTAGTGGTAGTGTTAGTAGTGTTAGAGGTAGTGGTAGTGTTAGGGTAGTGTTAGAGGTAGTGGTAGTGCTAGAGGTAGTGTTAGAGGTAGTGGTAGTGTTAGAGGTAGTGTTAGAGGTAGTGGTAGAGGTAGTGGTAGTGTTAGAGGTAGTGTTAGAGGTAGTGGTAGTGTTAGAGGTAGTGTTAGAGGTAGTGGTAGAGGTAGATGTAGTGTTAGAGGTAGTGGTAGTGTTAGAGGTAGAGGTAGAGGTAGTGTTAGAGATAGTGGTAGTGTTGGAGGTAGTGTTAGAGGTAGTGTTAGAGGTAGTGTTAGAGGTAGTGGTAGTGGTAGATGTAGTGTTAGTGGTAGTGGTAGATGTAGTGTTAGAGGTAGTGGTAGTGGTAGAGGTAGTGTTAGAGGTAGAGGTAGAGGTAGAGGTAGAGGTAGAGGTAGTGGTAGTGGTAGTGGTAGAGGTAGAGGTAGTGGTAGTGTTAGAGGTAGTGGTAGTGGTAGAGGTAGTGTTAGAGGTAGAGGTAGAGGTGGGTAGAGGTAGAGGTAGTGGTAGTGGTAGTGGTAGAGGTAGAGGTAGAGGTAGAGGTAGAGGTAGTGGTAGTGGTAGTGGTAGAGGTAGAGGTAGAGGTAGTGTTAGAGGTAGTGTTAGAGGTAGTGTTAGAGGTAGAGGTAGAGGTAGAGGTAGTGGTAGTGGTAGTGGTAGTGGTAGTGGTAGAGGTAGGGTAGTGTTAGAGGTAGAGGTAGAGGTAGTGGTAGAGGTAGTGTTGGAGGTAGTGTTAGAGGTAGTGGTAGAGGTGAGGTAGAGGTAGTGTTAGAGATAGTGGTAGTGTTGGAGGTAGTGTTAGGGTAGTGTTAGAGGTAGTGTTAGGGTAGTGGTAGTGGTAGATGTAGTGTTAGAGGTAGTGGTAGTGGTAGATGTAGTGTTAGGGTAGTGGTAGTGGTAGAGGTAGTGTTAGAGGTAGAGGTAGAGGTAGAGGTAGAGGTAGTGGTAGTGGTAGTGGTAGGGTAGAGGTAGAGGTATTGGTGTGTTAGAGGTAGAGGTAGAGGTAGAGGTAGTGGTAGAGGTAGTGTTGGAGGTAGTGTTAGAGGTAGTGGTAGTGGTAGTGGTAGAGGTAGAGGTAGAGGTAGTGGTAGAGGTAGTGTTGGAGGTAGTGTTAGAGGTATTGGTAGTGTTGGAGGTAGTGTTAGAGGTAGTGGTAGTGTTAGAGGTAGTGTTAGAGGTAGAGGTAGTGTTAGAGGTAGAGGTAGAGGTAGTGGTAGTGTTAGGGTAGTGTTAGAGGTAGTGGTAGTGTTAGAGGTAGTGTTAGGGTAGAGGTGGGTAGAGGTAGAGGTAGAGGTAGTGGTAGTGTTAGAGGTAGTGTTAGAGGTAGTGGTAGTGGTAGTGGTAGAGGTAGTGGTAGTGTTAGAGGTAGTGGTAGTGGTAGTGTTAGAGGTAGAGGTAGAGGTAGAGGTAGAGGTAGAGGTAGTGTTAGGGTAGAGGTAGAGGTAGTGGTAGTGGTATTGGTAGTGGTAGATGTAGTGTTAGTGGTAGTGTTAGAGGTAGAGGTAGAGGTAGTGGTAGAGGTAGTGTTAGAGGTAGTGGTAGAGGTAGTGGTAGTGGTAGTGTTAGTAGTGGTAGTGTTAGAGGTAGAGGTAGAGGTAGTGGTAGTGGTATTGGTAGTGGTAGAGGTAGTGTTAGAGGTAGTGGTAGAGGTAGTGGTAGTGTTAGAGGTAGAGGTAGAGGTAGTGGATAGTGGTAGTGGTAGTGTTAGAGGTAGTGGTAGAGGTAGTGGTAGTGGTAGTGTTAGAGGTAGAGGTAGTGTTAGAGGTAGTGGTAGTGGTAGTGGTAGTGTTAGTGGTAGAGGTAGTGGTAGTGGTAGTGTTAGAGGTAGGGTAGAGGTAGAGGTAGTGTTAGAGGTAGAGGTAGAGGTAGTGTTAGAGGTAGAGGTAGTGGTAGTGTTAGAGGTAGTGGTAGAGGTAGTGTTAGAGGTAGTGGTAGAGGTAGAGGTAGAGGTAGAGGTAGTGGTAGAGGTAGAGGTAGAGGTAGAGGTAGAGGTAGTGGTGTATTTGGCTTCAGAGAGGAATCTTTATGCTGTATTTATTGCATTCTCCAGGTAGATGTCATGTTTCTGTGTTTGAGAGAGAGTCCAAACACCCAGCGCGCCCTCGACCTTCTGTCTGAGGACTAACTAGGTTCACCCAGCCACATAATAATACACACAGGCACAAACGACCTGAGAGCACAGCAGGAAAGGGTGGCCACAGCACTGAAGGGAGTGATTGAAAAGGCTTCTTCTACTTTCCCCAACGCACAAGTGGTTATCTCCACCCTGCTACCACGAAAAGACTTCCACCCTGCCACAATACAGCGGGTAAACGCAAGTATTTCCCGTGACTGTGCCTCAAAACCAAATGTTTTCCTGGCCCACCACTCCACCCTGGACTTAAACAGCCTCTATGACCAGGTCCACCTCTACAAGGCAGCAGTGCCCACCTTTGCCCGGACTCTAAAGGACATCGCTCTCAAACGTGTCCCCAACACTTCACACAGGAGCAACAGATCAATAGACACCCCACCCAGACCAGCGAGACCCCTCCCAGACCTGCAGGACCCCCCGGGACCTACACATAGAGGACCCACGCCAAGAGGAATTACACCCAGACCACAGTACACCCAGACACATTCACACCCCCACCCCAACCAATCAACACCCCCCACGTCAACCATGCCCACACCCCATTTAGGCCCCCTCAGATCAGACCTATGCCACTCCTGCCCACCCCATGCACCCCACCCCCACAAAGAGGGCCTCAACATGGAAGCCACACATACGCCCAGGTAGTGAGCGGGCAAACAGTCCCAACCCCCACGCTCACACTCGCCCAAGCAAATGGCATGTACCAGATGCTCAGCAGGCTCTGCTCACACTTACTGGCCTGAGGCCAAACCACAACCAACAACATTGGACACTCTATGGAACAAAAAGCCTTCACTATATCATCCTGGATATCCAAGGCCTGAGGTCATCTGCCTTTGGCCTAAAGAGCAGAAACCCGGACTTCACCAAAGAAAACGGTAATACAGACATTGTCATCCTGCAAGAAACCTGGTATAGAGGAGACGGACCCACTGGTTGCCCTCTAGGTTACAGAGAGCTGGTAGTCCCATCCACCAAACTACCAGGTGTGAAACAGGGAAGGGACTCAGGGGGTATACTAATTTGGTATAGAGCAGACCTAACTCACTCCATTAAATTAATCAAAACAGGAACATTCTACATTTGGCTAGAAATTCAAAAGGAAATTATCCTAACAGAGAAAAATGTCCTCGTGTGCTACCTATATCCCCCCACTAGAATCACCATATTTTAATGAAGACAGCTTCTCCATCCTGGAGGGGGAAATCAATCATTTCCAGGCCCAGGGACATGTACTAGTCTGTGGCGACCTAAATGCCAGAACCGGACAAGAACCTGACACCCTCAGCACACAGGGGGACAAACACCTGCCTGGAGGTGACAGCATTCCCTCCCCCATATGCCCCCCTAGGCACAACTATGACAACATAACCAACAAAAACGGGTCACAACTCCTGCAGCTCTGTCGCACGCTGGGTATGTACATAGTCAACGGTAGGCTTCGAGGGGACTCCTATGGTAGGTACACCTATAGCTAATCTCTTGGCAGTAGTACTGTAGACTACTTTATCACTGACCTCAACCCAGAGTCTCTCAGAGCGTTCACAGTCAGCCCACTGACACCCCTATCAGACCACAGCAAAATCACAGTCTACTTAAACAGAGCAATACTCAATCATGAGGCATCAAAGCCAAAGGAACTGAGTAACATTAAGAAATGCTATAGGTGGAAGGAATGTAGTGTGAAAACCTACCAAAAAACAATTAGGCAACAACAAATTCAATCCCTTCTAGACAATTTCCTGGGTAAAACATTCCACTGTAATAGTGAAGGTGTAAACTTGGCAGTAGAAAATCTTAACAGTATATTTGACCTCTCAGCTTCCCTATCAAATCTAAAAATCTCAAATAGAAAACCGAAGAAAATTAACAATAATGACAAATGGTTTGATGAAGAATGCAAAAATCTAAGAAAGAAATTGAGAAACCTGGCCAACCAAAAACATAGAGACCCGGAAAACCTGAGTCTACGCCTTCACTATGGTGAATCACTAAAACAATACAGAAATACACTACGGAAAAAGAAGGAACAGCACGTCAGAAATCAGCTCAATGTAATTGAAGAATCCATAGACTCTAACCACTTCTGGGAAAATTGGAAAACACTAAACAAACAACAACACGAAGAATTATCTATCCAAAATGGAGATGTATGGGTAAACCACTTCTCCAATCTGTTTGGCTCTATAACAAAGAATAAAGAGCAAAAACATATACATGATCAAATACAGATCTTAGAATCAACTATTAAAGACTACCAGAACCCACTGGATTCTCCAATTACATTGAATGGGTTACAGGACAAAATAAAAACCCTCCAACCCAAAAAGGCCTGTGGTGTTGATGGTATCCTCAAAGAAATGATCAAATATACAGACAACAAATTCCAATTGGCTATACTAAAACTCTTTAACATCATCCTTAGCTCTGGCATCTTCCCCAATATTTGGAACCAAGGACTGATCACCCCAATCCACAAAAGTGGAGACAAATTTGACCCCAATAACTACCGTGGAATATGCGTCAACAGTAACCTTGGGAAAATCCTCTGCATTATCATTAACAGCAGACTCGTACATTTCCTCAATGAAAACAATGTACTGAGCAAATGTCAAATTGGCTTTTTACCAAATTACCGTACAACAGACCATGTATTCACCCTGCACACCCTAATTGACAACCAAACAAACCAAAACAAAGGCAAAGTCTTCTCATGCTTTGTTGATTTCAAAAAAGCCTTCGACTCAATTTGGCATGAGGGTCTGCTATACAAACTGATGGAAAGGGGTGTTGGGGGTAAAACATACGACATTATAAAATCCATGTACACAAAAAACAAGTGTGCGGTTAAAATTGGCAAAAAACACACACATTTCTTCACACAGGGTCGTGGGGTTAGACAGGGATGCAGCTTAAGCCCCACCCTCTTCAACATATATATCAACGAATTGGCGCGGGTACTAGAAAAGTCTGCAGCACCCGGCCTCACCCTACTAGAATCCGAAGTCAAATGTCTGCTGTTTGCTGATGATCTGGTGCTTCTGTCACCAACCAAGGAGGGCCTACAGCAGCACCTAGATCTTATGCACAGATTCTGTCAGACCTGGGCCCTGACAGTAAATCTCAGTAAGACCAAAATAATGGTGTTCCAAAAAGGTCCAGTCACCAGGACCACAAATACAAATTCCATCTAGACACTGTTGCCCTAGAGCACACAAAAACTATACATACCTTGGCCTAAACATCAGCGCCACAGGTAACTTCCACAAAGCTGTGAACGATCTGAGAGACAAGGCAAGAAGGGCATTCTATGCCATCAAAAGGAACATAAATTTCAACATACCAATTAGGATTTGGCTAAAAATACTTGAATCAGTCATAGAGCCCATTGCCCTTTATGGTTGTGAGGTCTGGGGTCCGCTCACCAACCAAGACTTCACAAAATGGGACAAACACCAAATTGAGACTCTGCACGCAGAATTCTGCAAAAATATCCTCCGTGTACAACGTAGAACACCAAATAATGCATGCAGAGCAGAATTAGGCCGATACCCACTAATTATCAAAATCCAGAAAAGAGCCATTAAATTCTATAACCACCTAAAAGGAAGCGATTCCCAAACCTTCCACAACAAAGCCATCACCTACAGAGAGATGAACCTGGAGAAGAGTCCCCTAAGCAAGCTGGTCCTGGGGCTCTGTTCACAAACAAAAACACACCCTACAGAGCCCCAGGACAGCAGCACAATTAGACCCAACCAAATCATGAGAAAACAAAAAGATAATTACTTGACACATTGTAAAGAATTAACAAAAAAACAGAGCAAACTAGAATGCTATTTGGCCCTACACAGAGAGTACACAGCGGCAGAATACCTGACTACTGTGACTGACCCAAAATTAAGGAAAGCTTTGACTATGTACAGACTCAGTGAGCATAGCCTTGCTATTGAGAAAGGCCGCCGTAGGCAGACATGGCTCTCAAGAGAAGACTAGGCTATGTGCATGTGCAAGGCTATGTGCATACTGCCCACAAAATGAGGTGGAAACTGAGCTGCACTTCCTAACCTCCTGCCCAATGTATGACCATATTAGAGAAACATATTTCCCTCAGATTACACAGATCCACAAAGAATTCGAAAACAAATCCAATTTAGAAAAACTCCCATATCTACTGGGTGAAATTCCACAGTGTGCCATCACAGCAGCAAGATTTGTGACCTGTTGCCACAAGAAAAGAGCAACCAGTGAAGAACACACACCATTGTAAATACAACCCATATTTATGCTTATTTATTTTATCTTGTGTCCTTTACCATTTGTACATTGTTAAAACACTGTATATATAATATGACATTTGTAATGTCTTTATTGTTTTGAAACTTCTGTATGTGTAATGTTTACTGTTAATTTTTATTGTTTATTTCACTTTATATATTATCTACCTCACTTGCTTTGGCAATGTTAACACGTTTCCCATGCCAATAAAGCCCCTTGAATTGAATTGAATTGAATTGAGAGAGAGGGGGGGGGGTCATCTAGACACAGACAGAGAGAGATCATCTAGACAGAGACCGAGAGGGGTCATCTAGACAGATACAGAGAGGGGTCGTCTAGACAGAGACAGAGAGGGGTCATCTAGACAGAGACAGAGAGGGGTCATCTAGACAGAGACAGCGAGAGGTCATCTAGACAGAGACAGAGAGAGGGGTCATCTAGACAGAGACAGAGAGAGGGGTCATCTAGACAGAGACAGAGAGAGGTCATCTAGACAGAGACAGAGAGAGGGGTCATCTAGACAGAGACAGAGAGGTCATCTAGACAGAGACAGAGAGAGGTCATCTAGACAGAGACAGAGAAAGGTCATCTAGACAGAGACAGAGAGAGGTCATCTAGACAGAGACAGAGAGATGTCATCTAGACAGAGACAGAGAGAGGTCATCTAGACAGAGACAGAGAGATGTCATCTAGACAGAGACAGAGAGAGGTCATCTAGACAGAGACAGAGAGAGGTCATCTAGACAGAGACAGAGAGAGGGGTCATCTAGACAGGGTAGGCAAGTTTGGGTCTGTAGGGTTAGATGTGAAGTTATTTGTTGTTTTTGGAGCCTGATATTTTGGGGGTTTTGTTGACTTCATCTACAATGGTGAGGAGGAAGTGGACAGCAGCCAGCTGACACTTTTTAAATGGAAGACCTGAGGGGAGAGGTGCTGTGCACAGATAGGAAGGAGTGTGTGTGTGTGTGTTTTCAAAGTCAAATCAAATCAAACTTTATTTGTCACATGCACCGAATACAACATGTGTAGACCTTACCATGAAATGCTTACTTACAAGCCCTTAACCAACAATGCACTTCAAGAAGAGTTAAGAAAATGTTTACCAAATAAAATAAAGTAAAAAATAATACAAAGTAAGACAATAAAATAACAATAACGAGGTTATATACAGGGGGTACCGATACCGAGTCAATGTGGAGGCTATATACAGGGGGTACCGATACCGAGTCAATGTGGAGGCTATATACAGGGGGTACCGATACCGAGTCAATGTGGAGGCTATATACAGGGGGTACCGATACCGAGTCAATGTGGAGGCTATATACAGGGGGTACCGATACCGAGTCAGTGTGGAGGCTATATACAGGAGGTACCGGTACCGAGTCAGTGTGGAGGCTTTATACAGGAGGTACCGGTACCGAGTCAGTGTGGAGGCTATATACAGGGGGTACCGATACCGAGTCAATGTGGAAGCTATATACAGGAGGTACCGGTACCGAGTCAGTGTGGAGGCTATATACAGGGGGTACCGATACCGAGTCAATGTGGAGGATACAGGGGGTACCGATACCGAGTCAATGTAGAGGCTATATACAGGAGGTACCGGTACCGAGTCAGTGTGGAGGCTTTATACAGGAGGTACCGGTACCGAGTCAGTGTGGAGGCTTTATACAGGAGGTACCGGTACCAAGTCAATGTGGAGGCTATATACAGGGGGTACCGATACCGAGTCAATGTGGAGGCTATATACAGGAGGTACCGGTACCGAGTCAGTGTGGAGGCTTTATACAGGAGGTACCGGTACCGAGTCAGTGTGGAGGCTTTATACAGGAGGTACCGGTACCGAGTCAGTGTGGAGGCTTTATACAGGAGGTACCGGTACCGAGTCAGTGTGGAGGCTTTATACAGGGGGTACCGGTACCGAGTCAGTGTGGAGGCTTTATACAGGAGGTACTGGTACCGAGTCAGTGTGGAGGCTTTATACAGGAGGTACTGGTACCGAGTCAGTGTGGAGGCTTTATACAGGAGGTACCGGTACCGAGTCAGTGTGGAGGCTTTATACAGGAGGTACCGGTACAGTCAGTGTGGAGGCTTTATACAGGAGGTACCGGTACCGAGTCAATGTGGAGGCTATATACAGGGGGTACCGATACCGAGTCAATGTGGAGGCTATATACAGGAGGTACCGATACCGAGTCAATGTGGAGGCTATATACAGGAGGTACCGGTACCGAGTCAGTGTGGAGGCTTTATACAGGAGGTGCCGGTACCGAGTCAGTGTGGAGGCTTTATACAGGAGGTACCGGTACCGAGTCAATGTGGAGGCTATATACAGGGGGTACCGGTACCGAGTCAGTGTGGAGGCTTTATACAGGGGGTACCGATACTGAGTCAGTGTAGAGGCTTTATACAGGGGGTACCGATACCGAGTCAATGTGGAGGCTATATACAGGGGGTACCGATACAGAGTCAATGTGGAGGCTATATACTGGAGGTACCGGTACCGAGTCAATGTGGAGGCTATATACAGGGGGTACCGATACCGAGTCAATGTGGAGGCTGTATACAGGAGGTACCGGTACCGAGTCAGTGTGGAGGCTATATACAGGGGATACCAGTACAGAGTCAATGTGGAGGCTTTATACAGGAGGTACCGGTACCGAGTCAGTGTGGAGGCTTTATACAGGGGTACTGGTACAGAGTCAGTGTGGAGGCTTTATACAGGAGGTACCGGTACCGAGTCAGTGTGGAGGCTTTATACAGGAGGTACCGGTACCGAGTCAGTGTGGAGGCTTTATACAGGAGGTACTGGTACCGAGTCAGTGTAGAGGCTTTATACAGGAGGTACTGGTACAGAGTCAGTGTGGAGGCTTTATACAGGAGGTACTGGTACCGAGTCAGTGTGGAGGCTTTATACAGGAGGTACTGGTACCGAGTCAGTGTAGAGGCTTTATACAGGAGGTACTGGTACAGAGTCAGTGTGGAGGCTTTATACAGGAGGTACTGGTACCGAGTCAGTGTGGAGGCTTTATACAGGAGGTACCGGTACCGAGTCAGTGTGGAGGCTTTATACAGGAGGTACCGGTACCGAGTCAGTGTGTAGAGGTACAGGTTAGTTGAGGTAATTTGTACATGTAGGTCATTTGTACATGTAGGTCATTTGTACATGTAGGTCATTTGTACATGTAGGTCATTTGTACGTGTAGGTCATTTGTACATGTAGGTCATTTGTACGTGTAGGTCATTTGTACATGTAGGTCATTTGTACGTGTAGGTCATTTGTACATGTAGGTCATTTGTACATGTAGGTCATTTGTACATGTACATAGGGACCGGTGAAACATAGATAATAAACGAGGGGGGTCAATGTAATAGTCCAGTGGCCATTTGATTAATTGTTCAGCAGTCTTATGGCTTGGGGTGTAGAAGCTGTTACAGAGCCTTTTGGTCCTAGACTTGGCGCTATGGTACCGCTTACCGTGCTGTAGAGGAGGAAGAGAGAGAAAGAAAGAGAGAGAAAGAAAGAAAGAGAGACAGACAGACAGACAGACAGACAGACAGACAGACAGACAGGACAGACAGACAGACAGACAGACAGACAGACAGACAGACAGACAGACAGACAGACAGACAGACAGACAGAGGTTAGAGAGAGAGAGAGGTTAGAGAGAGAGACAGACAGAGAGGTTAGAGTATATCATTCCTCCTGAGAAGTAGTGTTCTTGCCAGCCAGTGTTAGAGCTTTATCTCCCTCATAGATAATTGAATGTCCCCCAAAAGTATTTTCCTCCCAGCAGAGAAGAGTGGAGAAGTTGAAGGTGACTGTAGGGTAATGGAGAAATACGTGCTATAATTGGCAGGAGTATTAGTTGTAATTTGGATGGTGTTTTACAGTCCTGCGGGGCCTAAGGGAGGTAGTGAGGGTTAATGACGACAAACACCTGTAGCCATCTGGGTCTTCTCAGAATCAGGGATGCCTCCAAAATGATATGCACTACTTCTGACCAGGTTCCATAGGGCTGTGGTCAAAAGTAGTGTACTACATAGTAAATAGAGTGCTGTTTGGGTCACAGCCTTGGACCACTCTCCTGTAGAGCTCTGCCACTGCTGTATGCCACTGTTAGTTGTGTACTGTGAAGGATACAGAGAGGAACCAAAACGATATTGGGAAGGGTAGCAGGGAAGGGGAGGTCAGGGGTTGAACCAGCCAATTATGCTAGCTAGAGCAAGGAAGGCTACATAGATTAGTTTATTCTGGCCATGCAATTTCACCTTCAGCTGTACATTAGCCGGTGTCTTAAATGGCAACCCATCCCCTATATAGTGCACTACTTTTGACAAGGGCTCTGGTCAAAAGTAGTGCACTATATAGTGAATAGAGTAGGGTTCCATGTTGGATACATTCTTAGAATGTCCTTCTATTCATTCTCTACTACTGTTCTAATAGCTGAAAAAGTTCACAAACACCAGAGCACTATTTCACTGTCTCAATGCCACAAACAACATCAAGCCAGCCATTCGCTAATGGGCAATATGTTTTACTGAGTCTGAAAAGACACATCAGAGCATCAAGGGGACATGTTAGAGGGGGAAAGAAATATGTCTATGGGAAGATGTAGGGATAGACAATGACGGCAGCCCCACCAGGAAACAGGCTTAATGGACAGAGTGGTTCTGATGATACAAGTAAATGTGGCTGTTATTGCACATTTTTTCCTCTTCTAGTCAATGTTCTACTGCTTTGGTTTTGGTACAATCACAACCAGATGGGACCAGTCTGAGCCAATCAGAATCAGAAAGAACCAGTTTAAACCAATCAGAACCAGATAGAACCAGTCTGAGCTGATCAGAGTTAGATAGAAACAGTGTGAGGTGATCAGAATCAGATAGAACCAGCCTGAGCCAATCAGAATCAGGTAGAACCAGTCTGAGCCAATCAGAGAAAGATGGAACCAGCCTAAGATTATCAGCATCAGACAGAACCAGTCTGAGCCAATCAGAGCCAGATAGAACCAGTCTGAGCCAATCAGAGCCAGATAGAACCAGTTGTCTAGCAGCGTATATTTAGACCTGAAGACTGTTAACTCTGCTATGGATTTTCTGTCTCTAGTAGGATCCATGGTGGGCGTGATACTATTGGTTGATGCCTGTGAAGAAAATAGCACAGTATTGAGTTGATAGGACTTAAAAACTGTGAAAAGGAGAAAAGTGGAAAGGCCTCTGAGGAAACTAAGGTTTTGATAGATGCTGTGGCGACTTGTGTAAATGATCGGATAGCGATAATATAATCCCACTGAGCTAAAGCCTAGGTATAATCTCTGGGAGTTAACATGGGTCTTCAGACAAGGTACCTCATCACTCTGAGCATGTGGTCTCATCTTAAATGCAGCATGAATAAACACATGTTGGCCCTTTTTAATACTCAAGGCCAATTATGATATTGTGAATCCACAATGCCAACATGATACTGTATTCCCAATGAACAAACTGTTTAATTGGTAGCATAACACCAGATAACCAGATATATGTACTATTGTGTGTAGTGTATCATTACTGACCTGTCTGTGGTCCTCACACTCACACCTACAGACATGAACATTCTCAAACATTAACATGAACACACACACGCACACACACGGATCAATGATGTACCACATACACACACACACACATTCACACACACACACGGATCAATGATGTACCACACACACACAGACACACACACACACACGGATCAATGATGTATCACACACACACACACGGATCAATGATGTACCACACACACACACACACACGCACACACAAACACACACACACGCACACGTACACATGCACACGCACACACGCACGCACACACACGGATCAATGATGTACCACACACACACAAACACACATGCAAACATTGCTGTACTGGCAATTACCATCTAGTTACATCTCCACCCACTATATTTACATGCATGGCAGAAAGGGGACAGATCTATTGAGCTGCGGCAACTATGGTCGATGTGACTTGATTTCTCATCACTGGCGTATAGGGGTATGAGCATGCATGACAACCAATGATGAGCCTCTTACCAGTGGTTGAATTAGTTTGATAAGCCTCCTGAATATCCTGTTTGTGGTTGGGAACCAATCACACCGCAGACCAGGCGAACATTATGGCTGGAAATCAAATAGTTCACTTCAGTGTGCAAAGCTGTCATCAAGGCAATGGGTGGCTATTTGAAGAATCTCAAATATAAAATATATTTTGATTTGTTTAACACTTTTTTGGTTGCATGATTCCCTATGTGCTATTTTACCATTTTGACGTCTTCACTATTATTCTACAAATTTTTTTAACTAAAGAAAAACTCTTGAATGAGTAGGTGTGTCCCAGCTTTTGACCGGTAGTGTACGTTCATTAAAGCCGGTAATTAGCTGACATTCGTCCTCAAGTTCACTCATATAATTAAGGAATTCACTTCTGTAATGGGTGTATTTTTCCTAAACACAGAACCATTGTCACCAAGCAGGGAATGGTTTGAGGGCTTGAGGATGTAACTCTCCTTCCGTGGCCTCCAACTGCTCTTAAATGCAAGTAAAACTAAATGCATGCTCTTTAACCAATCGCTGCCCGCACCTGCCTGCCCGCCCGTTCAGCATCACTACTCTGGACTGTTCTGACTTGTGGACAACTACAAATACCTTGGTGTCTGGTTAGACTATAAACTCTCCTTCCAGACTCACATCAAAAGATTTCCAATCCAAAGTTAAATCTAGAATTGTCTTCCTATATCGCAACAAAGCATCCTTCACTCATGCTGCCAAACATACCCTCGTAAAACTTACTTTCCTACCGATTCTTAACTTCGGCGATGTCATTTATAAAATAGCCTCCAACGCTCTACTCAGCAAATTGGATGCAGTCTATCAGAGTGCAATCCGTTTTGTCACCAAAGCACCATGTACCACCCACCACTACGACCTGTACGCTCTCGTTGGCTGGCCCTCGCTTCATATTCGTCGCCAAACCCACTGGCTCCACGTCATCTACAAGACCCTGCTAGGTAAAGCCCCGCCTTATCTCAGCTTACTAGTCACCATAGCAGCACCCAACCGTAGCACGCGCTCTAGCAGGTATATCTCACTGGTCACCCCCAAAGCCAATTCCTCCTTTGGCCGCCTCTCCTTCCAGTTCTCTGCTGCCAATGACTGGAACGAACTGCAAAAATTACTGAAGCTACAGACTCATATCTCCCTCACTAAATTTAAGCACCAGCTGTAAGAGCAGCTCACAGATCACTGCACCTGTACATAGCCCATCTGTAAATAGCCCATCGAACTACCTCATCCCCCATACTGTTATTTATTTTGCTCCTTTGCATCCCAGTATCTCTACCTGCACACTCATCTTCTGCACATCTATCACTCCCAGTGTTTAATTGCTATATTGTAATTGTTCTGCCACTTTGGCCTATTCATTGCCTTACCTCCCTTATCTTACCTAATTTGCACACACTGTATATAGACTTTTTCTATTGTATTAATGACTGTATGTTTGTTTATTCCATGTGTAACTCTGTGTTGTTGTTTGTGTCACACTACTATGCTTTATCTTGGCCAGGTCACAGTTGTAAATGAGAACTTGTTTTCAACTGGCCAACCTGGTTAAATAAAGGTGAAATAAATAAAAATAGATATGATCACATGGAATTAGCAGGAAATGTTTTTTAAAGGTCAAATCAGTGTGTTTTAGAGTTTAGGCTTTTATGTTGATTTCTCCCTTGATAATTAGCGTCTGCTTCTGCTAATGAAGTAATTCTAATGGAATGATCCAGTCCATCTGGCACGATATTCCTTAGTGCACTACCCTTATGGCTCTGGTTAAAAGTAGTACACTATATAGGGAATAGGGTCCCATTTGGGACACAGGCCCTGAAAATAATGGCCCTTTCATCATTTTAAACACGGCACAGCAGCTCTGTTTGAACACAGCTGTACACACAACACATTTGCAGAGTAACATGAGGAATAAACCATTCTTATTGTATAAAGCTGATGCTTCTGTAATTTTGGTTATTAATGCCATTCCTTTCATCAGATAAAATGGGAGTGTGGAGACAACTTCTGTTGATTCCAATCCCATTCAGTGTAGTTAAGGTGTGTTTTTGTTAACAGATAATGAAACAAGGTCCCCTCCGACCTTGTACAATCCAAACTACTCCAGCAACATCACTATTTTACAGTATTTTTGTAATATTTTACACAACATCACTTAGGACCCGGTGCTTCGTGCAGGTCAGGGATTAGGGTTTGGTGCAGGTCAGGGATTAGGGTTTGGTGCAGGTCAGGGATTAGGGTTTGGTGCAGGTCAGGGATTAGGGTTTGGTGCAAATCAGGGATTAGGGTTTGGTGCAGGTCAGGGATTAGGGTTTGGTGCAGGTCAGGGATTAGGGTTTGGTGCAGGTCAGGGATTAGGGTTTGGTGCAGGTCAGGGATTAGGGTTTGGTGCAGGTCAGGGATTAGGGTTTGGTGCAAATCAGGGATTAGGGTTTGGTGCAGGTCAGGGATTAGGGTTTGGTGCAGGTCAGGGATTAGGTTTGGTGCAGGTCAGGGATTAGGTTTGGTGCAGGTCAGGGATTAAGGTTTGGTGCAAATCAGGGATTAGGGTTTGGTGCAGGTCAGGGATTAGGGTTTGGTGCAGGTCAGGGATTAGGGTTTGGTGCAGGTCAGGGATTAGGGTTTGGTGCAGGTCAGGGATTAGGGTTTGGTGCAAATCAGGGATTAGGGTTTGGTGCAGGTCAGGGATTAGGGTTTGGTGCAGGTCAGGGATTAAGGTTTGGTGCAGGTCAGGGATTAAGGTTTGGTGCAGGTCAGGGATTAAGGTTTGGTGCAAATCAGGGATTAGGGTTTGGTGCAGGTCAGGGATTAGGGTTTGGTGCAGGTCAGGGATTAGGGTTTGGTGCAGGTCAGGGATTAGGGTTTGGTGCAGGTCAGGGATTAAGGTCTGGTGCAAATCAGGGATTAGGGTTTGGTGCAGGTCAGGGATTAGGGTTTGGTGCAGGTCAGGGATTAGGGTTTGGTGCAGGTCAGGGATTAGGGTTTGGTGCAGGTAAGGGATTAAGGTTTGGTGCAGGTCAGGGATTAAGGTTTGGTGCAGGTCAGGGATTAAGGTTTGGTGCAGGTCAGTGATTAAGGTTTGGTGCAGGTCAGGGATTAAGGCTTGGTGCAGGTCAGGGATTAAGGTTTGGTGCAGGTCAGGGATTAAGGTTTGGTGCAGGTCAGGGATTAAGGCTTGGTGCAGGTCAGAGATTAAGGTCTGGTGCAGGTCAAGGATTAAGGTTTGGTACAGGTCAGGGATTAAGGTTTGGTGCAGGTCAGGGATTAAGGTCTGGTGCAGGTCAGGGATTAGGGCTTGGTGCAGGTCAGAGATTAGGACTTTACCTCATAAATCATACACAAAGAAAACTAAAACCCAATAGGTTTCTCTCTCTCTAACTCTCCTTTCCTCCGGTCCCCTATGTGTGAATGATAATCCTTCTTTTGTAACTGGGGGTAAAATATGCCTGACAGGCACCATAATCATCCATGTTCTCTCTCTGAGAGGAGCCAAGAGGAAACTCAAAGCAGAGGCAGGCAGGGTATTGATAAGGTACTTTCTCCTCTAATTCCCACCACAGCCATTTACAGTCCCTGGAAGTCAATGGGAGGCTTCTGTATTACATGAAAGGCCATGTTTTTGGGCCAGAGTGCTGTTTGTTAGTCTACAAACCTTTCATCTAGACAGCTCCCTAGAGCACAATTGCTTTGGAATAAAAAGTGATCCTCCTCTCTGCCCTTTTCTCTTGTTTACACTCTCAATCAAGTGTCTGCCTGCCTGCCTCTGTGTGTGTGTGTGTGTGTGTGTGTGTGTGTGTGTGTGTGTGTGTGTGTGTGTGTGTGTGTGTGTGTGTGTGTGTGTGTGTGTGTGTGTGTGTGTGTGTGTGTGTGTGTGTGTCTGCGTGTCTGCGTGCGTGTGTGCGTCACACAAATTATCCCTATCCTCTGTGTGATTAGCAGGGCAGTCATTAGTGTGTAGAATGCACAGTCAGCTAGGAGTGAATCCCTAGTAAATTTGATCACCCTGTTACAGGAGAACTTTCCTACAGTGCAGGAAATGTGAAAATGGCAGTGTGTTTGAGGTTTATAAAGGCTTCTGAAGTACAGCACAAGTCAACAGTTTGGAAACACCTACTGATTCAATGGTTTTTCTTAATTTTTTACTGAATTATTATGCAGATCATAATTAATGGACATTTTGTAGGGGTTGATACATTTTGCTTAAGGGAAAATCAAGTCAGACATTTTCAAAGTGGAGATTATATACAGCACAAGTCAAACGTTTGGACACACCTACTCATTCAAGGGTATTTCGTTCTTTTTACTATATTCTACATTGTAGAATAATAGTGAAGACATCAAAACTATGAAATAACACACATGGAATCATGTAGTAACCAAAAAACGTGTTTAAAAAAATCGAAATATATTTAATATTTGAGATTCTTCAAAGTAGCCACCCTTTCCCTTGATGACAGCTTTGCACACTCTTGGCATTCTCTCAACCAGCTTCATGAGGAATGCTTTTCCAACAGTCTTGACGGAGTTCCCACATATACTGAGCACTTGTTGGCTGCTTTTCCTTCACTCCGTGGTCCAACTCATCCAAAACCATCTCAATTGGGTTGAGGTCAGGTGATTGCGGAGGCCAGGTCATCTGATGCAGCACTCCATCACTCTCCTTCTTGGTCAAATAGCCCTTACACAGCATGGAGGTGTGTTGGGTCACTGTCCTGTTGAAAAATGATAGTCCCACTAAGCACAAACCAAATGTGATGGTGTTACGCTGCAGAATGCATTCACCTACTCTGCGTCTCACAAAGACATGGCGGTTGGAACCCAAAATCTCATTTGGACTCATCAGACCAAAGGTCCACCGGTCTAATGTCAATTGCTCCTGTTTCTTGGCCCAAGCAAGTCTCTTCTTATTATTGGTGTCCTTTTAGTAGTGGTTTCTTTGCAGCAATTCAACCATGAAGGCCTGATTCACAGTCTCCTCTGAACAGTTGATGTTGAGATGTGTCTGTTACTTCAACTCTGTGAAGCATTTATGTGGGCTGCAGTGACTCTAATGAACTTATCCTCTGCAGGTAACTCTGGGTCTTCCTTTCCTGTGGTGGTCCTCATGAGAGCCAGTTTCATCATAGCGCTTGATGGTTTTTGTGACTGCACAAATGTTCCAGATTGACTGACCTTCATGTCTTAAAGTAATGATGGTCTGTCATTTCTCTTTGCTTATTTGAGCTGTTCTTGCCATAATACGGACTTGGTCTTTTACCAAATAAGGCTATCTTCTATATATCACCCCTACCTTGTCACAACACAACTGATTGGCTCAAACGCATTAAGAAGGAAAGAAATTCCACAAATTAGCTTTTAACAAGGCACACCTGTTAATTGAAATGCATTCCAGGTGACAACCTCATGAAGCTGGTTGAGAGAATGCCAAGCGTGTGCAAATCTGTCATCAAGGCAATGGGTGGCTACTTTGAATAATGTAAAATATAAAATATATAACACTTTTTGGATATTACATGATTCCATATGTGTTATTTCATAGTTTTGATGTCTTCACTATTATTCTACAATGTAGAAAATAGTAAAAAGAACGAAATACCCTTGAATGAGTCGGTGTGTCCAAACTTTTGACTTGTGCTGTATATAATGTCCACTTTGAAAATGTCTGACTTGATTTTCCCTTAAGCAAAATGTATCAACCCCTACAAAATGTCCATTAATTATGATCTGCAAAATAATTCACATTTCTTGATAGTGCAGGATTATTCTTCTGCTGAATCAAACTGGCTCAAATTAAGATCCTACATCTGCAAGTACACACACGTCGTGGCCCACGTCAGAGAAGTCTATAACCCTCAGAGCTGCTGTGGGCAGACAACTAGAGCATGATGGAGGTGTCACAGCTAGACTGGATACATGCCCCCTGGCATTGATGTATTCTATACACACATTACATTCAATAACATCTAAAGCCTAGAATAGACACCTAGCTAACAGATGTGTCTTATGAAAATGATTGGCCTCACTAAGATGTGTAGGCGAGAGTAGAGATAGAGAGGGGCTGTCATTGTGTGTTGACAGAGACTAGAGACCTTGGATGGTTCCATGCTCTCTCTCTCTCCTTCCTTCCTTCCTTACTTCCTTCCTGTGCATAGAGTGCACAGTGTTTCAGCGATCCCACAGGGTACAAACACACACACACACACACACAAACACACACACAAGCAGGTGTCCTCCTTCCTCTCTGGGAGACAGAGACCTTGAGACAGCTGCTCTGAATGATGGAAAAACAATGAGGCTCTTTGCTGCTCTGGTAAGGAGGTGTTGCCTAGCAGCAGATACGCTGCCTCATCTCTGTGGCCGAGGGGAGGGGATGGACCGGGAAAGGGAGAGGAGGCGAGGGGAGTGTGAATGTGTGTCTGTGTGTGTGGTGGCCCCTGTCTATAAATCCAGTCCCAAGCAGAAGGCTAGGGACAGGAGCTCTATGGGACTCAACACTGGAGACCCGCAGCACTTTTAATGAAGACTACAATTACCTCAGCTTGGCAATTACTATCCCTGAATCTTGCCTTGGAGAAAGCTCTGCAGAGTGGTCACCAGCTGGCACAGCCACAAAGTCATAAAATCAGATTTTAAACCTAAACTTAAACCTAACCCCAACCTTAACCCTAACCTTAACCACACTGCTAACCCTGATGCCTGACCCTAACCTTAACCACACTGCTAACCCTGATGCCTGACCCTAACCTTAACCACACTGCTAACCCTGATCCCTGACCCTAACCTTAACCACACTGCTAACCCTGATGCCTGACCCTAACCTTAACCACACTGCTAACCCTGATGCCTGACCCTAACCTTAACCACACTGCTAACCCTGATGCCTAACCCTAACCTTAACCACACTGCTAACCCTGATGCCTGACCCTAACCTTAACCATACTGCTAACCCTGATGCCTGACCCTAACCTTAACCACACTGCTAACCCTGATGCCTGACCCTAACCTTAACCACACTGCTAACCCTGATGCCTGACCCTAACCTTAACCACACTGCTAACCCTGATGCCTGACCCTAACCTTAACCACACTGCTAACCCTGATGCCTGACCCTAACCTTAACCACACTGCTAACCCTGATGCCTGACCCTAACCTTAACCACACTGCTAACCCTGATGCCTGACCCTAACCTTAACCACACTGCTAACCCTGATGCCTGACCCTAACCTTAACCACACTGCTAACCCTGATGCCTGACCGTAACCTTAACCACACTGCTAACCCTGATGCCTGACCCTAACCTTAATTTAAGCTTTTTGTTTTCATGAATTTTTACGATACAGCCAATTGTGACTTTGCAGCTGTTCCATCTAGTAGAAATGGCTCAGTTCTGCCTCCAGGGCAAGATTCATGACAATAAATGTTAACCTGCACAATTACCCATTCTATATTCTATTTCTATAACTGGTCATTGATTACGGAGGAGAGAGGGAATGAGAGAGGCCAGAGAGAGTGAGAGAGGAGGTAGTAGAGGTGAGAGAGGAGGTAGTAGAGGTGAGAGAGGAGGTAGTAGAGGTGAGAGAGGAGGAAGTAGAGGTGAGAGAGGAGGAAGTAGAGGTGAGAGAGGAGGAAGTAGAGGTGAGAGAGGAGGAAGTAGAGGTGAGAGAGGAGGAAGTAGAGGTGAGAGAGGAGTAAGTAGAGGTGAGAGAGGAGGAA
This sequence comes from Oncorhynchus tshawytscha, assembly GCF_018296145.1. Taxonomy (NCBI): domain Eukaryota; kingdom Metazoa; phylum Chordata; class Actinopteri; order Salmoniformes; family Salmonidae; genus Oncorhynchus; species Oncorhynchus tshawytscha. Next base: position 78,696,760 of record NC_056436.1, on the reverse strand, counting down.
ATAGAGGTGAGAGAGGAGTAGTACAGGTGAGAGAGGAGGAAGTAGAGGTGAGAGAGGAGGAAGTAGAGGTGGTAGAGGAGGAAGCAGAGGTGATGGAGCAGGAAAGTGGAGTTGAGTGAGAGATGAGAAGACATACATGCCAGCTCTGTCACTCCTGGACAGGCCCATATGATCAATCTCCCTGCTGTGTTTAACCATGCTGGTGCCCCTTCTATGAATGCAGCTCTCGCCACCTCTTCTCCACCCATCTCCCCATCTTCTCTCCCTCTCTCCCCTTCTTATTTTCTCCCACTCTCAATAATATTGTGTGAGAGGATCAGTAGTCAGAAAGGGAAGCAGGGAGAGTGAGGCAGAGAGAGATTGAGAGGGAAAGACAGAGACAGAGGGGGAACGAGGAAAGGAGAGAGAGGTCATAGGCTCCTGAGTTCTTCTGCCAAAACATTAAATTAAAGTTGGATAAATGTACATAAACTGGGATTTTTTTCGCAAGTACTTATACAGGATAATACCCTCTACATCAAAACCTTCAATCAAAATCTAAATTCCATACCTCTTTTGACAAAATTGACAAAATAACCTGAATGGATTATTACTACCAATGACTATTAAGAAAACATTTCTAACAAACCAAAACCTGCAGAAGAAACACAGCGGAACCTGGAAATACCATCCAACACTAAACTGAGCCAAGAAAGTAAAAGACAATAATCTCTAGGTCATTTAAAAAAAATATAAACCAAGTAAATAAGGCTACTAAGCTACCAAGCTGCTTGGACAGAACTGACCTGGCTGCAACGTCATAGAGCACTGAAGATGGAAGTGAGATGAGCCCAACAATGGCAGCGTTTCACAGCCCCCCCATCCGAGTTCAGACGCCTTCAAAGCCCCCTGCGTCATGATGTTTCCCTGTGAAGATGTCATCACAGTACAGCACCCCTTGGATATTAAAAATAACACTGCACGGAAGAAGTACAAAAAGAAGCTCCTCAAGGACAATCCACAGACACTATTTGTTGACCGCTACAAAGAGGGGAAGGTAAGCAACTTCATTTCCCACATAGACCCTCTCCTGGCATGGTGCTATATTTACCAGACCATCTCCTGGCATGGTGCTATATTAACACAGCCATCCCCTGGCATGGTGCTATATTAACCAGACCATCTCCTGGCATGGTGCTATATTAACACAGCCATCCCCTGGCACGAACCACTGCTTTTAATCAGGGCAAGGTGTCTGGTAACATGACTGAATACAAACAGTGCAGCTATTCCCTCCGCAAGGCTATCAAACAAGCTAAGCGCCAGTACAGAGACAAAGTAGAATCTCAATTCAACGGCTCAGACACAAGAGGCATGTGGCAGGGTCTACAGTCAATCACGGACTACAGGAAGAAACCCAGCCCAGTCACGGACCAGGATGTCTTGCTCCCAGGCAGACTAAATAACTTTTTGCCCGCTTTGAGGACAATACAGTGCCACTGACACGGCCTGCAACGGAAACATGCGGTCTCTCCTTCACTGCAGCCGAAGTGAGTAAGACATTTAAACGTGTTAACCCTCGCAAGGCTGCAGGCCCAGACGGCATCCCCAGCCGTGCCCTCAGAGCATGCGCAGACCAGCTGGCCGGTGTGTTTACGGACATATTCAATCAATCCCTATACCAGTCTGCTGTTCCCACATGCTTCAAGAGGGCCACCATTGTTCCTGTTCCCAAGAAAGCTAAGGTAACTGAGCTAAATGACTACCGCCCCGTAGCACTCACATCCGTCATCATGAAGTGCTTTGAGAGACTAGTCAAGGACCATATCACCTCCACCCTACCTGACACCCTTGACCCACTCCAATTTGCTTACCGCCCAAATAGGTCCACAGACGATGCAATCTCAACCACACTGCACACTGCCCTAACCCATCTGGACAAGAGGAATACCTATGTGAGAATGCTGTTCATCGACTACAGCTCGGCATTCAACACCATAGTACCCTCCAAGCTCGTCATCAAGCTCGAGACCCTGGGTCTCGACCCCGCCCTGTGCAACTGGGTACTGGACTTCCTGACGGGCCGCCCCCAGGTGGTGAGGGTAGGCAACAACATCTCCTCCCCGCTGATCCTCAACACTGGGGCCCCACAAGGGTGCGTTCTGAGCCCTCTCCTGTACTCCCTGTTCACCCACGACTGCGTGGCCATGCACGCCTCCAACTCAATCATCAAGTTTGCGGACGACACAACAGTGGTAGGCTTGATTACCAACAACGACGAGACGGCCTACAGGGAGGAGGTGAGGGCCCTCGGAGTGTGGTGTCAGGAAAATAACCTCACACTCAACGTCAACAAAACTAAGGAGATGATTGTGGACTTCAGGAAACAGCAGAGGGAACACCCCCATCCACATCGATGGAACAGTAGTGGAGAGGGTAGCAAGTTTTAAGTTCCTCGGCATACACATCACAGACAAACTGAATTGGTCCACTCACACAGACAGCATCGTGAGGAAGGCGCAGCAGCGCCTCTTCAACCTCAGGAGGCTGAAGAAATTCGGCTTGTCACCAAAAGCACTCACAAACTTCTACAGATGCACAATCGAGAGCATCCTGGCGGGCTGTATCACCGCCTGGTATGGCAACTGCACCGCCCTCAACCGTAAGGCTCTCCAGAGGGTAGTGAGGTCTGCACAACGCATCACCGGGGGCAAACTACCTGCCCTCCAGGACACCTACACCACCCGATGCTACAGGAAGGCCATAAAGATCATCAAGGACATCAACCACCCGAGCCACTGCCTGTTCACCCCGCTGTCATCCAGAAGGCGAGGTCAGTACAGGTGCATCAAAGCTGGGACCGAGAGACTGAAAAACAGCTTCTATCTCAAGGCCATCAGACTGTTAAACAGCCACCACTAACATTGAGTGGCTACTGCCAACACACTGTCAATGACACTGACTCTACTCCAGCCACTTTAATCATGGGAATTGATGGGAAATGATGTAAATATATCACTAGCCACTTTAAACAATGCTACCTTAAATAATGTTACTTACCCTACATTGTTCTTCTCATATGCATACGTTGATACTGTACTCTATATCATCGACTGTATCCTTATGTAATACATGTATCACTAGCCACTTTAACTATGCCACTTGGTTTACATACTTATCTCATATGTATATACTGTACTCGATATCATCTACTGTATCTTGCCTATGCTGCTCTGTACCATCACTCATTCATATATCCTTATGTACATATTCTTTATCCCCTTACACTGTGTATAAGACAGTAGTTTTTTTGGAATTGTTAGTTAGATTACTTGCTCGTTATTACTGCATTGTCGGAACTAGAAGCACAAGCATTTCGCTACACTCGCATTAACATCTGCTAACCATGTGTATGTGACAAATAAAATTTGATTTGATTTGATTTGATTTGATTAACCAGACCATCTCCTGGCATGGTGCTATATTAACCAGACCATCCTCTGGCATGGTGCTATATTAACCAGACCATCCCCTGGTACAGTGCTATATTAATACAGACCATCCCCTGGCATGGTGCTATATTAACCAGACCATCCCCTGGCATGGTGCTATATTAACCAGACCATCTCCTGGCATGGTGCTATATTAATACAGACCATCCCCTGGCATGGTGCTATATTAACCAGACCATCCCCTGGCATGGTGCTATATTAACCAGACCATCTCCTGGCATGGTGCTATATTAACACAGACCATCCCCTGGCATGGTGCTATATTAACCAGACCATCTCCTGGCATGGTGCTATATTAACCAGACCATCCCCTGGCATGGTGCTATATTAACCAGACCATCTCCTGGCATGGTGCTATATTAACCAGACCATCCCCTGGCATGGTGCTATATTAACACAGACCATCTCCTGGTACAGTGCTATATTAATACAGACCATCCCCTGGCATGGTGCTATATTAACCAGACCATCTCCTGGCATGGTGCTATATTAACCAGACCATCCCCTGGCATGGTGCTATATTAACCAGACCATCCCCTGGCATGGTGCTATATTAACACAGACCATCTCCTGGTACAGTGCTATATTAATACAGACCATCCCCTGGCATGGCACAGTGCTATAAGAGCACACTACCCCTATGTCAACAGAGAGGGTATTGGCCCAGAATGGAAACTCAGAATACTAGACATTGAGGAAACTGAAACAACCTCTGTCAACAAGTACAAGTCTGGGACAGAAATGTTGCAGGACATCCTCATGCAGAGCTCTCTCTCTGTGACGACTCCCCCATCTTGAGGGAGTCTAATCATACCTCTTCAAACTGCCCTGCAGACGAGCAGCCCCAAGAGGACTGTCACCCTTCAGCACTGAAAAGACGTAGGTCCCACAACTACAATGCTCCTCCATTGTTGAGAGAGATAAATTCACAGAGCTGGAGGGAGAGATGGTAGAGCTCAGAAAGCTAGTCAACACACTCCAGACAGAACAGACCCACAAAGAACAGAGCAGCACACTCAGTGGCTACACTCCGGACTTAGGTGAGATAACTAGAGGAGATAGAGGAACACATGGCACAGATAACAGCAGTGAAGGAGGAGATAGAGGAACACATAGAACAGATAACAGCAGTGAAGGAGGAGATAGAGGAACACATAGAACAGATAACAGCAGAGGAGGAGGAGATAGAGGAACACATAGAACAGATAACAGCAGTAAGGAGGAGATAGAGGAACACATAGAACAGATAACAGCAGTGAAGGAGGAGATAGAGGAACACATAGAACAGATAACAGCAGAGGAGGAGGAGATAGAGGAACACATAGAACAGATAACAGCAGTAAGGAGGAGATAGAGGAACACATAGAACAGATAACAGCAGAGGAGGAGGAGATAGAGGAACACATAGAACAGATAACAGCACTGAATGAAGAGGTGAGGAAGCTGAGGTGTGACAGAGAGCAGGACACTCCCCCAGAGAAGCCCACCTCAAACCCGGACCACAACCTCTACACCAAAATAGGATAGATAACACAGGACCCACCAACCCAACAGACCCCACCCCATCCGCCTCCTCCGACAGCCCTCCTGACAGACCCCACACCTCATAACAGACCCCACCCCTTCAACAGACCCCACCCCTCCTAACAGACCCCACCCCATCCTTCTCCTCCAATAGCCCTCCTGACAGACCCCACCCCCCTAACAGACTCCACCCCCCCTAACAGACCCCACCCCATCCTTCTCCTCCAATAGCCCTCCTGACAGACCCCACCCCCCTAACAGACTCCACCCCCTCCTAACAGACCCCACCCCATCCTTCTCCTCCAATAGCCCTCCTGACAACCCCCAAAAATCAACTGACGAGACAAAAGCCAGAAGTTGTCCTCCTCACTGACTCAAATGGCCAATACATTCAAGAGAATAAACTTTTTCACAAACAAAAAGTGGCTAAACTCTGTTGCCCAAACACTAGGCATGTCCTGGAGCTGTTGTCAGAGGACAAACACTAGGTATGTCCTGGAGCTGTTGTCAGAGGACAAACACTAGGTATGTCCTGGAGCTGTTGTCAGAGGACAAACACTAGGTATGTCCTGGAGCTGTTGTCAGAGGACAAACACTAGGCATGTCCTGGAGCTGTTGTCAGAGGACAAACACTAGGTATGTCCTGGAGCTGTTGTCAGAGGACAGACACTAGGTATGTCCTGGAGCTGTTGTCAGAGGACAAACACTAGGCATGTCCTGGAGCTGTTGTCAGAAGACAAACACTAGGTATGTCCTGGAGCTGTTGTCAGAGGACAAACACTAGGCATGTCCTGGAGCTGTTGTCAGAGGACAGACACTAGGTATGTCCTGGAGCTGTTGTCAGAGGACAGACACTAGGTATGTCCTGGAGCTGTTGTCAGAGGACAAACACTAGGTATGTCCTGGAGCTGTTGTCAGAAGACAAACACTAGGCATGTCCTGGAGCTGTTGTCAGAAGACAAACACTAGGTATGTCCTGGAGCTGTTGTCAGAGGACAAACACTGGTATGTCCTGGAGCTGTTGTCAGAAGACAAACACTAGGTATGTCCTGGAGCTGTTGTCAGAAGACAAACACTAGGCATGTCCTGGAGCTGTTGTCAGAAGACAAACACTAGGCATGTCCTGGAGAAGACAAACACTAGGCATGTCCTGGAGCTGTTGTCAGAGGACAAACACTAGGCATGTCCTGGAGCTGTTGTCAGAGGACAAACACTAGGCATGTCCTGGAGCTGTTGTCAGAGGACAGACACTAGGCATGTCCTGGAGCTGTTGTCAGAGGACAAACACTGTGTCCTGGAGAGGACAGACACTAGGCATGTCCTGGAGCTGTTGTCAGAGGACAAACACTAGGCATGTCCTGGAGCTGTTGTCAGAGGACAGACACTAGGCATGTCCTGGAGCTGTTGTCAGAGGACAAACACTAGGCATGTCCTGGAGCTGTTGTCAGAGGACAGACACTAGGCATGTCCTGGAGCTGTTGTCAGAGGACAAACACTAGGCATGTCCTGGAGCTGTTGTCAGAGGACAAACACTAGGCATGTCCTGGAGCTGTTGTCAGAAGACAAACACTAGGTATGTCCTGGAGCTGTTGTCAGAGACAGACCTGGAGAGAGGACACACTAGGTATGTCCTGGAGCTGTTGTCAGAAGACAAACACTAGGTATGTCCTGGAGCTGTTGTCAGAGGACAAACACTAGGTATGTCCTGGAGCTGTTGTCAGAGGACAAACACTAGGTATGTCCTGGAGCTGTTGTCAGAGGACAGACACTAGGTATGTCCTGGAGCTGTTGTCAGAGGACAAACACTAGGCATGTCCTGGAGCTGTTGTCAGAAGACAAACACTAGGTATGTCCTGGAGCTGTTGTCAGAGGACAAACACTAGGCATGTCCTGGAGCTGTTGTCAGAGGACAGACACTAGGTATGTCCTGGAGCTGTTGTCAGAGGACAGACACTAGGTATGTCCTGGAGCTGTTGTCAGAGGACAAACACTAGGTATGTCCTGGAGCTGTTGTCAGAAGACAAACACTAGGCATGTCCTGGAGCTGTTGTCAGAAGACAAACACTAGGTATGTCCTGGAGCTGTTGTCAGAGGACAAACACTAGGTATGTCCTGGAGCTGTTGTCAGAAGACAAACACTAGGTATGTCCTGGAGCTGTTGTCAGAAGACAAACACTAGGCATGTCCTGGAGCTGTTGTCAGAAGACAAACACTAGGTATGTCCTGGAGCTGTTGTCAGAAGACAGACACTAGGCATGTCCTGGAGCTGTTGTCAGAGGACAAACACTAGGCATGTCCTGGAGCTGTTGTCAGAGGACAAACACTAGGCATGTCCTGGAGCTGTTGTCAGAGGACAGACACTAGGCATGTCCTGGAGCTGTTGTCAGAGGACAAACACTAGGCATGTCCTGGAGCTGTTGTCAGAGGACAGACACTAGGCATGTCCTGGAGCTGTTGTCAGAGGACAAACACTAGGCATGTCCTGGAGCTGTTGTCAGAGGACAGACACTAGGCATGTCCTGGAGCTGTTGTCAGAGGACAGACACTAGGTATGTCCTGGAGCTGTTGTCAGAGGACAGACACTAGGCATGTCCTGGAGCTGTTGTCAGAGGACAAACACTAGGCATGTCCTGGAGCTGTTGTCAGAGGACAGACACTAGGCATGTCCTGGAGCTGTTGTCAGAAGACAAACACTAGGTATGTCCTGGAGCTGTTGTCAGAAGACAAACACTAGGTATGTCCTGGAGCTGTTGTCAGAGGACAGACACTAGGTATGTCCTGGAGCTGTTGTCAGAAGACAAACACTAGGTATGTCCTGGAGCTGTTGTCAGAGGACAGACACTAGGTATGTCCTGGAGCTGTTGTCAGAGGACAAACACTAGGCATGTCCTGGAGCTGTTGTCAGAGGACAAACACTAGGTATGCCCTGGAGCTGTTGTCAGAGGACAAACACTAGGCATGTCCTGGAGCTGTTGTCAGAGGACAAACACTAGGTATGTCCTGGAGCTGTTGACAGAGGACAAACACTAGGTATGTCCTGGAGCTGTTGACAGAGGACAAACACTAGGTATGTCCTGGAGCTGTTGTCAGAGGACAAACACTAGGTATGTCCTGGAGCTGTTGTCAGAAGACAAACACTAGGTATGTCCTGGAGCTGTTGACAGAGGACAAACACTAGGTATGTCCTGGAGCTGTTGTCAGAAGACAAACACTAGGTATGTCCTGGAGCTGTTGACAGAGGACAAACACTAGGTATGTCCTGGAGCTGTTGTCAGAGGACAAACACTAGGTATGTCCTGGAGCTGTTGTCAGAAGACAAACACTAGGTATGTCCTGGAGCTGTTGACAGAGGACAAACACTAGGTATGTCCTGGAGCTGTTGTCAGAGGACAAACACTAGGTATGCCCTGGAGCTGTTGTCAGAAGAAAGACTAGGGTCCCCCAGCCACATTATAATTAACAAGGCCCAAATTACCTGAGGGCCCAGCAGGAAAGGGTGGCCAAAGCACTCAAAGGAGTGAATGAAAAAGCGTCTTCCACTTTCCTCAACGCACAAGTTGTTATGTGATCTGTTATCTCCACCCTGCTACCACAAAAACCCACAATACTAACAGGTGAATGAAGCATTTCCCAGGACTGGACCACCCCTCCCACCTGGGACTGTGCCTCAAAACCTAATGTCTACCTGGCCCGCCCTCCCACCCGGGACTGTGCCTCAAAACCTAATGGCTACCTGGCCAACCCCTCCCACCCGGGACTGTGCCTCAAAACCTAATGTCTACCTGGCCCACCCTCCCACCCGGGACTGTGCCTCAAAACCTAATGTCTACCTGGCCCACCCTCCCACCCGGGACTGTGCCTCAACCTAATGTCTACCTGGACCACCCTCCCACCCGGGACTGTGCCTCAAAACCTAATGTCTACCTGGCCCACCCTCCCACCCGGGACTGTGCCTCAAAACCTAATGTCTACCTGGCCCACCCCTCCCACCCGGGACTGTGCCTCAAAACCTAATGTCTACCTGGCCCACCCCTCCCACCCGGGACTGTGCCTCAAAACCTAATGTCTACCTGGACCACCCTCCCACCCGGGACTGTGCCTCAAAACCTAATGTCTACCTGGACCACCCTCCCACCCGGGACTGTGCCTCAAAACCTAACGTCTACCTGGACCACCCTCCCACCCGGGACTGTGCCTCAAAACCTAATGTCTACCTGGACCACCCTCCCACCCGGGACTGTGCCTAAAAACCTAATGTCTACCTGGCCCACCCTCCCACCCGGGACTGTGCCTCAAAACCTAATGTCTACCTGGCCCACCCTCCCACCCGGGACTGTGCCTCAAAACCTAATGTCTACCTGGCCCACCCTCCCACCCGGGACTGTGCCTCAAAACCTAATGTCTACCTGGCCCACCCTCCCACCCGGGACTGTGCCTCAAAACCTAATGTCTACCTGGCCCACCCCTCCACCCGGGACTGTGCCTCAAAACCTAATGTCTACCTGGCCCACTCCTCCACCCGGGACTGTGCCTCAAAACCTAATGTCTACCTGGCCCACCCCACCACCCGGGACTGTGCCTCAAAACCTAATGTCTACCTGGCCCACCCCTCCACCCGGGACTGTGCCTCAAAACCTAATGTCTACCTGGCCCACCCCTCCCACCCGGCACTGTGCCTCAAAACCTAATGTCTACCTGGCCCACCCCTCCCACCTGGGACTGTGCCTCAAAACCTAATGTCTACCTGGCCCACCCCTCCCACCCGGCACTGTGCCTCAAAACCTAATGTCTACCTGGCCCACCCCTCCCACCCGGGACTGTGCCTCCAACCTAATGTCTACCTGGCCCACCCTCCCACCCGGGACTGTGCCTCAAAACCTAATGTCTACCTGGCCCACCCTCCCACCCGGGACTGTGCCTCAAAACCTAATGTCTACCTGGCCCACCCTCCCACCCGGGACTGTGCCTCAAAACCTAATGTCTACCTGGCCCACCCTCCCACCCAGGACTGTGCCTCAAAACCTAATGTCTACCTGGCCCACCCCTCCACCCAGGACTGTGCCTCAAAACCTAATGCCTACCTGGCCCACCCCACCACCCGAGACTGTGCCTCAAAACCTAATGTCTACCTGGCCCACCCCTCCACCCGGGACTGTGCCTCAAAACCTAATGTCTACCTGGCCCACCCCTCCACCCGGGACTGTGCATCAAAACCTAATGTCTACCTGGCCCACCCCTCCACCCGGGACTATGCATCAAAACCTAATGTCTACCTGGCCCACCCCTCCACCCGGGACTGTGCCTCAAAACCTAATGTCTACCTGGCCCACCCCTCCACCCGGGACTGTGCCTCCATACCTAATGTCTACCTGGACCACCCTCCCACCCGGGACTGTGCCTCAAAACCTAATGTCTACCTGGCCCACCCCTCCCACCCGGGACTGTGCCTCAAAATCTAATGTCTACCTGGCCCACCCTCCCACCCGGGACTGTGCCTCAAAACCTAATGTCTACCTGGCCCACCCCTCCACCCAGGACTGTGCCTCAAAACCTAATGTCTACCTGGCCCACCCCTCCACCCAGGACTGTGCCTCAAAACCTAATGCCTACCTGGCCCACCCCACCACCCGAGACTGTGCCTCAAAACCTAATGACTACCTGGCCCACCCCTCCACCCGGGACTGTGCCTCAAAACCTAATGTCTACCTGGCCCACCCCTCCACCCGGGACTGTGCATCAAAACCTAATGTCTACCTGGCCCACCCCTCCACCCGGGACTATGCATCAAAACCTAATGTCTACCTGGCCCACCCCATCCACCCGGGACTGTGCCTCAAAACCTAATGTCTACCTGGCCCACCCTCCACCCGGACTGTGCATCAAAACCTAATGTCTACCTGGCCCACCCCTCCACCTGGGACTGTGCATCAAAACCTAATGTCTACCTGTACCACCCTCCCACCCGGGACTGTGCATCAAAACCTAATGTCTACCTGGCCCACCCCTCCACCCGGGACTGTGCATCAAAACCTAATGTCTACCTGGCCCACCTCTCCACCCGGGACGTGAACAGATATTACGACCAGTTCCACCTCTACAAGGCAGCAATCCCAACTTTTGCCAGGATCCTGAAGGACATCACCCTCAACCACACCCCCAGCACCTCACACAGGAGCAACAGAGCACTGGACACCCCACCCAGACCAGCGAGACACCCTCCCAGACCTGCAAGACCCCCTCCTGATGGACCTGCACAGAGAGAACCCATGCCAAGAGGACCTACACCAAGACCACAGCATCACCAGCCATACCCCAACCAGCTAAAATCACCCCAAGCAAACCCTGGCCACACTCTATATAGGACCCACCATATCAGACCCATTCACCTTCTTCCCACCCCTTAGGCCCCGCCTCTGATGAGAACAACAGGCCCAACCCCCATCCTGAGATCTAAGAGTTATGCTCAACAATATCAGATGCTCAACATGCTCTGCTCAAACCTACTGTAATGGTCCGGGCCTAAACCATACGAAAACACTAGAATCTATGAAACACCGTTCTTAGCATCTTATCCTGCAATATACCAGGTCTGAGGTCATCTGCCTTTGGCCTTATGAGCAGGTGTAACAGGATGGACTTTAAACCGTCCCCTCGCCCATACCCGAGCGTGAACCAGGGACCCTCTGCACACATCAACAACAGTCACCCTCGAGGCATCGTTACCCATCGCTCCACAAAAGCCGCGGCCCTTGCAGAGCAAGGGGAACTACTACTTCAAGGTCTCAGAGCAAGTGACGTCACCGATTAAAACGCTATTTAGCGCGCACCACTGCTAACTAGCTAGCCGTTTCACATCCGTTACACAGGGACCCAGACTTGATCAATGTCACGAACCGGCTTGAAGCCTGTAACAAAAAGGGAGACAATGCGGAGATAAGGAATAACAAAAATATATTTATTAACTGAGATAACCTATATACTAATAAACAACGGTGTGTGTAATCAGTAGTGTAAGTGGGTGTGTAATCAGTAGTGTAAGTGGGTGTGTAATCAGTAGTGTAAGTGGGTGTGTAATCAGTAGTGTAAGTGGGTGTGTAATCAGTAGTGTAAGTGGGTGTGTAATCAGTAGTGTAAGTGGGTGTGTAATCAGTAGTGTAAGTGGGTGTGTAATCAGTAGTGTAAGATGGTGTGTAATCAGTAGTGTAAGATGGTGTGTAATCAGTAGTGTAAGTGGTGTGTAATCAGTAGTGTAAGTGGGTGTGTAATCAGTAGTGTAAGTGGGTGTGTAATCAGTAGTGTAAGTGGGTGTGTAATCAGTAGTGTAAGTGGGTGTGTAATCAGTAGTGTAAGTGGGTGTGTAATCAGTAGTGTAAGTGAGTGTGTAATCAGTAGTAGTGTAAGTGGGTGTGTAATCAGTAGTGTAAGTGGGTGTGTAATCAGTACTGTAAGTGAGTGTGTAATCAATAGTGTAAGTGGGTGTGTAATCAGTAGTGTAAGTGGGTGTGTAATCAGTAGTGTAAGTGGGTGTGTAATCAGTAGTGTAAGTGAGTGTGTAATCAGTAGTGTAAGTGAGTGTGTAATCAGTAGTGTAAGTGGGTGTGTAATCAGTAGTGTAAGTGGGTGTGTAATCAGTAGTGTAAGTGGGTGTGTAATCAGTAGTGTAAGTGAGTGTGTAATCAATAGTGTAAGTGAGTGCGTCAGCAACAAGCTCAAACAAAAAGAACGTCTCAGGGTCCTTCTCATTATATTTTGGCCACAACCGTAAGTTTCCAACAATATCAAATGAGTCCTGGGCACGACCGAGAGAGAAGTGACCCCTTGGTAAATCTGGGTCACCTTCCCAGAGCAAACTCTCCCCTGTGAGCTTTCCTTCCCTAACCAACTCTAGCCGCTCTTGTTGCAACTTGATTTTAGAATGCTCCAAATCCTGTTTAAATGGCAGTTATTATAGCTGCTCACAATCGTGCTCTAGTTGTAACAGAAGCAGTTCTTTCTGTTGTTCAAAAGACACACCACTAGGTCTAACAGATGGGCGGCCGTTGTAGCGAAACGAGGAGACGGCTAAGGTGGCGAGTGGGAGGGGAAAATGATGCATTCACCTTATTTGTTGGCTATGTAACAAGGACAAGGGCTCTACTAGAGATAGCTTGAAGCTGACAATTGATTAGTGTTGGTGATAAAAACCTAAAAGCTATCATTCTATAGACAAGATGTGGTGTGTGTGACTCGAGATAGAGAAAGCCTGGAAGAGTTAAGAGCATTGTCTCGTCTTCCTGGCATCTGGGAAACTAAGTAAAATACCATCCTGTGTAGAAAACCAAGGTGGCTTATGGGAAGGTTAGAAGTGACTGACTAAGCAATTTTGGTATCAGATATATAAAAAGTGTACATTGTCTGTAAAGGCTAAACTCTCAGCCTAACAGTCAGTCCAGACTGGTGGGCTGACGGTCTCATTATATTACAATAATGAATCGATATTAAATAAATGTTATTGTTTGAAGAAATGACCAAGACTCTCTCAGTACTGAATTTCCACAACATTTTTGGCAACGAGGAGGTGATCTGCAACTTCACCTGTTGAAGTTCTCCTGTAAAATAACCTCACACTCAACGTCAACAAAACTAAGGAGATGATTGTGGACTTCAGGAAACAGCAGAGGAAACACCCCCCTATCCACATCGATGGAACAGTAGTGGAGAGGGTAGCAAGTTTTAAGTTCCTCCGCGTACACATCACAGACAAACTGAATTGGTCCACCCACACAAACAGCATCGTGAAGAAGGTGCAGCAGCGCCTCTTCAACCTCAGGAGGCTGAAGAAATTTGGCGTGTCACCAAAAGCACTCACAAACTTCTACAGATGCACAATCGAGAGCATCCTGGCGGGCTGTATCACCGCCTGGTACGGCAACTGCTCCGCCAACAACCGTAAGGCTCTCCAGAGGGTAGTGAGGTCTGCACAACGCATCACCGGGGGCAAACTACCTGCCCTCCAGGACACCTACACCACCCGATGTCACAGGAAGGCCATAAAGATCATCAAGGACAACAACCACTCGAGCCACTGCCTGTTCACCCCGCTATCATCCAGAAGGCGAGGTCAGTACAGGTGCATCAAAGCTGGGACCGAGAGACTGAAAAACAGCTTCTATCTCAAGGCCATCAGACTGTTAAACAGCCACCACTAACATTGAGTGGCTGCTGCCAACACTGACAATGACACTGACTCAACTCCAGCCACTTTAATAATGGGAATTGATGGGAAATGATGTAAAATATATCACTAGCCACTTTAAACAATGCTACCTAATATAATGTTTACATACCCTACATTATTCATTTCATATGTACACGTATATACTGTACTCTATATCATATACTGCATCTTTATGTAATACATGTATCACTAGCCACTTTAACTATGCCACTTTGTTTACATACTCATCTCATATGTATATACTGTACTCGATACCATCTACTGCATCTTGCCTATGCCGCTCTGTACCATCACTCATTCATATATCTTTATGTACATATTCTTTATCCCCCTACACTTGTGTGTATAAGACAGTAGTTTTGGAATTGTTAGTTAGATTACTTGTTGGTTATTACTGCATTGTCGGAACTAGAAGCACAAGCATTTCGCTACACTCGCATTAACATCTGCTAACCATGTGTATGTGACAAATAAAATTTGATTTTGATTTAACTGTGCACAGGGGATCAGAAATTGGGATCTCAGGGTAAACCAGGCTTATTATTGAGCAGCTGGACCCACCTATGATCTGAGAGGTAACGGGTGGATACCAAATCTCAGACAGAGTACTGAGAGAGGTAGGCTTGGACAATCCATCAATACGTGATGAAATTCTAAAGAAAAAGTCATTTTAAAAATGAAAGCCCCTGTTTGAGTGTAAGCTCACAGCGAGGTCTTCCTTAAGAGGGCCACAACTGAGGTAACTAGCAGGACTAAATTGATTTGATAAGAGTGTTCTTAAGTGAGGTATCCTTGGGCATGATTGTTAATTAGCCAGTTGCGGGAAACCAACAGTCCAATCCGTGGTACTGACTTGATCGCAGTAGGATGGTGAGGTTTGTGGGAACGAGGGACCTGTGCCCGGTGACACCCTGCGGGAGCACTAGTCCTGGCGAAGTTCTGTTAGACGAGGGACCTGCGCCCGGTGACACCCTGGGGGGCACTAGTCCTGGGGGAGTTCTGTTAGACGAGGGACCTGCGCCTGGTGACACCCTGCGGGGGCACTAGTCCTGGCGAAGTTCTGTTAGACGAGGGACCTGCGCCCGGTGACACCCTGCGGGGCACTGTCCTGGCGGTGACACCTGCGCCCGGTGACACCCTGGGGGGCACTAGTCCTGGCGAAGTTCTGTTAGACGAGGGACCTGCGCCCGGTGACACCCTGCGGGGGCACTAGTCCTGGCGAGGTTCTGTTAGACGAGGGACCTGCGCCCGGTGACACCCTGCGGGGGCACTAGTCCTGGCGAAGTTCTGTTAGACGAGGGACCTGCGCCCGGTGACACCCTGCGGGGGCACTAGTCCTGGCGAAGTCGAATTATAACGTGTTGTGTTAGTTATGTGTTTTGTTACATTAGGTAAACAGGTCTGCCCCGGGTTACTATTGTTAGGTGTTACTGAAGTGTTTTGTTATTCCTGATACTTAGTAAATATGGGTAAGGTTGGACTGTCCTGGGACTGTGTTCTGTTGGATAGGGACCTGCGCCTTTGGGAAAGACATAACATAATCTATTTTTTTATTTTTTTATTTTTTATTTCACCTTTATTTAACCAGGGGCACTAGTTGACAATAAGTTCTCATTTGCAACTGCGACCTGGCCAAGATAAAGCATAGCAGTGTGAACAGACAACACAGAGTTACACATGGAGTAAACCATTAACAAGTCAATAATACAGTAGAAAAAAGGAGAGTCTATATACATTGTGTGCAAAAGGCCATAGGCTATACCATAGTAATCACAGCAGGCGATATCCCAGTGTGGATACAACACCCCGTTGTGGGACCACTAATTAGGCAAGATTTTGATAATGGAATGGGTTTCCCTGTTCATTATGTGTTTTGTTAAATTAGGTAAACAGGTCTGCCCCGGGTTACTATTGTTAGGTGTTACTGAAGTGTTTTGTTATTCCTGATACTTAGTAAATATGAGGTAAGGTTGGATGTTTTGGGACTGTGTTACATAGTTGGATAGGAAACACGGGTACTCTGTTGGTAGTTTTGCACTTTGGGAAAGACATAACATAATCTTTTGTTTTTTTTTGAATGTGATAGGAGAGAGTGTGATGGAAGTATGTTTTGTTTGTGCTTTTTTTGATATTTCAAGTATTTTTGTTTGTGCTTTAACCAGGTAGGCTAGTTGACAATAAGTTCTCATTTGCAACTGTATTTGGCCAAGATAAAGCATTCAGTGTGAATGACAACACAGAGTTACACATGGAGTAAACAATTAACAAGTCAATAATACAGTAGAAAAAAAGGAGAGTTTTGTTTGTGCAAAAGGCCATAGGCTATACCATAGTAATCACAGCAGGCGATATCCCAGTGTGGATACAACACCCCGTGAGGGACCACTAATTAGTTTTGTTTGGAATGGGTTTCCCTGTTCAATAGACAGGGTTTTGTTTTGTTTGTGCTTTCTGTTACATCTAAAAGGAGACAGTGTGATGGAAGTATGTTTTGTTTGTGCAGCAATGTGATAGGAGAGAGTGTGAGGAAGTATGTTTTGTTTGTGCTAACCAGTTTTCCTTGTCTGTCTCATTCCCTGTGTTTTTGATGGAAGTATGTTTTGTTTGCTTTCTGTGAATGTGATAGGAGAGAGTGTGATGGAAGTATGTTTTGTTTGTGCTTTCTGTGAATGTGATAGGAGAGAGTGTGATGGAAGTATGTTTTGTTTGTGCTTTCTGTGAATGTGATAGGAGAGAGTGTGATGGAAGGTTTTTTGTTTGTGCTTTCTGTGAATATGTTTTATGTTTTGTTTGTGCTTTCTGTGAATGTGATAGGAGAGAGTGTGATGGAAGTATGTTTTGTTTGTGCTTTCTGTGAATGTGATAGGAGAGAGTGTGATGGAAGTATGTTTTGTTTGTGCTTTCTGTGAATGTGATAGGAGAGAGTGTGATGGAAGTATGTTTTGTTTGTGCTTTCTGTGAATGTGATAGGAGAGAGTGTGATGGAAGTATGTTTTGTTTGTGCTTTCTGTGAATGTGATAGGAGAGAGTGTGATGGAAGTATGTTTTGTTTGTGCTTTCTGTGAATGTGATAGGAGAGAGTGTGAGGGAAGTATGTTTTGGGAACAGTACTGTGTGAATCCGAGTTCTGTGAGTCAAAAAACAAGTGTTAATCTTACATTTGGATAATAAAATATGTAGCGTTATCTTGGGGTTCCGTTCAACACTGCCCATCATAGAATATCAGAGTGGTATTATTAAGTACTAGATGTTATTCTATAATTTCTGGAAGACTAGAGAACCATTGAGAATTATTCCCATCGGAGAAATGAACTTTATTTTGGTCCTGCTTGGAGTGGTTGAGGAGTCGTTGGAAACGGACTGATTCATTAATGTGAGTTCAGAAGATTTCCTACTTTATATAATGATTCTGTGAAGACATGGGGGAAGAATGATACATTGTATGTGTGTATAATCGATTACTAGAGATTTGATCAAGTAAATATTGGGAAAATAATGAGGTGCAACTTAAACAACTCATACGTAGACGTACGTAGGGTCTTTATGGATCATTTGATAGAGATAAGGTTAAAAGCATTATATGAATGTCTAAACGCGTATGTGATTTTCTTCCGTCAAGGTAATACATTTAGAGAAAACTGCCCCAAAGGCCTCAAAATGTGTTTTTCGCAGTAGGAGATGAGATGCTATATTTATTGAATAAATCCTTTTCCCATTAAGTTAGTAACTTATAATGTAGTACAAAGCGTAATTTCGGGTTTTTCATCAATATATTATAACAACCCTGGGTTTATAAGCGCAGATCTCGACTATGCCGCTCGTGCATGCTTTTGGGGCACAGTCGATAGCGCGCTGGACTTCGGGCTAGAAGGTCGAGGGTTCGAGACCTGCTCCCTGTCTATTTAATTACAATATTAAAACCACGAGGAGCGGAAACGAAATGCATAGAGGTACTGAAGCAAAGCCATAAAGGTACTAATAGAAGCGCGCAAGCATTCTACCAATTCGGCTCGAATATGGAGAAGAAAAGAATCGAATCATGGATCAAATTCGGTAGCATTTTCCTGCTGACAGGAATATGCTGGGATGCAATTGTGACTTGGCAGAATGATATAAAATAAGAATCATTAGCACAATACACCAGCGTTTTGATGTTAGCTTTCTAACCGTACTATTTGTGAAGTAATTTGAGTATGTAGTATGCTTATTGGTCCTAAAATATACATCATTTGTTTCAACTAAGTATGACAAATGTGTTGCTTGCACTATCTTTATGAACTGCATAGTATATCATTGCATTGAGTTAGTATATTAAATATATGATATTCAACTACCCAGTGTTTGTTGACTATTCAAGTCATTCTTAGTTTAGCTAAATGTGTTCTAAATGGACATTGTTAAAAGGGTATTTGGTAAATTCGCTCAGGCTATTTTGTTCGGATTTCAAAGCATTGGTTTGGATTTTCCAGAGCGCAGAATAACTGATGAATTCACAAATGCTCAACGCAGGTTGAATATGACTGGTGCCAGTAAATGTTATTTCTCTAAGGTAATTTTAATTATTGCCGGCAGCACAGTTAATCACCAATGTTTTGAATAAACATAGAAAAGCCTGACCAGCTCTGCTAGGTGAGTAGGATGGAGAGTGAAGATGTATACTCTTGTTTGTGTCTGGAAGTAACGTCAGCTAGCAAAGCTAGACAACTTTAGCCAGTTAGCTTGGGTGTGAGGAAAGAAAAGTACTAAAGTATATTTTGTGAAGTCAGAGAGTTTATATCAACCCTGCTCCTTAGCAGAGGTTGGGGTTGAGTAATCCTTGTGAGAATCAAGGACAGTGGATACTATGTACCCTATTAAAATTGGCGGTATAACGTTATATGGCCAAGAGCACGAATTATGTCTACAAATGGTCGAGCTTTGTTTCACAACGGTGCGCGTGTAGATTTGGGGATTCTGTGTTGATACGACACGTAAATTAGTTAGTGAATTTGTTATTTGCGTAAAAAGACAAAGAAACTCGTATGCCAAACATTGCTACATTAGTAAACTATGTGGTAGAGTAGGGTCTCAAGGAATTATTAAATGGTAAAGTACAACCGGCGAAATAAAATAACATATTTGGGGGTTTCGAGAACAATGCGACTCAAAACAACCCTAGGAGTTTTAATCTCACGAGACACTTAATTTTATTTTATTTTAACCAATATTTATTGAATTGACGAAAGGGAGGAAGAGATAACAGAGTAATTTAAGTGGCCTCCCTGTGAAAAGTAGAAGTTATGTTTGTTTTGATTATAATACATTTTTGTATTTTGTATTATTAGTTCACCTGGTAACAACGTTAGATGAGAGATGTACAGTAGAGATTCTTGAGGACTTTCTGAGTTTAAGGGAAGAGATGTACAGTAGACTAGTGAAGGTGACAAAGAAAGTTAAGTAAATAGGAAAGTAAGGATTGTGGATTTGAATTGTTTGGATTGCTGTATTTTCTACATTTGGGGCATTACAAGTTCATCTTAAAATAACAGATGTTTAATGAGTGTGAAGCAGAGGTTGGTATCAAACATATAGAGTCATTTTGATAAGGAGGATTGATGTAAACTTATTGAGTGTTGACTGTATGTGAATGGTAATATGTTATTAGTGTTTTTTTGATAGCACTCTAATGATGCAATATTTTAGTAATTTGAAAGCTGAGGTTAAATGATGAGTAGAGGGATTGAGTGGTAAAGTTACCAGGTTACATAAGGCCTGTCCATTTTTGTTTGGTTTTGCCACATGGTTTACCACACGTACACACAACTTACTGGTTATGAATATGGGTTAGTGCCCAGGTATCTTAAAGGGGCACACACACACACCAGCACACACAACTTACTGGTTATGAATATGGGTTAGTGCCCAGGTATCTTAAAGGGGCACACACACACACCAGCACACACAACTTACTGGTTATGAATATGGGTTAGTGCCCAGGTATCTTAAAGAGGCACACACACACACCAGCACACACAACTTACTGGTTATGAATATGGGTTAGTGCCCAGGTATCTTAAAGGGGCACACACACACACAGCACACACAACTTACTGGTTATGAATATGGGTTAGTGCCCAGGTATCTTAAAGGGGCACACACACACAGCACACACAACACTGGTTAAATATTACTGGTTATGAATATGGGTTAGTGCCCAGGTATCTTAAAGGGCACACACACACACCAGCACACACAACTTACTGGTTATGAATATGGGTTAGTGCCCAGGTATCTTAAATAGGCACACACACACACCAGCACACACAACTTACTGGTTATGAATATGGGTTAGTGCCCAGGTATCTTAAAGGGGCACACACACACACCAGCACACACAACTTACTGGTTATGAATATGGGTTAGTGCCCAGGTATCTTAAAGGGCATATGGGTTAGTGCCCAGGTATCTTAAAGGGGCACACACACACACCAGCACACACAACTTACTGGTTATGAATATGGGTTAGTGCCCAGGTATCTTAAAGGGGCACACACACACACAGCACACACAACTTACTGGTTATGAATATGGGTTAGTGCCCAGGTATCTTAAAGAGGCACACACACACACCAGCACACACAACTTACTGGTTATGAATATGGGTTAGTGCCCAGGTATCTTAAAGGGCACACACACACACCAGCACACACAACTTACTGGTTATGAATATGGGTTAGTGCCCAGGTATCTTAAAGAGGCACACACACACACCAGCACACACAACTTACTGGTTATGAATATGGGTTAGTGCCCAGGTATCTTAAAGGGGCACACACACACACCAGCACACACAACTTACTGGTTATGAATATGGGTTAGTGCACACACACACACCAGCACACACAACTTACTGGTTATGAATATGGGTTAGTGCCCAGGTATCTTAAAGGGCACACACACACACCAGCACACACAACTTACTGGTTATGAATATGGGTTAGTGCCCAGGTATCTTAAAGGGGCACACACACACACCAGCACACACAACTTACTGGTTATGAATATGGGTTAGTGCCCAGGTATCTTAAAGGGGCACACACACACCACCAGCACACACAACTTACTGGTTATGAATATGGGTTAGTGCCCAGGTATCTTAAAGGGGCACACACACACACCAGCACACACAACTTACTGGTTATGAATATGGGTTAGTGCCCAGGTATCTTAAAGGGGCACACACACACACCAGCACACACAACTTACTGGTTATGAATATGGGTTAGTGCCCAGGTATCTTAAAGGGCCCACAAAGGGGCACACACACCACCACACACAACTTACTGGTTATGAATATGGGTTAGTGCCCAGGTTTCAAAGGGCACACACACACACCAGCACACACAACTTACTGGTTATGAATATGGGTTAGTGCCCAGGTATCTTAAAGGGGCACACACACACAGCACACACAACTTACTGGTTATGAATATGGGTTAGTGCCCAGGTATCTTAAAGGGGCACACACACACACCAGCACACACAACTTACTGGTTATGAATATGGGTTAGTGCCCAGGTATCTTAAAGGGGCACACACACACACCAGCACACACAACTTACTGGTTATGAATATGGGTTAGTGCCCAGGTATCTTAAAGGGGCACACACACACACAGCACACACAACTTACTGGTTATGAATATGGGTTAGTGCCCAGGTATCTTAAAGGGGCACACACACACACCAGCACACAACTGGTTATGAATATGGGTTACTGGTTATGAATATGGGTTAGTGCCCAGGTATCTTATGAATATGGGTTAGTGCCCAGGTATCTTAAGGGGTTATGAATACACACACACACCAGCACACACAACTTACTGGTTATGAATATGGGTTAGTGCCCAGGTATCTTAAAGGGGCGCACACACACACACCAGCACACACAACTTACTGGTTATGAATACGGGTTAGTGCCCAGGTATCTTAAATAGGCACACACACACACCAGCACACACAACTTACTGGTTATGAATATGGGTTAGTGCCCAGGTATCTTAAAGGGGCACACACACACACCAGCACACACAACTTACTGGTTATGAATATGGGTTAGTGCCCAGGTATCTTAAAGGGCACACACACACACACAGCACACACAACTTACTGGTTATGAATATGGGTTAGTGCCCAGGTATCTTAAAGGGGCGCACACACACACACACAGCAGCACACAACTTACTGGTTATGAATATGGGTTAGTGCCCAGGTTTCTTAAAGGGGCGCACACACACACACCAGCTTACTGGTTATGAATACGAGTTAGTGCAGGTATCTTAAATAGGCACACACACACACCAGCACACACAACTTACTGGTTATGAATATGGGTTAGTGCCCAGGTTTCTTAAAGGGGCGCACACACACACACCAGCACACACAACTTACTGGTTATGAATACGGGTTAGTGCCCAGGTATCTGGTTAAATATGGGTTAGTGCCCAGGTATCAAAGGGGCACACACACACCAGCACACACAACTTACTGGTTATGAATATTAGTTAGTGCCCAGGTTTCTTAAAGGGGCGCACACACACACACCAGCACACACAACTTACTGGTTATGAATATGGGTTAGTGCCCAGGTTTCTTAAAGGGGCGCACACACACACACCAGCACACACAACTTACTGGTTATGAATATGGGTTAGTGCCCAGGTTTCTTAAAGGGGCGCACACACACACACCAGCACACACAACTTACTGGTTATGAATATGGGTTAGTGCCCAGGTATCTTAAAGGGGCACACACACACACACAGACTTTAATTTTTTTTTTATCTGAGTTTTAATTGAATGTGAATTATTTTGATAAAAATGTGCTGAAGAAACTTACTGTAAATGTGGGATACGAATTGTTTGACTGTTTTTTGGATCGTCGAATGGAGAAAGTAACACTCCCTGACTTTCTGGTGAGGTTTGATCACCCTCACTGGAATGCCCAGAGACGTTGGATGATGATTTAAAGGTCCATTTTTACTATCAAGTTATGGGTACAAGTTTTATGGAGTTACTAAGTGTAGTATTTTGAATTTAATTTGTAGTGTTGTTGTTTTTACTCATTAGTCACTATGGTGAATTATGTGTCAAGATGGGGGAATTACCAGGTTTTTTTGGATGGAAGTTTACACACCTTGAGTGATAAAAAAAAAAAAAACGTTATTTAACTAGGCAAGTCAGGACAAGACATAATGAGTTGTGGTGAGGTTCTGGTGAGGCATTGAAATTGGGACATTATCATGGGCTATCCACTTTGAACTGTGAAGCTATCTGGAGAAGAAAATGAAGAGAAATGACAGAAGATTGAGTGCTGGAGAAGAGAGGGGGTTGGTCAACTGTACCTGTAATCGATTTAGACTACACACTGCTAAATTTATAGTGATTTTGGCTAAGAATGCATTGAGATACTGATCTGTAATTATAGCCCCGATGAGGAATTTAACACTAGAATTATGAGATTAATATATTGTATGGTAATATAAATGTACATTCTGCCAGTGTTTAATTGAGGGTTTTTGATTTTGGGTGATAAAACCAATGTGAATCACTGAGCAATGTCATTCTACATTTTGGTTGGATAATTAATTGGGTTTTAATTGGGATTTGGAAACGGAATGATTTCCCTGATCTATTCCTGACTACATCCCTGATGAGGACCCCAATTCTGAGCATCAGGACCCAGATGTGGACTCATGTTCCTACTGTATGTACAAGGTGCCCAGAGAGGGGTGTCTCACTGATGTAGGAAGGGTTCTAAATGGGGTGGACATTTTTGTCATGCTGACCCCTATATTTGTTTCATTTTCTGTTCTAGATTGACTGTGTTTAGATAAGAAAGGTCTAAAACTCAGCAACCCAAAGACAGATTGTTTACTATGGATCAAATGTCAGGCACCAGAAATATGTACTTAGTTTAAATTGATGTTTAACAATTACGTGATGCTTGTATCCTTACATTTTTCTAGAAGAAGCTTAGCTTCTAGAGAGGGGAATGTGAGGGGAAAATTATGTATTCACCTTATTTGTTGGCTATGTAACAATTATTTACTTCACGAACACTAAGATATTTCTGTCCTGGTAATGTTGTGTTTTATGGTCTCTAGCACCCTGCAGCTAGTCTGGGTGGTGAGGACAAGGGTTCTACTAGAGATAGATTGAAGCTGACAATTGATTAGTGTTAACCTAAAAGCTATCATTCTATAGACAAGATGTGGTGTGTGTGACTCGAGATAGAGAAAGCCTGGATGATTTAAGAGCATTGTCTCATTGTCTCGTCTTCCTGGCATCTGGGAAACTAAGTAAAAAACATCCTGTGTAGAAAACCAAGGTGGCTTATGGGAAGGTTAGAAGTGACTGACAGCTATATAAAAATTGTGTATTGTGTGTAAAGGCTAGACTCTCAGCCTAACAGTCAAGACTGGTGGGCTGACGGTCTCATTATTGCAATAATTAATCGATATTAAATAAAGATGATTGATCCAATCTCTCTCAGTACTGAATTTCCACGACACGAGTCCTCGGTATAGACTGCCCCAGAGGTAACTTCAAGAATACCACTCTCCATTAGATTGACTTTTGATATCAACCTAACATCATTTTTTTGACGTTTAACACTGATTTCAACCTGTTAGTTGTTGTGGTCTGGTGTGCTCAGCAGAGGGCCAGAGCGAGATCCTTTCTTTATTATTTACTTGTGACTATGGCGTCTAATTCAGAACGAGTTCAATCAACTCCACGTTTTCTTCATACCTTCAAGATCCTGGATGAGCCCCCACTTGTCACGAACCGACTCAAAGCCTATAACAAAAAGGAGACAACGTGGAGATAAGGAATAACAAAAATATATTTATTAACTTAGGTAACCTATACACTAATAAACAATGGTGTGTGTGTGTAATCAGTGTAAGTGAGTGGTTGCATGATGTGATAATGAGGAGTGTTGAAAGATGCCAAACCAAACCACAAAAATGGCACAACCAAAATCAAACAGTGTGTCTGTATGGAGAGAGTCTCCTCAATGAATGGGCAAGAGGTGTATTTATCCCAGCCATTTGGCTGATGACGCTCCCAGCTCCGCCCACTGATATCCTGATATGAATGGGGAAGAGGTGTATTTATCCCAGCCATTTGGCTGACGACGCTCCCAGCTCCGCCCACTGATATCCTGATATGAATGGGGAAGAGGTGTATTTATCCCAGCCATTTGGCTGACGATGCTCCCAGCTCCGCCCACTGACATCCTAATAAGGAAAACAAGAACAAAGAGAAAGAATACGGCAGACAGAGTGGGAGGCAGAGAGAGAGGGGGATATAGACAGAGAGAGGGAGAACGGTAGAGAGAGAGAGGGAGGGAGAACAGGAGAACAGGTAGAGAGGGGATGGAGGGGAGGGAGAAAGGAAGAGAGAGGGGTGGGAGTGGCAGGGAGGGGGATATAGAAAGGAAGAGGAGAGAGGGGGAGGTAGAGAGGGAGTGGCAGAAAGGAAGATAGAGGGGGGGATATAGACAGAGAGAGGGAGAACAGGAGAGAGGGGGAGGTAGAGAGAGGGAGGGAGGGAGAAAGGAAGATAGAGAGGGGTGGGAGTGGCAGAGAGAGAGGGGGATATAGACAGAGAGAGGGAGAACAGGAGAGAGGGGGAGGGTAGAGAGAGAGAGATGGAGAGGGAGGGAGAAAGGAAGATAGAGAGGGGTGGGAGTAGCAGAGAGGGGGGATATTGACCGAGAGAGGGGAGGGGGGAGAACAAAAGATCAAGTGGGGTGAGAGTGGCAAAGAGAGAGGGGATATTGACCAAGAGAGGGAGAACAGGAGAGAGGGGGAGAGGTAGAGAGAGACAGAGAAAGAGGGAGAACAAAAGATAGAGAGGGGTGGGAGTGGCAGAGAGAGGGAGAGGTGGGAGTGGCAGAGAGGGGTGGGAGTGGCAGAGAGGGGTGGGAGTGGCAGAGAGAGGGAGAGGATTATGGTAATGTGAACTAATCGCATCGCTCCCTCATGAATTTTCATTCACGATACCCCACTTTTCCAATGTCATTGCATCAAAACACAATTGATTTGTGTAGCTAAATCTCTCTCTCTCATCTCTCTGGTTCTGTCCATTCCTCTCTCTCATCTCTCTGGTTCTGTCCATTCCTCTCTCTCATCTCTCTGGTTCTGTCCATTCCTTTCTCCCAACATTCTGGTTCTCTCTCCATTCCTCTCTCTCATCTCTCTGGTTCTGTCCATTCTTCTCTCTCTCTCATCTCTCTGGTTCTCTGTCTATTTCTCTCTCTCATCTCTCTAGTTTTTTGTCCATTCCTGTCTCATCCCTCTGGTTCTCTTTCCATTCCTCTCTCTGGTTCTCTGTCTATTTCTCTCTCTCATCTCTCTGGTTTTCTGTCATTTCCCCTCTCTCATCTTTCTGGTTCTCTTTCCATTCCACTCTCAAATCTTTCTGGTTCTCTGTCCATTCCTCTCTCTCATCTTTCTGGTTCTCTGTCCATTCCTCTCTCTGGTTCTCTGCTCGTTCCTATCTCTAATCTCTGGTAATCTGTCCATTCCTCTCTCTGGTTCTCTGTCCGTTTCTCTCTCTCATCTCTCTGGTTTTCTGTTCATTCCTGTCTCTCATCTCTCTGGTTCTCTGTTCATTCCTCTCTCTGGTTCTCTGTCCATTCCTCTCTCTGGATCTCTGTCCATTCCTCTCTCTCATTTCTCTGGTTTCCTGTCCATTCCTCTCTCTGGATCTCTGTTCATTCCTCTCCCCCATCTCTCTGGTTCTCTGTTCATTCCTCTCCCCCATCTCTCTGGTTCTCTGTCCATTCCTCTCTCTCATCTCTCTGGTTCTCTGTCCATTCCTGTCTCATCTCTCTGGTTCTCTGTCCGTTCCTCTCTCTGGTTCTCTGTTCATTCCTATCTCTAATCTCTCTGGTAATCTGTCCAGTCCTCTTTCTGGTTCTCTGTTCATTCCTCTCTCTCATCTTCCTGGGTCTCTGTCCATTCCTCTCTCTGGTTCTCTGTCCATTCCTCTCTCTCATCATTCTGGTTCTCTGTCCATTCCTCTCTCTCATCTTTCTGGGTTTCTGTCCATTCCTCTCTCTGGTTCTCTGTCCATTCTTCTCTCTCATCTCTCTGGTTGTCTGTCCATTCCCCCCTCTGTGCTCTCACTACAGCTCTCTCCCATTCTTTTTCTCTTACTTTCTCCTCATTCCTTCTCTCTCTGTCTCTCTCTCTCCTTTCTTTACCCTCTATCTCCCGTTCCCTCTCCCCCAGGCTCAATACAGGCTTACCCTGGACCCATTCCTGACCAGGGGCCATACTGTGCGTATTAAGCATCTCAGGGTAAGAGTTCTGATCTTGGATCATGTATCAACTTTCACATTTTAATGTCATGTGCACAAGTACAGTGAAATGCCTTTCTTGCAGCTCTCATCCCAACAATGCAGTAATCAATAACAATGTGGTACTAAAAATAACAAGGTAGAACAAAAACACAGGAGAAATAAAAATAAGATCTTGAGAAAGTAAGTTAACATACCATATACAGTCCCCTGTCCCCCCGTCCAGGCCCCGTCCCCCCGTCCAGGTCCCGTCCCCCGTCCCAGTCCCGTCCCCCCTCCCCCCATCCAGGTCCCCGTCCCCCCGTCCAGGTCCCGTCCCCCCGTCCAGGCCCCGTCCCCCGTCCCCCCCCCGTCCAGGCCCCCGTCCCAGTCCCCGTCCCCCCGTCCCAGTCCCCCCGTCCAGGACCCCCGGCCAGTCCCCGGCCCCCAGTCCAGGTCCCCCCCCCGTCCAGGTCCCCCGTCCCCGTCCACATAGTCATATTCATGATGATCTAAAAGACTAAACTGATCCTAAATCACCACTGTTACTGTTAGGCAGATGCTTGATAAATGGCCACAGAATAGGAGCCAGTCCTGTTAGGAAAATAGGATGTGTGAGTGTCATGATTTTCCACTAGGTGGTGTTATTGTGACAGATTGTAGAATAGGGCTTTTGGTACAGATCTAGGATCAGTATATCCTGTCTAAAACCCAACCTTCGTTATCAGGGAAGACCTTAGATCAGTGTTTAGGGGCAACTTCATTCTCGTCCAAGCAACCTCAGCTCCTGAGAAAGACCAGGGCCTTTAATTAGAGTAGGGAACCAGAGCCCTGCATTAGAGTAGGGAACCAGAGCCCTGTATTAGAGCGAGGACCAGAGCCCTGTATTAGAGTAGAGGACCAGGGCCCTGTATTAGAGTTGAGGACTAGTGCCCTGTATTAGAGTAGAGGACCAGGGCCCTGTATTAGAGTAGAGGACTAGAGCCCTGTATTAGAGTAGAGGACTAGGGCCCTGTATTAGAGTAGAGGACCAGGGCCCTGTATTAGAGTAGAGGACTAGAGCCCTGTATTAGAGTAGAGGACTAGGGCCATGTATTAGAGTAGAGGACTAGGGCCCTGTATTAGAGTAGAGGACCAGAGCCCTGTATTAGAGTAGAGGACCAGAGCCCTGTATTAGAGTAGAGGACCAGGGCCCTGTATTAGAGTAGAGGACCAGGGCCCTGTATTAGAGTAGAGGACCAGGGCCCTGTATTAGAGTTGAGGACCAGAGCCCTGTATTAGAGTAGAGGACCAGAGCCCTGTATTAGAGTAGAGGACCAGAGCCCTGTATTAGAGTAGAGGACCAGGGCCCTGTATTAGAGTAGAGGACCAGGGCCCTGTATTAGAGTTGAGGACTAGGGCCCTGTATTAGAGTAGAGGACCAGGGCCCTGTATTAGAGGCCCCCTGTATTAGAGTTGAGGACCAGGGCCCTGTATTAGAGTAGAGGACCAGGGCCCTGTATTAGAGTAGAGGACCAGGGCCCTGTATTAGAGTAGAGGACCAGGGCCCTGTATTAGAGTAGAGGACCAGGGCCCTGTATTAGAGTAGAAGACTAGAGCCCTGTATTAGAGTTGAGGACCAGGGCCCTGTATTAGAGTTGATGACCAGGGCTATGTATTAGAGTAGAGGACTAGGGCCCTATATTAGAGTTGAAGACTAGAGCCCTGTATTAGAGTAGGAAAGTGTTTGCCAACTCCTTGAGTGGCCTCCAACAGATGCACCACACACATTACAATGTAATACAAACACACACTATACACACACACACAATACACATACACACACATACACATACACACTTGAAATAACTTATATTATCTATCCTGATACCTAGTGACTTTGCCCTGCCTTGAAGTTGGAAGTTTACATACACCTTAGCCAAATACATTTAAACTCAGTTTTTCACAATTCCTGACATTTAATCCAAGTAACAATTCCCTGTTTTATATCAGTTAGGATCACCACTTTATTTTAAGAATGTGAAATGTCAGAATAATAGTAGAGAGAATGATTTATTTCAGCTTTTATTACTTTCATCACATTTCCAGTGGGTCAGAAGTTTACATACACTCAATCAGTATTTGGTAGCATTGCCTTTAAATTGATGAACTTGGGTCAATTGTTTCAGGTAGCCTTCCACAAGCTTCCCACAATAAGTTTAGTGAATGTTGGGCCATTCCTCCTGACAGAGCGGTTGTAACTGTGTCAGGTTTGAAGGTCTCCTTGCTCACACACGCTTTTTCAGTTCTGCCAACAAATTTTCTATAGGATTGAGGTCAGGGCTTTGTGATGGCCACTCCAATACCTTGACTTTGTTGTCCTTAAAAAACTTCTTATGGCTGAAATCCCGTTAACGGGATCGATTTGACAACATACAGTGAAAGTGCAGGGTGCCAAATTCAAACAACAGAAATCTCATAATTTAAGTTCCTCGAACATACAAGTATTATACTCCATTTTAAAGATACACTTGTTGTTAATCTCACCACAGTGTCCGATTTCAAAAAGTCTTTACATGTCAAACGATGTATAGAATCAATCTTTAGGATGTTTTTCACATAAATCTTCAAAAATGTTTCAACCGGACAATTCCTTTGTCTTTAGAAATGAAAAGGAATGCAGCTCGCTCTCACGGCCATGTGCATGTCTTCGCTCATGGTATTCTGCCAGACCTCTTAGTCAAACAGCTCTTATTCGCTCCCCCTTCACAGTAGAAGTCTGAAAGAAGGTTCTAAAGACTGTTAACATCTAGTGGAAGCCCTGGGAAGTGCAATCGGACAAAATTGACACTGTATCTTGGATAGGCAAAGACTTGAAAACCTACAAACCTCAGATTTCCCACTTCCTGTTTTGATTTTTTCTCAGGTTTTTGCCTGCCATTTGAGTTATGTTATACTCACAGACATCATTCAAACAGTTTTAGAAACTTCAGAGTGGGTGCCAGGTTTCATCCAGAAGTGATGCTTGGCATTCAGGCCAAAGAGTTCAATCTTGGTTTCATCAGACCAGAGAATCTTGTTTCTCATTGTCGGAGAGTCTTCAGGAGCCTTTTGGCAAACTTTTTATTGATGAGTGATTTCCATATGGCCACTCTACCATAAAGGCCTGATTGGTGGAGGGCTGTAGAGCTGGTTGTCCTTATTGAAGATTTTCCCATCTCTTAGTCACCTCCCTGA
The DNA here is from genome assembly GCF_018296145.1 of Oncorhynchus tshawytscha. Taxonomy (NCBI): domain Eukaryota; kingdom Metazoa; phylum Chordata; class Actinopteri; order Salmoniformes; family Salmonidae; genus Oncorhynchus; species Oncorhynchus tshawytscha. The sequence continues at coordinate 78,665,983 of NC_056436.1, read as the reverse complement.
CCAAGGCCAGCTCTAGGAAGAGTCTTGGTGGTTCCAAACTTCTTCAATTTAAGAATGATGGAGGTCACTGTGTTCTTCGGGACCTTCAATGCTGTAGAAATGTTTTGGTACCCTTCCCCAGATCTGTGCCTCGACACAATCCTGTCTCGGAGCGCTACGGTCAATTCCTTCAACCTCATAGCTTGGTGTGACCTCATATATACAAGTGTGTGCCTTTCCAAATCATGACCAATCATTTGAATTTACCACAGGTGGACTCCAATCAAGTTATGTAAGCATCTCAAGGATGATCAATGAAAAAAGGATGCACCTTGGCTCAATTTCGAGTCTCATAGCAAAGGGTTTGAATACTTATGTAAATACTGTATTTCTGTTTTTTATTTTTAGTACATTCGCACACAAAAAATAAAACCTGTTTTCACTTTGTCATTATGGGGTATTGTGTGTAAATTGCTGAAGATTTTAAAAATTGTATTTAATCCATTTCAGAACAAGGTTGTAACGTAACAAAATGTGAAGGCACTGTATCTCAAATAACATATCTATCCTGATGCCGAATGACTTTACCCTGCCTTCTGGAAAATATCTACCTCAAATGCCTTATTATTATCTATCCTGATGACTAATGACTTTACCCTGCCTTCTGGAAACCTTATTATCAATCCTGATGCCTAGTCACTTTAGTCCACTGACTGCAGTTGGTGGGGGTACTGGAGGACTGGAGTTGTGAACCACTGGAGTAGGGGATCAGTTTTGGACCTGGTCCTAGATTACCACTCCTACTTTAGAGAAACTGTGAATCCAGGGATTGGATTTTAATTGAAGGGATTATTTGGGGGAGAAAAAAAAACATTTTATGCAAATCTACCATTTAGCAGCAGCCCTCCTGCAGTAGGTATTCAAGTGTTTTTTTATTCGAAATAGTTTAGATAACTGAAAAGTGTAATTAAATGATTGATATTAATTGAATTCATGGTCAAATTAAATGACTTTTATCAAGATCCAGATTTAAGCAATTTGTCAGTTCCTTGACCATTCCCACTCAAGTTAATAAGTGTTGGCAGGCTGAAGAGGGGCTTCTAGTACCTGAAGATGATTAAACATGGATCATCAAAGTTTAAATGTACTCATGGAATGCAAATCATCATCATTATCAACAGTGAATTCATGGAATGATAAGGATGAAGGAAATGAGTGAATCCTCTGGGTGAGTTGTTAATATCTGACACTAAATACACAAGATGGACACCAGAGTAAAGAAATACATTTTATTATCACATAAAAATGGATTAAAACATTGTCATGTTTATAACTTGGGAGATATTCATTTCAGTTTAAAAATAATATACACATAAATGTATGTAAGATTTCATACTATAAAATACGATTCATACATTTATGTGTATTCAATTCTATTACAATGACACAGTACTTTGAGAGAATTAAAAAAGTGTTGACAGTTTGATGAATATCATAATTTCTATCCAAATAGTTCAACAGTGTCTATATAAAGACGCATCATTCATGTTTCATGATGGAACATTACACTTCTATTAAATCACTGTCCCAATGTCAAGAGAATCTAAAGTTCCACTTCTTTACTCTTTTTACAACACTGGTGTCTCTTTAGATATCCTGACTGACTGAAACTCTTCCCACACTGGGAGCAGTGAAATGGCTTCTCTCCTGTGTGAGTGCGCTGGTGTGTTCTGAGATAACCCCCACTAGTGAAACTCTTCCCACACTGGGAGCAGTGAAACGGCTTCTCTCCTGTGTGAGTGCTGGTGTGTTCTGGATGTGTTCTGGGAGATTAATCTCTTGACTGAAACTCTTCCCCCACACTGGGAGCAGTGAAATGGCTTCTCTCCTGTGTGAGTGCGCTGGTGTGTTCTGAGATAACCCCCACTAGTGAAACTCTTCCCACACTGGGAGCAGTGAAACGGCTTCTCTCCTGTGTGAGTGCGCTGGTGTGTTCTGAGATAACCCCCACTAGTGAAACTCTTCCCACACTGGGAGCAGTGAAACGGCTTCTCTCCTGTGTGAGTGAGCTGGTGTCTCTTTAAGTCTCCTGACTGACTGAAACTCTTCCCACACTGGGAGCAGTGAAACGGCTTCTCTCCTGTGTGAGTGAGCTGGTGTGTTCTGAGATTACCCCCACTAGTGAAACTCTTCCCACACTGGGAGCAGTGAAACGGCTTCTCTCCTGTGTGAGTGCGCTGGTGTGTTCTGAGATTAATCTCTTGACTGAAACTCTTCCCACACTGGGAGCAGTGAAACGGCTTCTCTCCTGTGTGAGTGCGCTGGTGTGTTCTGAGATGAATCTCTTGACTGAAACTCTTCCCACACTGGGAGCAGTGAAACGGCTTCTCTCCTGTGTGAGTGCGCTGGTGTGTTCTGAGATGAATCTCTTGACTGAAACTCTTCCCACACTGGGAGCAGTGAAATGGCTTCTCTCCTGTGTGAGTGAGCTGGTGTCTCTTTAAGTCTCCTGACTGACTGAAACTCTTCCCATACTGGGAGCAGTGGTTTGATCGTGGCTTGTCCATCTCGCTCTGTTTCCTGGTGGAAGCTGGGTTGGAGGAACTTGAGGTGGTTCCATGGTGCTGTGTTGAGTTGCTGGAGGACATGAGATTCTCTGATCTGATCTCTCCACTCCTCAACAGTCTGACATACTCATCATGGTGACTTCTCTTTATGTGCTTGTGGAGGAAGATCTGAGAGGTGAAGGAGAACGGACAGCCAGAGCACGAGAAGATCTGGACCTGGGACGACTCAGTGTTCACATCTGAGAGAGATGACGGGGAGAGAGAAAGAAAAGAAATCAATATCACAAGGTGCATGATCATTATTGTTCCAGACAACTTGACATGAACAGGGAAAACTCAGGACCAGTATGATAATACACCACAGAAATCATATTTAAAATCAATGAGTTTCAATTGAGAAATTAGTAATAATGAGTATTAATGAGTAACAATAGAGTAATAATGAGTAATAATGAAGTAATAACGTGTATGAATGAGTAATAATGGCATAATAATGAGTATTAATATGTAATAATGAGCAATACGGAAGTAATATCGAGTATTAATGAGTAATACGGAGGCAATGATGAGTAACAGTGAGTAATAATTAAGTAATCATGAGTATCAATGAAGGAATAATGATTAATAATTAAGCACTAATGAATATTAATGAAGTAATAATGGGTATTAATGAGTAATAGTGTTCAATGATGGGTATTACTGAGTAATAATGCATAATAATGAGTATTAATGAAGTAATAGGAGGTAAAAAGAAAATGATTGTAAGGGGAGTGAAAAGTAAGGGCAGAGACAGGGATGAAGAGGGGAGGAAGAGGGGAGAAATGACCTTTAGCAGAGCTCTTTTTGTCCCAGAGGTAGTCGAAGACAATGCCCAGGTCTCTGGCGTACTCCTCTCCGTACCAAACCAACAGCTCCTCTCCAACAGCTATGGGCTTACAGCAGCGGTACAGAATCCCTCCTCTGTACTGGAAGGACACCAGATTCTGCTCTTCTTCACCACGAGCACAGTTCACATACCTGAGAAGAGAGAGGGAGAGACAGAGAGCAGTCGGGGGTTAATTATGTACAAGAGATTGAGGTCTTCAATTGTCAAATAGAGTATGAAACAGGTAGGTGCAGTGGTTCCTCGCAATGGCGGAATGATGCAATTTACCACAATCTGCCACAAAGTGTTGCGGCATAAAGCTCAAAACTTTGAATTGAGGAACCACTGTAGGTACAGAGAGAAACAGAAGGAGGAAGAGGACTGTGAGACTTCCTCTGTACTTCAGTGTTGCTCACCTCATCCAGTTGGAGTGAGTGTCTCTCCCAGCATCGATGTAGTCGTCCCAGTGTCTGCTCTTGTTGATCTGAGGAAAACAACTATTCATATTTAGTTCATTTTTTACCCCTTTTTCTCCCCAATTTCATGGTATCCAATTGTTTTAGTAGCTACTATCTTGTCTCATCGCTACAACTCCCGTACGGGCTCGGGAGAGACGAAGGTTGAAAGTCACGTGTCCTCCGATACACAACCCAACCAAGCCGCACTGCTTCTTAACACAGCGCGCATCCAACCCGGAAGCCAGCCGCACCAATGTGTCGGAGGAAACACCGTGCACCTGGCAACCTTGGTTGGCGCGCACTGCGCCCGGCCCGCCACAGTAGTTGCTGGTGAGCGATGAGACAAGGACATCCCTACCGGCCAAGCCCTCCCTAACCCGGACAACGCGACCTCCCGGTTACGACAGAGACTGGGCACGAACCTAGAGTATCAGATGGCACAGCTGGCGCTGCAGTACAGCGCCCTTAACCACTGCGCCACCCGGGAGGCCCCTCATATTTAGTTTTGATCGGGTTGGAAAAAATTAAGAACAGCCCAATGACACACAGTACGCACGCACGCACACACACACACACACACACACACACACACACACACACTTCTCTCACCACCCAGGAGTAGCCACTCTCCATGGCTTGTTCCTTGTCTGTGATCTCTCCTTCATAAGGTCCATAGTGGGCTCCTGCAGGCACAGTGTTTCCTTGGTTGAACACCCCCAGTCCTGCTTCAGGGATGCTTGATGTCCTGATCTCCAGGCCGGACGGGAGGGTGAGTCTGGCCCTGTCAGAGGTTCCTAGAGGGGCAGGGATGTCCGGGACGAAGAGGGGAGGACCATGGACTCCACACTCCTCCATGAAGAAAGACTTGCAGTCCTCACAGTCTGGGAGAGAGAAAGAAAAACAGAACATGTTAAACGTCAGTTATTATGATGAAGACATGCATTCAAAATGTTAAAAAAACAGCTAGGTTGAGTGAAAGAGAGCACACAAAAAACTATTCATACCTCAGCTTAAACATCAGCGCCACAGGGAAGCTGTGAACGATTTGAGACAAGGCAAGAAGGGTCTTCTACGCCATCAAAAGGAACATAAAATTTGACAGACCAATTAGGATTTGGCTAAAAATACTTGAATCAGTTATAGAACCCATTGCCCTTTATGGTTGTGAGGTCTGGGGTCCGCTCACCAACCATAATTTCACAAAATGGGACAAACACCAAATTGAGACTCTGCACGCAGAATTCTGCAAAAACAAATATACAAAGTAAAATACCAAATAATGCAAAAGAGAATTAAGCCGATACCCGCTAATGATCAAAATCCAGAAAAGAGGCATTCAATTCCACAACCACCTACAGAGATGAACCCTAAGCAAGCTGGTCCTAGGGCTCTGTTCACAAACACAATTGTATTTTTATTTAACTAGGCAAGTCAGTTAATAACAAATTCTTATTTACAATGATGCCTCCCAGGGAACAGTTAACTGCCTTGTTCAGGGGGAGAACAACATATTTTTACCTTGTCAGCTCAGGGATTCGATCCAGCAACCATTCAGTTACTGGCCCAATGCTCTAACCACTAGGCTACCTGCTGCCCGAAAAACAGACCCCATAGAGCCCCAGGACAGCAACACAATTAGACCCAACCAAATCATGAGAAAAGAAAAAGATAATTACTTGACACATTGGAAATAATTAACAAATAAACAGAGCAAACTAGAATGCTATTTGTCCCTAAACAGAGAGTACACAGTGGCAGAATACCTGACCACTGTGACTGACCCAAACTTAAGGAAAGCTTTGACTATGTACAGACTCAGTGAGCATGGCCTTGCTTTTGAGAAAGGCCACCATAGGCAGACCTGGCTCTCAAGAGAAGACAGGCTATGTGCACACTGCCCACAAAATGAGGTGGAAACTGAGCTGCACTTCCTAACCTCCTGCCCAATGTATGACCATATTAGAGACACATATTTCCCTCAGATTACACAGACCCACAAATAATTTGAAAACAAATCCAATTTTGATTAACTCCCATATATACAGGGTGAAATACCACAGTGTGACATCACAGAGGCTTCAGCAAGATTTGTGACCTGTTGCCACAAGAAAAGGGCAACCAGTGAAGAACAAACACCATTGTAAATACAACTAGAGGTCGACCGATTAATCGAAATGGCCGATTAATTAGGACCGATTTCAAGTTTTAATAACAATCGGAAATCTGTATTTTTTTATACCTTTTATTTAACTAGTCAAGTCAGCTAAGAACACATTCTTATTTACAATGACGGCATAGGAACGGTGGGTTAACTGCCTTGTTCAGGGGCAGAACGACAGATTTTCACCGCGTCAGCTCGGGGGATCCAATCTTGCAACCTTACAGTTAACTAGTCCAACGCTCAAACCACCTCCCTCTCATTGCACTCCAAGAGGAGCCTGCCTGTTACGCGAATGCAGTAAGCCAAGGTAAGTTGCTAGCTAGCATTAAACGTATCTTATAAAAAACAATCAATCAATCATAATCACTAGTTAACTACACATGGTTGATGATATTACTAGTTTATCTAGCGTGTCCTGCATTGCATATAATCGATGCGGTGCGTATTCGAGAAAAAGGACTGTCGTTGCTCCAATGTGTACCTAACCATAAACATCAATGCCTTTCTTAAAATCAATACACAGAAGTATATATTTTTAAACCTGCATATTTAGCTAAAAGAAATCCAGGTTAGCAGGCAATATTAACCAGGTGAAATTGTGTTATTTCTCTTGCGTTCATTGCACGCAGAGTCAGTGTATATGCAACATTTACTGCCGCCTAATTTGCCAGAATTTTATGTAATTATGACATAACATTGAAGGTTGTGCAATGTAACAAGAATATTTAGACTTAGGGATGCCACCCGTTGGATAAAATACGTAACAGTTCCGTATTTCACTGAAAGAATAAACGTTTTGTTTTCGAAATGATAGGTTCCGGATTCGATCATATTAATGACCAAAGGCTCGTATTTCTGTGTGTTATTATGTTATAATTAAGTCTACGATTTGATAGAGCAGTCTGACTGAGCAGCAGCAGGCTCGTAAGCATCCATTCAAACAGCACTTTCGTACGTTTTGCCAACAGCTCTTCGCAAGCACAGCGCTGTTTATGGCTTCAAGCCTATCAGCCTAATGGCTGGTGTAACCAATGTGAAATGGCTATCTAGTTAGCTGGGTGTGCGCTAATAGCGTTTCAAACGTCACTCGCTCTGAGACTTGGAGTAGATGGGTAACGCTGCTTTGAGTGTGGCTGTTGTCGATGTGTTCCTGGTTCGAGCCCAGGTTGGAGCGAGGAGAGGGACAGAAGCTATACTGTTACACTGGCAATACTGTAGTGCCTATAAGAACATCCAATAGTCAAAGGTATATGAAATACAAATGGTATAGAGATAAATAGTCCGCTAAATACTATATTAACTACAACCTAAAACCTCTTACCTTGGAATATTGAAGTCTCATGTTAAAAGGAACCACCAGCTTTCATATGTTCTCATGTTCTGAGCAAGGAACTGAAACGTTAGCTTTTTTACATGGCACATATTGCACTTTTACTTTCTTCTCCAACACTTTGTTTTTGCATCATTTAAAGCAAATTGAACATGCTTCATTATTTATTTGAGGCTAAATAGATTTTTATTGATGTATTATATTAAGTTAAAATAAGTGTTGTAATTGTCATTAAAAATCGCCCGATTAATCGGTATCGGCTTTGTTGGTCCTCCAATAATCGGTATTGGCGTGGAAAAAGCATAATCGGTCGACCTCTAAATACACCCATATTTATGCTTATTTATTTTCCCTTTGGTACTTTAACTATTTGCACATCATTACAACACTGTATATATACATAATATGACATTTGAAATGTCTTTATTAAGAGAGAGATAGATAAGAGAGAGATAGATAGAAAGCAATAGATACACAGAGAGATAGAGAGATAATGACTCACAGAGGTAGTGATCATCTTTGGGGACCTCCTCCTCTGTGTAAGTGATTCTTGGTCTGTCTCTCAGATTTCTGCTGCGCTTGTATGTGTTCAGCTCTGCTTTCTGCCTTTCCAGCCACTCTCTCTTAGACAGGCCTGGTACAAACACAAAATAAGCTATTTTCTCTGAAGCCAAATGAAACAAACGGGTTTTAAATCACCATATCAAACTCTAACAGTCTATTCTTGTCTGTCTCTGTTACCTGAGGTTGATGGTTTGGGGTGCAACAAACGAGCCCCTTGCTTTGTGGAACTCCCTGCCTCCCCTCCACTGGTGCTGGGGGTCGCTTCACTCTGACCCTCCTGGAAAGAGACAAGAGGAGAGTTCAAACTGACCACTTGGTCTGTGTGTCATCGTCATCTTTGATTTGAAACAACATGAATGAAAATATATTGTGTGTTGTGTTATGTGTATGACAGTAACACACACCGTGGCTCCTAGCCCCTCCTGTACTCCACTGTGGGTGTCTGCTGGGCTGCCGTCTCTGAGGAAGGCCACTTCTTCTGTCAGCTCCTCCATTAATGGCTGGGCGGGTTCTGTCCCCATATTACTGGGTCCTGCCTCCTCGCCACTGGGGGGCTGCTGAGGACCAAAGGAGAGGGTGGGGGTGGGGACAGAGCGTTATATGACAAATATGACAATGATGAACAGACAAGAGTTGTCAGCCCTCTTTATCTACAGTAGAGCAATTACATACCAAACATGATATACATGTTGAATTCAGGGCTGTAACACAACAAAATATGGAATAGGTCAAGGGGTATGAATACTTTCTGAAGACACTTTATAACCATAATTTAATTAATTGGTTCACACTTCACAGCTCCAGTCATTGACAGGACTAGTATCTGCTAGCGTAATGAAGAAGAGAAACAAAAACTCACAAGATGTATTACATGCACCTGTGCAGGTGTTTTAAAAAACAGTTACCTGTACTGTAAGTGTAGCAGGTGTGGCAGGTTTGTCAGGCTGAGGGACTCCCTGAGATGCTGCTGGTCTCCTGGTTGGGCGTCGGAAGCTCCGGGATGCTGTGGGGAAAGATCAGAAAATTAATATAAGTCCTACCTAGCTACTAACAGACCTCTTCTATTAGGGACGTCAAACGTTCAGCCTGCTGCACAAACCTTAACCTAGAGCGCCTGGTTAAATTGTCTTTAGGACCATTTTTTTTATTCATCTCTAAAATGGTTAAACTAATGAGAAATATATGTGATTATATTAAAAAATCTGTGAGTTTGCTTAATTTACTATCATCCTAACTTAAGATATTTAATTATGTGAATGAATGTATTTTACACTACTTTCCATGAAGTGGACGGTATGTGTTACTACTTTAAACAACCCCATGTTTTGAACGCATCGAATTGGGGGGAAATAACCTCCCTTTGACCTCAGATTGATGATTTCAGGATTAAAGTTTATAGTCAAAATGGCACAGAATGGCATTTACATACGTTTTCAGACCCTTTGCTATGACACTTGAAATTGAGCTCAGGTACATCCTGTTTCCATTGATCAGCCTCGAGATCTTTCTACAACTTGATTGGAGTCCACCTGTGGTAAATTCAATTGATTGGACATGATTTGAAAAGAAACACACCTGTCTATATAAGGTCCCACAGTTGACAGTGCATGTCAGAGCAAAAACCCAAGCTATGAGGTGGAAGGAATTGTCCGTAGAGCTCCAAGACAAGATTATGTCGAGGCACAGATCTGGGGAAGGGGAAAAAAAATAATGTCTGCAGCATTGAAGGTCCCGAACAGTGGCCTCCATCATTCTTAAATGCAAGGAGTTTGGAACCATCAAGACTCTGTCCGCCCGGCCAAACTGAGCAATCGGGGGAGAAGGGCCTTGGTCGGGGAGGTGACCAAGAACCCGATGGTCACTCTGACAAAGCTCTAGAGTTCTGCTGTGGAGATGGGAGAACCTTCCAGAAGGACAACCATCTCTGCAGCACTCTACCAATCAGGCCTTAATGGTAAAGTGGCCAGACGGAAGCCACTCCTCAAAAAAATGGCACATGACAGCCCGCTTGGAGTTTTCTAAAAGGCACCTGAAGGACTCCGACAATGAGAAACAAGATTCTCTGGTCTGATGATACCAAGATTGAACTCTTTGGCCTGAATGCCAAGTGTCACGTCTGGAGGAAACCTGGCACCATCCCTACTGTGAAGCAGGGTGGTGGCAGCATCATGCTGTGGGGATGTTTTTCAGCAGCAGGGACTGGGAGACTAGTCTGGATTGAGGGAAAGATGAACTGAGAAAATTACAGAGAGATCCTTGATGAAAACCTGCTCCAGAGCACTCAGGACCTCAGACTGGGGCGATGGCTCACCTTCCAACAGAACAACGACCCTAAACACAAGCCAATGCAGGAGTGGCTTAAGGACAAGTATCTGAATGTCTCTGGAAAATAGCTGTGCAGCGACGCTTCCCATCCAACCGGACAGAGCTTGAGAGGATCTACAGAGAAGAATGGGAGAAACTCCCCAAATACAGGTGTGCCACGCTTGTAGCTTTATACCCAAGAAGACTTGAGACTGTAGTTGCTGCCAAAGGTGTTTCAACAAAGTACTGAGTAAAGGGTCTGAATACCTATGTAAATGTGATATTTCAGGTTTTATTTTTTTATAATTTTTTAAAAATTTGCAAAAATGAATATAAACTTGTTTTTGCTTTGTCATTATGGGTTATTGTGTGTAGATTGATGAGGGGGAAAAAAAACATTTAATCAATTTTAGAATAAGGCTGTGATGAACAAAATGTGGAAAAAGTTAAGGGGTCTTTACGAATGCACTGTACACAATATTCCTATATGTTTTTTGAGCCGTGTTAGATTTAACAGGACATACAACCTGATATTCGATGAGTGATAAGGTACTCTTTCTGTTTTGGCGATCCCGTATAAAAATGAGGCACTCCAAAATGTAAAAGAATGTGTTCTGCAGGTTGTCCTCTAATAAGTGATGGAAAAATATCTCCAGCGTCCATGTATCTGGGTAGGTCGTACCTGTCTACTAGTCTAGTGGTATCTGGGTAGGTCCTACCTACTAGTCATACTGAGTAGTCATACTGAGTTAGTAGGTTCCTGTTTCTCTCTTGATATTCAATAAGCATCATAGACTAGTATTAACAGGCCTTCGCTAGCCCTCCCTTTCTACTAACATGATACGTCTTATAACAGCCTCGTTTACTACTACAGCTCTACCTGGTGGGCATCTCTCCAGTCGAGGGGTCCACTCATCCTCCTCTGAGTCGCTGGGTGCAAAAAGCGGAGCAGTGTTCAACAATTTAGGCCTGCTTCTCCTCATAAACGCAGGTACTGGGGAGTTCAGCCCTGAGGGACACATTAGCACACACAGTAGATGCTCTGATCAATACAACACAGAGAGAGAGGTGGAGCAGTTTTGCGGGGACCAGCAAGGTCTGAGCAAAAATGTTGATGTTTTACAGTGAATTTCCTGTCATTCTAAAAAACAAATGCCAGGGCTTTATTGTGTTCATATTCATATGCTATAATGGGAGGGGGAGGTAACCTCCAGGGTATTTTGGAGGGATGAGGCCCTAAGAGAAACCACGCCTTGCGGGAGCTGCTGGTTGGGTATGTGGTATGCCAGTGAGTAGAGACATGGCACAATACAACACAAAGGCAGAGAGACTCCTCTATGACAGGAGTTTAAAATAAAGGAAAGTAATACTGATAAATGTCAAATGTTATTTTGTCTCTATTCAAATCTCAGACACTTACCTATAGTAAGCATAGCCAGGTGGTTCCTCTTCAAGTTTCTGTACCGCACTTTCTCACATTTCACTAGATGGGTCCATTCCATCTTTGAGAAATAGGTCTTCAAATCATGGAAATCATCCTAGTGCGAGTCCACAGGTGTATGACATTGGCCCAGGTATAAATGCCACAAGCAGGAATCACCTGAACATCTCAGATAGCTACATAGCTAGATAGGTGGCTAAATGTTATAATGTTAGTAACGTTGAGTTACCTCTCCATCATCAGTATCTTTGATTATGCCAGTTAGTTACCGTTAGCTGATAGGATAGCTAGGCATTTTTCAACTCACCTCATCCGAAGAACTCATCCCTGCCTGTTGTTGTCGTCCCTGAGGTCCTTTGACCCTGAACTTGTAGCTACAGTAACTTATTGCTAGTCAAATTCGAAATATAGGAAAATTGTTAGCTAATATAATTATCAACTGTTAATTTGTCAGCAAGTTGCTAATTTAACTATTTTGGTAAACTAGCTAAAGTTAGCGTTACCCTTTTAGCTAGATAGCTACCACTAGCTATACATTTATTTCAGTACAGTAACGTTGAAGTAGCTAGCTAATTTAGCACTGGCAAACTTGTTGATGGTAATTTAGCTAGCTACATTACCGAGCTAACAAATTATTCTAAATATAGCCGATAAAATAGCAATGTTGTACAATGTTGAGCCTGCTATTCTTGTTAGCTAGCTAAATTACCTGCCTTTTGAAACCGTTGTTTGGGAAAACTTTAAACTGAGGTAAATTGTGAGAGCAACTGAGCACGAGAACTTCTGGCGCCAAACATACAACCGCGCGAAAGAAGGTGGAAAATCACTGACTGAACTCCCTCTGCCCTGGTTCCCCTGGTGCTGCACGAGGCCGTGATTTCTGGAGTCGACTCCGACTTCTGTGCTTGGATTCATTGGAGTCGACTCTGGCTTCTGTGGTTGGATTCATTGGAGTCGACTCTGGCTTCTGTGGTTACATTCATTGGAGTCGACTCTTGTTCGACTCCCAGGACACGCTGAAGTGGATGTGTACGCACAACCAACCTAATATTGCAGAGTCCTATTAGGAATACTGCGTTTACGTTCTAGAGGACTGGCATGGTGCATGATGCTGACCATTTGCCTATAAAATGCGTATTTTGTTTGAATATAGACGGTGAAATGTAGGAACTATAATTTTTCAGTGATATTTCTACTGTGCTCTGCTTTGACGGATCCCATGAGATGATGCTGTGATTAACCTATTATTTGCTAACGTTATAGCCCTATTTGGACGGATATTACTAGAGACGTTGGTTTTGTAATTATTATCCAAGCATGTGCGTTATTCCAGATGATTTTCACACAGTATTAGTTTTCCAAACTGCCCCCTGTAATTCTTAATTTGTTGTAATTCAAATCAAATTGTATTGGTCACATACACATTTAGCAGATGTTATTGTGGGTGCAGCGAAATGCTTGTGTTCCTACCACCAACAATTGAATTGACTCCTATTGATAGCCCCTACTTTAGTGAACTTGAGTGACACATTGCAGCCAAGATATTGCGAAATACAGCATTCGATGCACGGTTCTGACTGTCTGCCTTGTGGCCTGAGATGTCCTGGCTATGCCCCTTCCATGTCTCTCTCTCATGCTAGCTTGTTCTTTCTTTGTTGTATAATGCAAGAGTTGGTGTTCTCTAAATAGACTACAGAAAATTGTTTCCTTCCTAGAGGAATCGAAGCTTGACACCCAGAAATGGGAGTCTAGGAATCTATTATTTTGGATTCGACTCCCCACCTCTTGTTGCAACTTGCCAGTGTTGCTGTTGTTGCTGTCCATGGCGCTGACAGTCCAGCCAGTATGTCTCTTCATTATCTGATAGAGCTCAACGGTTGACTGTTTCTACGTATAATTATTAGATATACCCACAATGGTCTAAAATAGGTTTCTGAAATGAATGACTATTCAGACATAAATCCATTGCTTTTAGGCTACAGTCTACTGGACAGGTTTTATCGCACCAAGACACAGGGGAGGGAAAGGGGATACCTGGTCTATTGCACGACTGAACTCATTCAACCAAAATGTGTTTATCCCAACTCTGAATCAGAGAGGTGAGAGGACTGCTTTAATGAATGTCATGGGCACACCAGGAGCAGTTGTTAACTGTCATGTTCAAGGGAAGAACAGCAGAAAGTGATGAATTATAGGCCTGTATCTATCCTTTGTGTAACATCAAAGATCCTGGAGAGAATTGTCCATGAGCAAATGTATGAATATGTTAACAAACAGGGTCTAATGTCGGATTTTCAGTCGGGTTTTAGAAAAACATACTCCACTGATTCATGTCTACTTTACTTGACTGACGTCATCAGGAAAGAGATCGATGAGGGAAATCTGGGTGGAATGGTACTGCTTGACCTACAGAAGGCCTTTGATACAGTTAATCACTGTCTCCTAATCTCCAAACTGGAGGCACTGGGGTTAAGCAGTATCCCTCTAGGCTGGGTAAAGTCCTATTTATCAGGAATGGAGCAAGTAGTAGAGGTTAATGGTTCACTGTCTCAGGCAAAACCAATGAGTTGTGGCGTTCCGCAGGGGAGCGTGCTTGAGCCTCTGCTGTTTTTATTGTATATTAACGATATGAAAGATGCTTGTTCTTGCCGTCTTTTTCTTTATGCGGATGACTACACTTCTGGTGTCTCACAAAAGTAAAACTATGTTGGAGAGCATAATTAGCACAGAGCTTACTAACATTAGCAAATGGCTTGGAGATAATAAGCTATCTCTGCACTTAGGGAAAACTGAAGAAATGATCATGGCCAATAAGGTGCTAGGGAAGGTTAATGCCAGGACAAAGTTATTGGCTAGAAAGTCCAAGCTGCTTGATAAGGACTCCATGAAAGTGCTAGCCACTGCCCTCATCCAATGCCATTTTGACTATGCTAGTACTTCCTGGTTTGGGGGCTTATCTAAACTTTTGCAGGGGAAGCTCGAGATACCCCATAATAGGCTGATCAGGGTAGTATTTAAGGTGAGTCCAGGTACTCACATAGGCAGGAGCTGCTTTCAGGAACTAAACTGGCTGCCTGTTGAGGCTATTGTGTCCCAGATTAGACTAGGTTTGGTTTACGGGAGTATTTATGGTCCTGCGCCCAGATATCTAAGTGAATACTTTCCTCGTGTTAGGGATGCACACAATCACAGCACCAGAGCAGGTGTTGCTGATGTGTGCTTATACAGGTTCAGGTGTAATGCCGGGAAAGGTACTTTCTTGTATACTGGAGCCTCAGAATGGAATGAGTTGCCTCTGCCTATAAAAAACAATGTCCTCTCTGGACAGCTTTGAACATAAAGTAAAAAATATGTTTGATGTCTTCTGTGCCCATATGAATAACCCCTATGATGTAACTGGAATGATGAGATAGATGTTCTTCTTCTCTGTTTTGGTTTTATTATTTCACTGCCATACTGTGTTCCATCTTATCCAGCCATCTTGTCTCAAGAGGACCACAATGGAAACAAGTCCCAGACTTTATTGTGTGTTATCCTCGATGATTTTATTCATGTGCATGTATGGCTGGTTAGACTGTAAACTCTCCTTCCAGACTCACATCAAACATCTCCAATCCAAAATTAAATCAGGAATTGGCTTCCTATTTCGCAACAAAGCATCCTTCACTCATGCTGCAAAACATACCCTTGTAAAACTGACCATCCTACCGATCCTTGACTTCAGCGATGTCATTTACAAAATAGCCTCCAATACTCTACTCAATAAATTGGATGCAGTCTATCACAGTGCCATCCGTTTTGTCACCAAAGCCCTATATACTACCCACCACTGCGACCTGCACGCTCTCGTTGGCTGGCCCTCGCTTCATACTCGTCGCCAAACCCACTGGCTCCAGATCATCTACAAGACCCTGCCAGGTAAAGTCCCCCCTTATCTCAGCTCGCTGGTCACCATAGCATCACCCACCTGTAGCACACGCTCCAGCAGGTATATCTTGGCCAGGTCGCAATTGTAAATGAGAACTTGTTCTCAACTTGCCTACCTGGTTAAATAAAGGTGAAATAAATAAATAAATGGCTTTTAAGTTTTATGTGTGCTTGTTTTTTAAAATGGTTGAATTAATAAACTAAACTAATAAATACATCATTAATAAGCTAAACTCAATTTTTGTTACTGACCCAACACTTAAAACCACTTGGCTACCTGCCATCCCCAGACAAACACAGGGAGAGATAGAAAGCTGGGGAGGGAGAAAAAAAATAGAGCTCTTGTCTTCACTCCAACAGCGCTCACCTACCACAGGCACAAAAACATACAAAATTAGGGATAGAGAGAAAGGGAGAGAGCGAGGAGAATCAAAGAGAGAGAAAGTGATGAGAAGTTGGTGTAAGAGCCCAGCCCTGTAGGCAAAAAGGCAATATCCGTCACCATGGCATTAATTATAGTCTGTATTCATTAGAGTGTCCCCCGGGGGCCCGGGTTATTATACAGGCCCCAATTAGGCCTGCGGTGAGCTAATGACGCCGGAGCCTCAGCCTGGGTTGGACAGCGAGCGATGGGAGGAATACGGAAGTATACAGGGATGAAATGCCTTCATCAGCCCTTTTCTTACCTATGCATAGTCCCTTCTCCCCAACCCTACATGTACAGATTACCCCAACTAGCCTGTACCCCTGCACACTGACTCGGTACCGGTGCTCCCTGTATAAAGCCTCGTTATTCTTATTGTTATTGTGTTACTTTTATTATTACGTTTTATTTTAGTCTACCAGGTAAATATTTTCTTCTTCTTGAACTACACTGTTGGTTAAGGGCTTGTAAATTAACATTTCACGGTAAAGTCTACACTTGTTGTATTCGGCACATGTGACAAAAAAAAATAGATTTGATTGGGGGCCGTGTAATCTGGTGCTCTGATGTGAATTGGGGCCGTGTAATCTGGTGCTCTGTTGTGAATTGGGGCCGTGTAATCTGGTGCTCTGATGTGAATAGGGGCTGTGTAATCTGGTGCTCTGATGTGAATAGGGGCTGTGTAATCTGGTACTGTGATGTGAATAGGGGCTGTGTAATCTGGTGCTCTGAAGTGAATAGGGGCTGTGTAATCTGGTACTGTGATGTGAATTGGGGCTGTGTAATCTGGTACTGTGATGTGAATGGGGGCAGTATAACCTGGTGATCTATAAATCTTTGATAGGTAATGCTCTGCCTTATCTCAGCTCACTGGTCACCATAGCAACACCCACCCGTAGCAAGCGCTCAAGCAGGTATATTTCACTGGTCATCCCCAAAGCCAACACCTCTTTTGGTCGCCTTTCCTTCCAGTTCTCTGCTGCCAATGACTGGAACGAATTGCAAAAATCGCTAAAGCTGGAGACTTATATCTCCCTCACTAACTTCAAGCATTAGCTGTCAGAGCAGCTTACCGATCGCTGCAGCTGTGCACAGCCCATCTGTAAATAGCCCATCCAACCTAATACCTACCTCATCCCCATATATGTTTTTTGTTTTTTCTGCACTTTTGCACACCAGTATCTCTACTTGCACATCCTCATCTGCACATCTATCACTCCAGTGTTAATTGCTAAATTGTAATTACTTCTCCACTATGGCCTATTTATTTCCTTAACTCCTTACTTAATTTTCACACAGTGTATACAGATTTTCTATTGTGTTATTGACTGTACATTTGTTTATCCCATGTGTAACTCTGTGTTGTTTTTGTCGCACTGCTTTGCTTTATCTTGGCCAGGTCGCAGTTGTAAATGAGAACTTGTTCTCAACTGGCCTACCTGGTTAAATAAAGATTAAATAAAAAATAACAAATTTGAATGGAGCCGTGTTTTCTTGTGCTGTGCTACCCCCTCTGGTAGGTTGAGGTACTACAAGGAGGAAGGGTGTTAGTGTGAGAAAGATTGTCAGGGAAGGCCATGGTTGTTGTGTGTCTGATCTTCCTGTGTCTACAGGCAGTGTCATGACCCGAACCCTTGAGAATCAAAACCTAAAACCCAGACCAGAAGGTAAGGGGGTGGTGGGGGTGTCCTTCTCCTTTAAACCCAGTCTCCATTCATTACACTGAAACTGTCAAAACATCTGTCATTGACTAAAGTCCATAAGAGTCTTCAGTAAAGTTACAGTCCCTTGAAGGACAATGATGACATCATCTTTACAGTGCCAACAGGCGACCATAATGAAAGCGAGTGAGACCCATTATAACAACGAAGACAAGAAGACTGGTCTCGGCACCAGTGTAAAGCTGCAACCTGGTCTCAGAGCATTTTGTATTATTCTGTATGTATATCCGCAATACTCCATTTAGTATGATATGTTACGTTTCGTATGATACGTATTAATTTGTGGATGTCCATCTTCCATTTCGTATGATATGTTATGAATTAAAATTAGTATGATATATTAGGTTTGGCAGTAGGTTGGAAGGCAAGATGGATGGATCTGGGCAGGCTCCCTGAGGGGCAGAGGAGGTCTTCAGTCCCACTGACACAGCACATACCTACCGCATTCACACACAGACACAAAAAGTACAGAAGTACCCAATTGTCATACTTGAGTAAGACTACCTTAATAGAAAATGATTCAAGTAAAAGTGAAAGCCATCCAGTAAAATACTACTTGAGTAAAAGTCTAAAAGTATTTGGTTTTAAACATACTTAAGTATCAACATTTAAATTTAAAGTATAAATAGTTTCACATTCTTTATATTAAGCAAACCTGATGGCACGATTTTCTTGTATTTTTAATTTACAGATAGCCAGGGGCACACTCCAACACTCCAACACACTTAATGAGTCCGCCAGATCAGAGACAGTAGTGATGACCAGGGACGTTCTCTTGATAAGTGTGTGAATTGGACCATTTTCCTGTCCTGCTAAGCATTTGAAATGTACCAAGTACTTTTGGGTGTCAGAGAAAATGTATGGAGTAACAAGTACATTATTTTCTTTAGGAATATAGTGAAGTAAAGTAAATATAAATTGTAAAGTACTAAATACAGTGCTTCAAATTATGTTGACCTTAAATTATGCCACTAAATAACCCGATTGGCTCTGGGTGAGTGGATACTGAAAAGCTAAATAGCATTACTATTACCCCTGTATAACGGCCCTCACCAGAACTACAGATGGTATTACCCCTGTATAATGGCCCCCACCAAAACTACAGATGGTATTACCCCAGTATAACGGCCCCCACCAGAACTACAGATGGTATTACCCCTGTATAACGGCCCTCACCAGAACTACAGATGATATTACCCCTGTATAATGGCCCCCACCAGAACTACAGATGGTATTACCCCTGTATAATGGCCCCCACCAGAACTACAGATGATATTACCCCTGTATAATGGCCCCCACTGGAATTACAGATGGTATTACCCCTGTATAACGGCCCTCACCAGAACATCAGATGATATTACCCCTGTATAATGGCCCCCACCAGAACTACAGATGATATTACCCCTGTATAACGGCCCTCACCAGAACATCAGATGATATTACCCCTGTATAATGGCCCCCACCAGAACTACAGATGATATTACCCCTGTATAACGGCCCTCACCAGAACTACAGATGATATTACCCCTGTATAACGGCCCTCACCAGAACATCAGATGATATTACCCCTGTATAATGGCCCCCACCAGAACTACAGATGGTATTACCCCTGTATAATGGCCCCCACCAGAACTACAGATTATATTACCCCTGTATAATCAAATCGAATTTGATTACTTTATAATATAAGAGTTATCTTTCCAAAAAGGAGATGGATAAACCACTTCTCCAATCTTTTTGGCTCTATAACAAAGAACAAACAGAAAAATCATATATGTGATCAATTACACATCTTGGAATCAGCTACTAAAGATTACCAGAACCCATTGGATTCTCCAATTACATTGAATGAACTACAGGACAAAATACAAAACCTCCAACGCAAAAAGGCATGTGGGGTTGATGGTATCCTAAATGAAATTATAAAATATACAGACCACAAATTCCAATTGCTTATACTTAAACTCTTTAACATCATCCTCAGCTCTGGCATCTTCCCCAATATTTGGAACCAAGGACTGATCACCCCAATCCACAAAAGTGGAGACAAATTTGACCCCAATAACTACAGTGAGATATGCGTCAACAGCAACCTTGGGAAAATCC
Organism: Oncorhynchus tshawytscha; assembly: GCF_018296145.1. Classification (NCBI taxonomy): domain Eukaryota; kingdom Metazoa; phylum Chordata; class Actinopteri; order Salmoniformes; family Salmonidae; genus Oncorhynchus; species Oncorhynchus tshawytscha. Next base: position 78,646,136 of record NC_056436.1, on the reverse strand, counting down.
TCTGAATTATCATTAACAGCAGACTAGTACATTTCCTCAGTGAAAACAATGTACTTAGCAAATGTCAAATTGGCTTCTTACCAAACTATCGTACGACAGACCACAAATTCATCCTGAACACCCTAATTCACAAACAAACAAACCAAAACAAAGGAAAAGTCTTCTCATGCTTTGTTGATTTAGAAAAAAAGCTTTTGACTCAATTTGGCATGAGGGTCCGTAGTGTATTTCTATATTGTTTTAGTGATTCACCATAGTGAAGGCATAGGCTCAGGTTTTCTGGGTCTCTATGTTTTTGGTTGGACAGGTTTTTCAATTTCTTTCTTAAGTTTTTGCATTCTTCATCAAACCATTTGTCATAGTTTTTTTCTTTTCTTAGGTTGTCTGCTTGAAATGTTTAGATTTGATGGGGAAGTTGAGAGGTCAAATATACTGTTTATGTTTTCTACTTCCAAGTTCACACCTTCACAATTGCAGTGAAATGTTTTGTCCAGGAAGATGTCTAGAAGGGATTGAATTTGTTGTTGCCTCATTTTTTGTGTCAGGTTGTGCGCTACTGGTAAGAAGTCTGGAGCAGGAGAGTGGAGAGTTGTGATCAGGTGCAGGAGAGTGGAGAGTTGTGATCAGGTGCAGGAGAGTGGAGAGTTGTGATCAGGTGCAGGAGAGTGGAGAGTTGTGATCAGGTGCAGGAGAGCGGAGAGTTGTGATCAGGTGCAGGAGAGTGGAGAGTTGTGATCAGGTGCAGGAGAGTGGAGAGTTGTGATCAGGTGCAGGAGAGTGGAGAGTTGTGATCAGGTGCAGGAGAGCGGAGAGTTGTGATCAGGTGCAGGAGAGTGGACAGTTGTGATCAGGTGCAGGAGAGTGGAGAGTTGTGATCAGGTGCAGGAGAGTGGAGAGTTGTGATCAGGTGCAGGAGAGTGGAGAGTTGTGATCAGGTGCAGGAGAGTGGAGAGTTGTGATCAGGTGCAGGAGAGTGGAGAGTTGTGATCAGGAGCAGGAGAGTGGAGAGTTGTGATCAGGTGCAGGAGAGTGGAGAGTTGTGATCAGGTGCAGGAGAGTGGAGAGTTGTGATCAGGTGCAGGAGAGCGGAGAGTTGTGATCAGGTGCAGGAGAGCGGAGAGTTGTGATCAGGTGCAGGAGAGCGGAGAGTTGTGATCAGGTGCAGGAGAGTGGAGAGTTGTGATCAGGTGCAGGAGAGTGGAAAGTTGTGATCAGGTGCAGGAGAGCGGAGAGTTGTGATCAGGTGCAGGAGAGTGGAGAGTTGTGATCAGGTGCAGGAGAGCGGAGAGTTGTGATCAGGTGCAGGAGAGCGGAGAGTTGTGATCAGGAGCAGGAGAGTGGAGAGTTGTGATCAGGTGCAGGAGGCGGAGAGTTGTGATCAGGTGCAGGAGAGCGGAGAGTTGTGATCAGGTGCAGGAGAGCGGAGAGTTGTGATCAGGAGCAGGAGAGCGGAGAGTTGTGATCAGGTGCAGGAGAGCGGAGAGTTGTGATCAGGTGCAGGAGAGCGGAGAGTTGTGATCAGGTGCAGGAGAGCGGAGAGTTGTGATCAGGTGCAGGAGAGCGGAGAGTTGTGATCAGGTGCAGGAGAGCGGAGAGTTGTGATCAGGAGCAGGAGAGCGGAGAGTTGTGATCAGGTGCAGGAGAGCGGAGAGTTGTGATCAGGTGCAGGAGAGCGGAGAGTTGTGATCAGGTGCAGGAGAGCGGAGAGTTGTGATCAGGTGCAGGAGAGCGGAGAGTTGTGATCAGGTGCAGGAGAGCGGAGAGTTGTGATCAGGTGCAGGAGAGTGGAGAGTTGTGATCAGGTGCAGGAGAGTGGAAAGTTGTGATCAGGTGCAGGAGAGCGGAGAGTTGTGATCAGGTGCAGGAGAGTGGAGAGTTGTGATCAGGTGCAGGAGAGCGGAGAGTTGTGATCAGGTGCAGGAGAGCGGAGAGTTGTGATCAGGAGCAGGAGAGTGGAGAGTTGTGATCAGGTGCAGGAGAGCGGAGAGTTGTGATCAGGTGCAGGAGAGCGGAGAGTTGTGATCAGGTGCAGGAGAGCGGAGAGTTGTGATCAGGAGCAGGAGAGCGGAGAGTTGTGATCAGGTGCAGGAGAGCGGAGAGTTGTGATCAGGTGCAGGAGAGCGGAGAGTTGTGATCAGGTGCAGGAGAGCGGAGAGTTGTGATCAGGTGCAGGAGAGCGGAGAGTTGTGATCAGGTGCAGGAGAGCGGAGAGTTGTGATCAGGAGCAGGAGAGCGGAGAGTTGTGATCAGGTGCAGGAGAGCGGAGAGTTGTGATCAGGTGCAGGAGAGCGGAGAGTTGTGATCAGGTGCAGGAGAGCGGAGAGTTGTGATCAGGTGCAGGAGAGCGGAGAGTTGTGATCAGGTGCAGGAGAGCGGAGAGTTGTGATCAGGTGCAGGAGAGCGGAGAGTTGTGATCAGATGCAGGAGAGCGGAGAGTTGTGATCAGGTGCACACTTTAATTGGTAGAAGTAACAACAGACGGATGCAACTGCATCAAAGACCTCCAGCCAAATGGCAAAAGTGCAAAGCGCGACAACAGTCACAATAATGCATAACAATTAAACACACTCAGGTACAACGCGGTTCCCGGGGAAAAACCAGCCTGGTGTGTAACACGAAACATGTATCAAAACAGTTCCACACAAAGACATGGGGGGAAACAGAGGGAATATATATGTAGTGTGATTAGGGAATGTAAACCAGGTGTGCGGGGAAACAAGACAAAACAAATGGAACAATGACAAGTGGAGCTGCATGGCTAGAAAGCAGGTGAAGTCGACCACCGAACGCCGCCCGAACAAGGAGAGGAGCCGACTTCAGTGGAAGTCATGACATTTTGGTAGGTTTCTACACTATTTTCCTTCCGTCTAAAGCATTACAATTCCTTTGGCTTTGATGCCTCATGATTGAGTATTGCTCTGTTCAAGTAGACTGTGATTTTGCTGTGATCTGATAGGGGTGTCAGTGGGCTGACTGTGAACGCGCTATGAGACTCTGGGTTGAGGTCAGTGATAAAGTAGTCTACAGTACTACTGTGAAGAGATGAGCTATAGGTGTACCTACCATAGGAGTCCCCTCGGGGCCTACCATTGACTATGTACAGACCCAGCGTGCGACAGAGCTGCAGGAGTTGTGACCCGTTTATGTTGGTTGTTTTGTCATAGTTGTGTCTTGGGAGGCATATTTGGGTGAGAATACTGTCAGCTCTAGGTAGGTGTTTGTCTCCCTGTGTGCTGAGGGTGTCATGTTCTTGTCCAGTTCTGGCATTTAGGTCGCCACAGACAGGTACATGTTCCCTGGGCCTGGAAATTGTTGATCTCCCCCTCTAGGATGGAGAAGCTGTCATCATTAAAGTATGGGGATTCTATTGGGGGGGATATAGGTAGCACACAGGAGGACATTTTTCTCTGTTGAGATCATTTCCTTATTAATTTCTAGCCAGATGTAAAATGTTCCTGTTTTGACTTATTTAACAGAGTAGGTTACCAAATACCCCCTGAGTCCCTTCCCTGTTTCACACCTGGTAGTTTGGTGGATGTGACTACCAGCTCTCTGTAACCTAGAGGGCAACCAGTGGGTCCGTCTCCTCTATACCATGTTTCTTGTAGGATGACAATGTCTCTCTCTTGTTTTGGGCCTGGTCTGCATATCAATTGATCCCATTGATTCTGTCGGACTGACCCAAAGCACACAGATCAAAGCCATAGCTGTGTTGTCTGGATGTATAATCCTCTTACAGGTGGCTCAGGTCAGATCCCTGCGACAAACATCAACATACACAATGCAGGCACACCACACACACACACACACATGCACACAACCACGCACAAACACACACACATGTCGCAGAAACCCATTCCGCTCCCAGGAATAGCCACACACTGTTCTGAAAATGACGGGAATGGTAATTTCTGTTGTTTTAGCATGTAGTCCCTCGTGCTATCAGGGCACAAGGCGAGACCCAAATGCAGACACAGGAGGCAGAAGGTTGAGGTCTGACAATGTTTACTAATCCAAAGTAGTAGGCAAGAGACTGGTCGTGGACAGGCAAAAAGGTCAAAACCAAATCAGAGTCCAGGAGGTACAGAGTGACAGACAGACTCGTGGTCAAGGCAGGCAGAATGGTCAGGCAGGTGGGTACAAAGTCCAGAAACAGACAAGGGTCAAAACCAGGAGGACTAGGAAAAGGAGAATGCAAAAAGCAGGAGAACAGGGAAAAACGCTGGTTGACTTGGAAACATACAAGACGAACTGTCACAGAGAAACAGGAAACACATGGATAAATACACTGGGGAATATAAGGGACACCTGGAGGGGGTGGAGACAATCACAAGGACAGGTGAAACAGATCAGGGCGTGACACGTGCGGGCGAGCAGGGAGCAGAAAGAGGCAGCCAGTGGACATGAAGTATGATACTATCACCACCACAAAGATGACCTCTAAGATGGAAGGTTTGGGAAGGAAAAGGAGGAGTGTGGGGGTGGAAGAAGGAGAGGAGGGGTCAGGTTGACTGGATAAAAGCTGTGATTGACCCCTTTGATGACCAGTACCGGTCAGTTTGTGGTCTATAGATCTGCCTGAGAATGTCTGTGTAACCCTTGACCTCTATGGTTGACAATGTTAGGTCTTTTCAAACCCATTTGATCCATGAGGCGTGTTTAATGCCATCCATTGTATAGTATGTGCCTGGACCCAGCCACCTGCAGATTACTGGATGTAAAACCATACTTCCTGGACATGCATCAATGTATGGAGAGTGTACCGCCTGCATGGAGCAACCTCATGAAGAGAGTGTACCGCCTGCATGGAGCAACCTCATGAAGAGAGTGTACCACCTGCATGGAGCAACCTCATGAAGAGAGTGTACTGCCTGTGTGGAGCAACCTCATGAAGAGAGTGTACTGCCTGCATGGAGCAACCTCATGAAGAGAGTGTACCGCCTGCGTGGAGCAACCTCATGAAGAGAGTGTACCGCCTGCATGGAGCAACCTCATGAAGAGTGTACCGCCTGCATGGAGCAACCTCATGAAGAGAGTGTACCGCCTGCATGGAGCAACCTCATGAAGAGAGTGTACTGCCTGCATGGAGCAACCTCATGAAGAGAGTGTACCGCCTGTGTGGAGCAACCTCATGAAGAGAGTGTACTGCCTGCATGGAACAACCTCATGAAGAGAGTGTACTGCCTGCATGGAGCAACCTCATGAAGAGAGTGTACCGCCTGCATGGAGCAACCTCATGAAGAGAGTGTACTGCCTGTATGGAACAACCTCATGAAGAGAGTGTACTGCCTGCATGGAACAACCTCATGAAGAGAGTGTACTGCCTGTGTGGAGCAACCTCATGAAGAGATTCGACTGCCTGTGTGGAGCAACCTCATTAAGAGAGTGTACTGCCTGTGTGGAGCAACCTCAAGAAGAGAGTCGACTGCCTGTGTGGAGCAACCTCATTAAGAGAGTGTACTGCCTGTATGGAGCAACCTCATGAAGAGAGTGTACTGCCTGTGTGGAGCAACCTCACAAAGAGAGTGTACTGCCTGTATGGAGCAACCTCATGAAGAGAGTGTACTGCCTGTGTGGAGCAACCTCATGAAGAGAGTGTACTGCCTGTGTGGAGCAACCTCATGAAGAGTGTACTGCCTGTGTGGAGCAACCTCATGAAGAGAGTGTACCGCCTGCATGGAGCAACCTCATGAAGAGAGTGTACTGCCTGTATGGAACAACCTCATGAAGAGAGTGTACTGCCTGCATGGAACAACCTCATGAAGAGAGTGTACTGCCTGTGTGGAGCAACCTCATGAAGAGATTCGACTGCCTGTGTGGAGCAACCTCATTAAGAGAGTGTACTGCCTGTATGGAGCAACCTCATGAAGAGAGTGTACTGCCTGTGTGGAGCAACCTCACAAAGAGAGTGTACTGCCTGTGTGGAGCAACCTCATTAAGAGAGTGTACTGCCTGTATGGAGCAACCTCATGAAGAGAGTGTACTGCCTGTGTGGAGCAACCTCATGAAGAGAGTGTACCGCCTGCATGGAGCAACCTCATGAAGAGAGTGTACTGCCTGCATGGAGAAACCTCATGAAGAGAGTGTACTGCCTGTGTGGAACAACCTCATGAAGAGAGTGTACTGCCTGCATGGAGCAACCTCATGAAGAGAGTGTACCGCCTGCATGGAGCAACCTCATGAAGAGAGTGTACCGCCTGCATGGAGCAACCTCATGAAGAGAGTGTACTGCCTGCATGGAACAACCTCATGAAGAGAGTGTACTGCCTGCATGGAACAACCTCATGAAGAGAGTGTACCGCCTGCATGGAGCAACCTCATGAAGAGAGTGTACTGCCTGCATGGAACAACCTCATGAAGAGAGTGTACTGCCTGCATGGAACAACCTCATGAAGAGAGTGTACTGCCTGTGTGGGGCAACCTCATGAAGAGATTTGACTGCCTGTGTGGAGCAACCTCATTAAGAGAGTGTACTGCCTGTGTGGAGCAACCTCATTAAGAGAGTGTACTGCCTGCATGGAACAACCTCATGAAGAGAGTGTACTGCCTGCATGGAACAACCTCATTAAGAGAGTGTACTGCCTGTGTGGAGCAACCTCATGAAGAGATTCGACTGCCTGTGTGGAAACCTCATTAAGAGAGTGTACTGCCTGTGTGGAGCAACCTCAAGAAGAGTCGACTGCCTGTGTGGAGCAACCTCATTAAGAGAGTGTACTGCCTGTATGGAGCAACCTCATGAAGAGAGTGTACTGCCTGTGTGGAGCAACCTCACAAAGAGAGTGTACTGCCTGTATGGAGCAACCTCATGAAGAGAGTGTACTGCCTGTGTGGAGCAACCTCATGAAGAGAGTGTACTGCCTGTGTGGAGCAACCTCATGAAGAGTGTACTGCCTGTGTGGAGCAACCTCATGAAGAGAGTGTACCGCCTGCATGGAGCAACCTCATGAAGAGAGTGTACCGCCTGCATGGAGCAACCTCATGAAGAGAGTGTACTGCCTGTATGGAACAACCTCATGAAGAGAGTGTACTGCCTGCATGGAACAACCTCATGAAGAGAGTGTACTGCCTGTGTGGAGCAACCTCATGAAGAGATTCGACTGCCTGTATGGAGCAACCTCATGAAGAGAGTGTACTGCCTGTGTGGAGCAACCTCACAAAGAGAGTGTACTGCCTGTATGGAGCAACCTCATGAAGAGAGTGTACTGCCTGTGTGGAGCAACCTCATGAAGAGAGTGTACTGCCTGCATGGAGCAACCTCATTAAGAGAGTGTACTGCCTGTGTGGAACAACCTCATGAAGAGAGTGTACTGCCTGCATGGAGCAACCTCATGAAGAGAGTGTACCGCCTGCATGGAGCAACCTCATGAAGAGAGTGTACTGCCTGCATGGAACAACCTCATGAAGAGAGTGTACTGCCTGCATGGAGCAACCTCATGAAGAAAGTGTACCGCCTGCATGGAGCAACCTCATGAAGAGAGTGTACTGCCTGCATGGAACAACCTCATGAAGAGAGTGTACTGCCTGCATGGAACAACCTCATGAAGAGAGTGTACTGCCTGTGTGGAGCAACCTCATGAAGAGATTTGACTGCCTGTGTGGAGCAACCTCATTAAGAGAGTGTACTGCCTGTGTGGAGCAACCTCATTAAGAGAGTGTACTGCCTGTGTGGAGCAACCTCGTGAAGAGAGTGTACTGCCTGTGTGGCGCAACCTCATGAAGAGAGTGTACTGCCTGCATGGAGCAACCTCATGAAGAGAGTGTACTGTTTGTGTGGAGCAACCTCATGAAGAGTGTACTGCCTGTGTGGAGCAACCTCATGAAGAGAGTGTACTGCCTGTGTGGAGCAACCTCATGAAGAGAGTGTGCTGCCTGAATGGAGCAACCTCATGAAGAGAGTGTGCTGCCTGTGTGGAGCAACCTCATGAAGAGAGTGTGCTGCCTGTGTGGAGCAACCTCATGAAGAGAGTGTACTGCCTGCATGGAGCAACCTCATGAAGAGAGTGTACCGCCTGCATGGAGCAACCTCATGAAGAGAGTGTACTGCCTGTATGGAGCAACCTCATGAAGAGAGTGTACCGCCTGCATGGAGCAACCTCATGAAGAGAGTGTACCGCCTGCATGGAGCAACCTCATGAAGAGAGTGTACCGCCTGTATGGAGCAACCTCATGAAGAGAGTGTGCTGCCTGTGTGGAGCAACCTCATGAAGAGAGTGTACTGCCTGTATGGAGCAACCTCATGAAGAGAGTGTACTGCCTGTATGGAGCAACCTCATGAAGAGAGTGTACTGCCTGTATGGAGCAACCTCATGAAGAGACTGTACTGCCTGTATGGAGCAACCTCATGAAGAGACTGTACTGCCTGTGGAGCAACCTCATGAAGAGAGTGTACTGCCTGTATGGAGCAACCTCATGAAGAGAGTGTACCGCCTGTGTGGAGCAACCTCATTAAGAATGAGTACACACCACCTCTCCTAACCTCCATGGTTACAGTACACATCACCTCTTGTCTCCATGATGACTAATGTTTACCCCAATCTGATCCATCTACATTTGTTCTCTTTAAAACCAGCCCCGATGTTCTTCCTGTAAACACTGGCCTGTTGTCTTCCATACTGATCCCACCTGCTGGGAGCCTCACGCTCAGAATAGCGTCATGTTCTATCAGACGCTTAATTAAAAGGCCTTTTTACTATTGACAGGTGGGCCTTGCATTTCCAATCACCTTCAGGTGTGTGTGTGTGTGTGTGTGTGTGTGTGTGTGTGTGTGTGTGTGTGTGTGTGTGTGTGTGTGTGTGTGTGTGTGTGAGAGAGACAATGCATTAACCTGTCAATCTAGCCAGAGAGGGGCGAGTTGTCTATGTGGCCCTTAACAGAGAGCACACCGTGACAGAATACTTGACCACTGTGACTGACACAAAATGAAGGAAAGCTTTGTCTATGTAAAGACTCCGTGAGCATAGCCTTGCTATTGAAAGAGTCCACCGTAGGCAGAGGAGTAGAGTGGGGAGGAGAGGGAGAGGAGAGAGTGGAGGAGAGAGCGGAGGACAGGGAGAGGAGAGAGTGGATGAGAGGAGAGAATGGAGGTGAGGGAGAGGATAGAGTGGAGGAGAGAGGGGAGGAGAGAGTGGAGGAGAGGAGAGAGTGGATGAGAGTGAGAGGAGAGAAAGTGGAGAGAGAGTGGAGGAGAGAAAGTAGTGGAGAGAGAGAGGAGAGAGTGGAGGAGAGTAAGAGGAGAGGGAGAGGAGAGGGAGAGGAGAGAGAGAGAGAGAGAGGAGAGGGAGAGGAGAGAGAGAGGAGGAGACACACGCCAGCTCTGTAATTCACGCGTAGAGGCCAGGCTCATATGATCAGGAGAGGGGGAGACAGAGAAAGGGAAAGGGGAGAGAGGAGGAGACAGAGAAAGAGGCAGGGAGGGGGAGAAGACAGAGAAAGAGGCAGGGAGGGGGGGGGGAGACAGAGAAGAGGCAGGGAGGGAGAGAGGAGGAGACAGAGAAAGAGAAAAGGGAGAGAGGAGGAGACAGAGAAAGAGGCAGGGAGGGGGAGAGGAGGAGACAGAGAAAGAAGCAGGGAGGGGGATGTGGGGAGACAGAGAAAGAGGCAGGGAGGGAGAGAGGGCACAGATGTCAATTCAATGTCTATTCCACGCTGGATCAAGGTAATTTCATAGGAATTACGTGGAAACAGCGTTGATTTAAACAGTGTGTGCCCAGTGGGGAGGGAGAGGATTTTATGAACTAATTCGTTGCTCCCTCATTCCTTTTCATTCACGAGATGCAACTTCCAATGTCATCACTTCCAATGTCATCACTTCCAATGTCATCACTTTCAATGTCATCACTTCCAATGTCATCACTTTCAATGTCATTGCATCAAAACACATTTGATTTGTGTTGCTAATTTCTCTCTGCCTTATCTGTTTCACAGCCACCCTTTCTGTCTGTTTCTATTGCTCTGTCACAGTCTAACCTCTACATATCTCTCTCCTCTTTACCTCCCTGTATCCTTTCATTGCATTACTTGCTGTTAAATGCTAAACGATCAAGGTTGAATGTGATGGATCATGCTAAGAGGTTGCTAGGATTCATAGTCTAAATATAGGGAGTGATGATGTTGACCGAACGCTAGTCTGTATGGGTCCTAAATGGTGCCCAGCCATTGCGGAATAAATTCCTCACCTTTTCAGACTGTGATGGTTTCATACTCATGAAGTATCCTACAGGCCTACAAAACGTTTTTATTTAATGTATATACAGTACCAGTCAAACGTTTGGACACTCATTTAAGGGTTTTTCTTTAGTTTTACCATTTTCTACATTGCAGAATAAAAGTGAAGACATCAAAACTATGAAATACCACAAATGGAATCATGTAGTAACCAAAAAAGTGTTTTATATATATATATATATATATATATATATATATATATATATATATATATATTATATATATATATATATATTTGATATATTTAGATTCTTCAAAGTAGCCACCCTTTGCCTTGATGACAGCTTTGGAATTCTCTTAACCAACCCCCACCACCGAGAGGTCCAAGGTTGCCACGGTCAATTCCCTGCTGACCGAACTGGAGTGGGCTACGGCAGTCTGGGAGAGAGTTCAGTGCGGTCTTCGACCATCCTAACCAACATACACAGGCAGTTAGGAAAGCAACGGCTAGCTTTTTAAAACAGACATTTGCATCCTGTAGCACAAACTCAAAAAAGTTCTGGGACACTGGAAAGTCCATGGATAATAAGAGCACCTCCTCCCAGCTGCCCACTGCACTGAGGCTAGGAAACACTGTCACCACCGATAAATCCATGATAATTGAGAATTTCAATAAGTATTTTTCTACAGCTGGCCATGCTTTCCACCTGGCTACCCCTACCCTGGTCAACAGCCCTGCACCCCGCAGCAACTCGCCCAAGCCTCCCCCATTTCTCCTTCACCCAAATCCAGATAGCTGATGTTCTGAAAGAGCTGCAAAATCTGGAATCCTACAAATCAGCCAGGCTAGACAATCTGGACCCCTACAAATCAGCCAGGCTAGACAATCTGGACCCCTACAAATCAGCCAGGCTGGACAATCTGGACCCTCTCTTTCTAAAATAATCTGCCGAAATTGTTGCAACCCCTATTTGTAACCGATCCTGTGTGTAGCTGGTGTAGAGAGTCAGGCGCAGGACAGCAGATATGAGTAATCAACGTATTTACTCAAGAATATACAAATACAACACAATATTCCGAGCCCTCAAATAACGGACCATATACAAGACAAACAATTACTCACAAACAACCATGGGGGAACAAAGGGTTAAATAATGAACAAGTAATTGGGGGATTGTAATCAGGTGTGTAAAACAAAGACAAAACAAATGGAAAATGAAAAGTGGATCGGCGATGGCTAGAAAGCCGGTGACGTCGACCACCGACCGCCGCCCGAACATGGAGAGGGACCGACTTCGGCGGAAGTCGTGACACTATTACTAGTTTGTTCAAACTCTCTTTCATATGGTCTGAGATCCCCAGAGATTGGAAAGCTGCCACGGTCATCCCCCTCTTCAAAGGGGGAGACACTCTAGACCCAAACTGTTACATACCTATATCTATCCTACCCTGCCTTTCTAAGGTATTCGAAAGCCAAGTTCATGAACAGATTACCGACCATTTCGAATCCCACCGTACCTTCTCCGCTATATCGATAAAAGACAGTACTGTGCAGCCGTCTTCATTGACCTGGCCAAGGCTTTCGCCTCTGTCAATCACCACATCCTCATCGGCAGACTCGATAGCCTTGGTTTCTCAAATGATTTCCTCACCTGGTTCACCAACTACTTCTCTGATAGAGTTCAGTGTGTCAAATAAGAGGGCCTGTTGTCCGGGCCTCTGGCAGTCTCTATGGGGGTGCCACAGGGTTAAATTCTTGGGCCGACTCTCTTCTCTGTATACATCAATGATGTCGCTCATGCTACTGGTGAGTCTCTGCTCCACCTCTACGCAGACGACACCATTCTGTATACTTCTGGCCCTTCTTTGGACACTGTGTTAACAACCCTCCAGACGAGCTTCAATGCCATACAACTCTCCTTCCGTGGCCTCAAACTGCCTGCTCTTACAAGTAATACAAGTAAAACTAAATGCATGCTCTTCAACTGCTGATCGCTGCCTGCACCTCCCCGCCCGTCCAGCATCACTACTCTGGACGGTTCTGACTTAGAATATGTGGACAACTACAAATACCTAGGTGTCTAGTTAGACTGTAAACTCTCCTTCCAGACTCACATCAAACATCTCCAATCCAAAGTTAAATATGGAATTGGCTTCCTATTTCACAACAAAGCATCCTTCACTCATGCTGCAAAACATACCCTCGTAAAACTGACCATCCTACCGATCCTTGACTTCAGCGATGTCATTTACAAAATAGCCTCCAATACTCTACTCAATAAATTGGATGCAGTCTATCACAGTGCCATCCGTTTTGGCACCAAAGCCCCATATACTACCCACCACTGCCACCTGCACGCTCTCGTTGCCTGGCCCTCGCTTCATACTCGTCGCCCAACCCACTGGCTCCAGGTCATCTACAAGACCCTGCCAGGTAAAGTCCCCCCTTATCTCAGCTCGCTGGTTACCATAGCATCACCCACCTGTAGCACGCCCTCCAGCAGGTATATCTCTCTGGTCACCCCCAAAACCAATTCTTTTTTTGGCCGCCTTTCCTTCCAGTTCTCTGCTGCCAATGACTGGAACGAACTACAAAAATCTCTGAAACTGGAAACACTTATCTCCCTCACTAGCTTTAAGCACCAGCTGTCAGAGCAGCTCACAGATTACTGCACCTGTACATAGCCCATTTATAATTTAGCCCAAACAACTACCTCTTCTCCTACTGTATTTATTTATTTTGCTCCTTTGCACCCCATTATTTTTATTTCTACTTTGCACATTCTTCCACTGCAAATCTACCATTCCAGTGTTTTACTTGCTATATTGTATTTACTTTGTTGCCTTTACCTCTCTTATCTCACCTCATTTGCTCACATCGTATATAGACTTATTTTTCTACTGTATTATTGACTGTATGTTTGTTTTACTCCATGTGTAACTCTGTGTTGTTTTATGTGTCAAACTGCTTTGCTTTATCTTGGCCAGGTCCTAATTGTAAATGAGAACTTGTTCTCAACTTGCCTACCTGTTTAAATAAAGGTGAAATAAATAAAATATAATATTCTATCATATTCTACCATATCACATTCTATATCTGTTTGCAGGTAAGGTATTTCAGGAGAGTGCTGTGGGTTTCCGACACAATTTTCTCAGTGTGTGTGTGTGTGCGCACAGGGCAGATGAGGAGGAGGAGATTGTCCTTGCTGGTGAGAGGTCAACAAAGAGGTGACACACAAAACTACACTGCATCGAACTACTGGAATTGAACTAGAAACAAGTGTACCACTTCCAGAAACCACCCCCCTCTCTGATGCACCTCGGGGGCCGACTGTCCCCCAACCCCAGTCATCGTACCACACCTCGGCCTCTCCTCATCTTCCTCCAGTCTCTGCCATATCCCTGGTCATGGTCTCTCTTCCAGCCCCCTAGTCATTGCACCATACCCGGCCTCTCCTCCTCCTCCTCCAGCCATGGCCCACCTTTCCTCCTCCTCCACCCCAGATTGAGTGGCCTGGAGTGGGGGTAGAAGCAGCAGTAGCCCCTTCAGAGCACTAGAGGACCAGGCAGATCCCCAGAAGGAGGTGCAAAACTGAAAGGAGCAGCTGGAGGCCCACAGACACAAGGTAGGTCACTTCACCTCCCCCATCCACTCCCTTCTCCCTCCTCTTTCATACCCCCTCCACTCCCTCCTCCTCTATACATCCTCCATTTCCTACTCCCTCCCTCCTCCTCCATACCCTCTCCACTCCCTCCTCCTCTATACATCCTCCATTTCCTACTCCCTCCCTCTTCCTCCATACCCTCTCCACTCCCACCTCCCACCTCCTCGATTCCCCCCACCTCCACACCCTCCTCCATCTCCCCCCCATACTCCCTCCACTTCCTCCTCCTCTATACCCACTCTACTCCCGCCTCCTCCATACCCCCTCCACTTCCTCCTCCTCCATACCCCCTCCACTTTTCCTCCTCCCCATACTCCCTCCACTTTTCCTCCTCCCCCATACTCCCTCCACTTCCTCCTCCCCCATACTCCCTCCACTTCCTCCTCCTCTATACCCACTCTACTCCCGCCTCCTCCATAACCCCTCCACTTCCTCCTCCTCCATACCCCCTCCACTTTTCCTCCTCCCCATACTCCCTCCACTTTTCCTCCTCCCCATACTCCCTCCACTTCCTTCTCCTCCATACTCCCTCCACTTTTCCTCCTCCTTCATACCCCCTCCACCCCCATACCCCCTCCACTTCCTCCTCCTCCATACCCCCTCCACCCCTCCTCCTCCTCCATACCCCCTCTACTCCCTCCTCCTCCCCCATACTCCCTTCACTTCCTCCTCCCCCATACCCCCTCCACTTCCTTCTCCTCCATACCCCCTCCACTTCCTTCTCCTCCATACTCCCTCCACTTCCTTCTCCTCCATACTCCCTCCACTTTTCATCCTCCTCCATACTTCCCCCACTTCCTTCTCCTCCATACTCCCTCCACTTCCTTCTCCTCCATACCCCCTCCACTTCCTTCTCCTCCATACTCCCTCCACTTCCTTCTCCTCCATACCCCCTCCACTTCCTTCTCCTCCATACTCCCTCCACTTCCTTCTCCTCCATACTCCCTCCACTTCCTTCTCCTCCATACTCCCTCCACTTCCTCCATACCCCCTCCACTTCCTTCTCCTCCATACCCCCTCCACTTCCTCCTCCTCCATACTCCCTCCACTTCCTTCTCCTCCATACCCCCTCCACTTCCTTCTCCTCCATACCCCTCCACCCCTCCTCCTCCTCCATACCCCCTCTACTCCCTCCTCCTCCCCCATACTCCCTTCACTTCCTCCTCCCCCATACTCCCTCCACTTCCTTCTCCTCCATACCCCCTCCACTTCCTTCTCCTCCATACTCCCTCCACTTCCTTCTCCTCCATACCCCCTCCACTTCCTTCTCCTCCATACTCCCTCCACTTCCTTCTCCTCCATACTCCCTCCACTTCCTCCTCCTCCATACTCCCTCCACTTCCTCCTCCTCCTCCATACCCCCTGCAGATCGGTAGAGGTAGAGAACCAGTCAGGAGCAGTAGTGTAACTATGTAGTCCTTTGTAAATTTGCAGTGAAGAAGTGGACAGGCATCGCCAGATTTCCGGTAGTTTTCCATTTGATTTCTATCTTGTAATTTACAGTACAGGTAAAGGACAAGTGTCTTCCTGCCTGCTTGGATTATTAGATGGTGAGCAGCACCAGAGAGTGGTTGAATATCACAACTACTCAATAGTTGGTCCATGTACAGCTACTGTGTTTCACCGAGCGTTAACTACCAGTGTCCCTGTCCTCTGTCCCTAGACTGTGTTTCATCTTGCACGAACAACCAGTGTCCCTGTCCTCTGTCCCTAGACTGTGTTTCATCTAGCATTAGCTACCAGTGTCCCTGTCCTCTGTCCCTAGACTGTGTTTCATCTTGCACGAACAACCAGTGTCCCTGTCCTCTGTCCTTAGACTGAGATCTATGACGCATACTACCAGACAGAGATCTATGAAGCAGACTACCAGACAGATACAGTGGGGCAAAAAAGTATTTAGTCAGCCACCTGTGCAAGTTCTCCCACTTAAAAAGATGAGAGAGGCCTGTAATTTTCATCATAGGTACACTTCAACTATGACAGACAAAATTAGGAAAAAAAATCCAGAAAATCACATTGGAGGATTTTTAATGAATTTATTTGCAAATTATGGTGGAAATAAGTATTTGGTCACCTACAAACAAGCAAGATTTCTGGCTCTCACAGACCTGTAACTTCTTCTTTAAGAGGCTCCTCTGTCCTCCCCTCGTTACCTGTATTAATGGGACCTGTTTGAACTTGTAATCAGTATAAAAGACACCTGTCCACAACCTCAAACAGTCACACTCCAAACTCCACTATGGCCAAGACCAAAGAGCACCAGGCTGGGAAGACTGAATCTGCAATAGGTAAGCAGCTTGGTTTGAAGAAATCAACTGTGGGAGCAATTATTAGGAAATGGAAGACATACAAGACCACTGATAATCTCCCTCGATCTGGGGCTCCAAGCAAGATGTCACCCCGTGGGGTCAAAATGACCACAAGAACGGTGAGAAAAAAATCCCAGAACCACAAGGGGGGACCTAGTGAATGACCTGCAGAGAGCTGGGAGCAAAGTAACAAAGCCTACCATCAGTAACACACTACGCCGCCAGGGACTCAAATCCTGCAGTGCCAGACGTGTCCCCCTGCTTAAGCCAGTACATGTCCAGGCCCGTCTGAAGTTTGCTAGAGAGCATTTGGATGATCCAGAAGAAGATTGGGAGAATGTCATATGGTCAGATGAAACCAAAATCTAACTTTTTGGTAAAAACTCAACTAGTCGTGTTTGGAGGACAAAGAATGCTGAGTTGCATCCAAAGAAGACCATACCTACTGTGAAGCATGGGGGGTGGAAACATCATGCTTTGGGGCTGGTTTTCTGCAAAGGGACCAGGACGACTGATCCGTGTAAAGGAAAGAATGAACGGGGCCATGTATCGTGAGATTTTGAGTGAAAACCTCCTTCCATCAGCAAGGGCATTGAAGATGAAACGTGGCTGGGTCTTTCAGCATGACAATGATCCCAAACACACCGCCCGGGCAACGAAGGACTGGCTTCGTAAGAAGCATTTCAAGGTCCTGGAGTGGCATAGCCAGTCTCCAGATCTCAACCCCATAGAAAATCTTTGGAGGGAGTTGAAAGTCTGTGTTGCCCAGCAACAGCCCCAAAACATCACTGCTCTAGAGGAGATCTGCATGGAGGAATGGGCCAAAATACCAGGAACAGTGTGTGAAAACCTTGTGAAGACTTACAGAAAACATTTGACCTCTGTCATTGCCAACAAAGGGTATATAACAAAGTATTGAGATAAACTTTTGTTATTGACCAAATACTTATTTTCCTCCATAATTTGCAAATAAATTCATTAAAAATCCTCCAATGTGATTTTCTGGATTTTTTTTCCTAATTTTGTCTGTCATAGTTGAAGTGTACCTATGATGAAAATTACAGGCCTCTCTCATCTTTTTAAGTGGGAGAACTTGCACAATTGGTGGCTGACTAAATACTTTTTTGCCCCACTGTATATATGAAACAGACTACCAGACAGATCTATGACCCAGACTACCAGACAGAGATCTATGACCCAGACTACCAGACAGAGATCTATGAAGCAGACTACCAGACAGAGATCTATGAAGCAGACTACCAGACAGAGATCTATGAAGCAGACTACCAGACAGAGATCTATGAAACAGACTACCAGACAGAGATCTATGAAACAGACTACCAGACAGAGATCTATGATGCAGACTACCAGACAGAGATCTATGACCCAGACTATCAGACAGAGATCTATGACCCAGACTATCAGACAGAGATCTATGACCCAGACTACCAGACAGAATTTGAAATGATTTATACATTTACTTTTGATACTTAAGTATATTAAAACCAAATAGCTGTAGACTTTTACTCAAGTAGTATTTAACTGGGTGACTCTCACTTTTGCTGGAGTCATTTTCTATTAAGGTATCTTTACTTTTACTCAAGTATGATAATTGGGTTCTTTTTCCACCACTGGTGGGGGCTAACAAAATGTCCCCAGTTGGTCTAATATTTGTTTGTTTACTATTCTTGTGGGGACCTCTGGTCTTACACACACACACACACACACACACACACACACACACACACACACACACACACACCTGAGTTAATAGAAACAGCTGGGCAGACAGAATGTAGCGTAACAAATAAGGACATAAACTGACATTGGGTTAAGTTGAATGTGAAATGAATGGGACACAACATATCCATAATGACCATATGGTTTCAGGAGAAGTCGTCTGGGAGATGTACTGCTGGAAGTGTTGCATGTGGAAGTACCAACAGGGCCTTGTTGTAAAGATAATTTTTATTTTATATGCTAAGTTCAATTCCATTTAAAATATATATATTTTCAATACGAATTTCTAAAATAGCCAACTAACCACTGTCTCTGGTCTCCTGTGTCCAGCACAAGGTGCATGAGGATGACTTTTAGGAAGGAGCGGTCAGACAAGCAGGTCCTGAAGAGTCGACAATGAAAGTCCAGCTCTGGTCAAACCAGGTACCCCTGACTGCAGTGTGCAATTCGGGCGGGCTCAATGTGGGCGGTGTCAAACGATTGACTCCGCCCACGTTTGACCACACCCACCATGTTTTGTCCATCTGAGGGTTGAAAGTCACCCACTGAATACAAACACACGTTTGGGCAACGGAACACGTTGAATACAAAACCTATTTCATTTTTGAAGATCTTAAGAAATATTATATAAAGTGGTACAAGCAGATGTGTTGTGATACTTTTTGCTTCATGCTATATGTGAACAGACTTGTTAGGTACGTCATGTACTGTTAAAATTGTGTTGATAAATGTTATAACTTTGTAATTATATTATTTCATTGCGCATATATACACAGTTACTACCTATCCTGATTTATAATGCTATTTACTTTCCTCATGAGAATGGAGATAGACTATACCATATAGACATACTGACAAGCTGAATGTGCTGTGTGCATTGTTATACCAGCTCTAGTACAGAGATCAGAGACTTGGGTGACTTCTACGTCATCTTTACTAAACAACACAATTAACAATTTAAACAATTAAAACAGCAGACAAAAACAAGGTTTGACCACTCCTCAAAAATGGCTTCACTCCAGCTCCTCAAGAGGCAAAGACAGTCATTTTCTTGTTGTCAACTGCCTCCACATAGAACCTCAACTGCCTCCACGTAGAACATCAACTGCCTCCACATAGAACATCAACTGCCTCCACGTAGAACATCAACTGCCTCCATATAGAACATCAACTGCCTCCACGTAGAACATCTTATATCTTATCTCTCTGTAAATGGAACATGAATGGTTCCTTGAGGACAATATGTTCCTCTTCATCCAGTGCCGATTAATTAGGGAATGGCCGATTAATTAGGGCCGATTTCAAGTTTTCATAGCAATCGGTAATCGTCATTTTTGGACACCGATTATGGCCGATTACATTGCACGCCACAAGGAGACTGCGTGGTAGGCTGACTACCTGTTATGCGATTGCAGTAAAGAGCAACGGTAAGGTGCTAGCTAGCATTAAACTTATAAAAAACAATCAATCTTAACATAATCACTAGCTAACTACACATGGTTGATGATATTACTAGTTTATCTAGCTTGTCCTGAGTTGCATATAATTGATGCAGTGCCTCTTCATTTATCATTGAATCACAGCCTACTTCGCCAAACGGATGATTTAACAAGCGCATTCACGAAAAAGTACTGTAGTTGCACCAATGTGTACCTAAACATCAATGCCTTTCTTAATCAATACACAAGTATATATTTTTAAACCTGCATATTTAGTTAATGCCAGCTAACATGAATTTCTTTTAACTAGGGAAATTGTGTCACTTCTCTTGCATTCTGTGCAAGCAGAGTCAGGGTATATGCAGCAGTGTCACCACTTCCGCTGAAGTCTCCTTGTTTGGGCGGCGTTCGGTGGGCGGCGTTCGGCGGTCGATGTCACCGGCCTTCTAGCCATTGCCAATCCACTTTTCATTTACCATTTGTTTTGTCTTTGTCTTTACACACCTGGATTAAATCCCCCAATTATTTGTTCATTATTTAACCCTCTGTTACCTCATGTTTGTTTGTGAGTGATTGTTTTTATGTTATACGGTCCGTTTATGTGGGCTCGCTTATTTTGTATTTGTATTTGTCGATTTTGATTAAAATATGCGCCTGACTCCTCTACACCAGCTACACACAGACTATATTACAAGCAGTTTGGGCCGCCTGGCTCGTTGCGAACTGTGTGAAGACCATTTCTTACTAACAAAGACCGTAATTAATTTGCCAGAATTTTTCATAACTATGACATATCATTGAATGTTGTGCAATGTAACAGCAATATTTAGACTTATGGATGCCACCCGTTAGATAAAATACGGAACTTTACGTATTTCACTGAAAGAATAAACGTTTTGTTTTTGAAATGATAGTTTCCGGATTTGACCATATTAATGACCAAAGGCTCGTATTTCTGTGTGTTATTATGTTATAATTAAGTCTATGATTTGATAGAGCAGTCTGACTGAGCGGTGGTAGGCAGCAGCAGACTCATAAACATTCATTCAAACAGCACTTTCGTGCATTTGTCAGCGTCTCTTCGCTGTGCTTCAAGCATTGCGCTGTCATTGACTTTAATCCTATCAACTCCCGATATTAGGCTGGCAATACTAAAGTACCTATTAGAACATCCAATAGTCAAAGGTATATGAGAGAAAGAGTCCTATAATAACTACAACCTAAAACGTCTTACCTGGGAATATTGAAGACTCATGTGAAAAGGAACCACCAGCTTTCATATGTTCTCATGTTCTGAGCAAGGAACTGAAACGTTAGCTTTTTTATATGGCACATATTGCACTTTTACTATCTTCTCCAACACTTCGTTTTTGCATTATTTAAACCAAATTGAACATGTTTCATTATTTATTTGAGACTAAATTGATTTTATTGATGTATTATATTAAGTTAAAATAAGTGTTCATTCAGTATTGTTGTAATTGTCATTCAGTATTGTTGTAATTGTATATATATATATATATATATATATATATATATATATAAATATATATATATATATAAATATATATAAATCGGCCGATCAATTGGTATCCTCCAATAATCGGTATCGGTGTTGAAAAATCATAATCGGTCGACCTCTAGTGTAGACTCGCTATGTGTAACTAAGGGAATGGCATCAAGGATACACATTTAGAGCCAGCCAATCACAACAAGGCATACATTGAAGAAACACAGAAAATCACCGATCAAATCGTTTACATAACTGTGGATGTGAACCAAGGCTTACTGCTCAAGTAGGCAAATTTGTCCTAATAAAATTCCCTCATTGTAAGCAAATAGCTAGCACACGTGCAAATAGGTGCTAATTAATGCTATGCTAACATCGGTGCGGTAGTTGGTCATATAAAAATGTACCACTGCACTGGTGTAGCATGAATATTACAAAGTACATTATGCATAATGACAGTCTCACTTCCATGGTTTATATTTTCAACCATGTAGGTTAGGTTCGATTAAGATTCGCTTTCGTTGATGTTGACACCGTCGATGTTTACCTCAACTTGGGTGACCTTGAAGGAGACGTTTACCTCAACTTGGGTGACCTTGAAGGAGACGTTTACCTCAACTTGGGTAACCTTGAAGGAGACGTGAAGGGTTCAGGTTAAAAGGGGTTTGACTCCGCCTACATTGAGCCCGGCCCAACGTTTGACTCCGCCCACATTGAGCCCGGCCCTGAACTACACGCTGCAGTCAGGCTTCTTGGTCAAACAGCCTGTCCTGGTCCACCTCTGTAATAACGAGCAGCAGCCTGCAGGGGGAGACAGCCTGTCCTGGTCCACCTCTGTAATAACGGGCAGCAGCCTGCAGGGGGAGACAGCCTGTTCTGGTCCACCTCTGTAATAACGAGCAGCAGCCTGCAGGGGGAGACAGGAGGAGGCAGAGAGGAGCTCATCCCGGGTATATCACAACAAGACCACCACCCGCTGTGCCCCAAACACTGTGAAAGGAGGAACACTGACGAGTCCCCATGAGGTAGACAACACACACATTGAACTTGTACTTGTTTGAATTTAGTATTGCCACTAATACTCATTGAGGACTAGCCTACTCGTGTCCTGAGATACTGTGTCTAATTGACTACAAAATGATTTGTATACATTATCTTTCTCTGAATACGTATTTATTAA
Source organism: Oncorhynchus tshawytscha (assembly GCF_018296145.1). Lineage (NCBI taxonomy): Eukaryota > Metazoa > Chordata > Actinopteri > Salmoniformes > Salmonidae > Oncorhynchus > Oncorhynchus tshawytscha. The sequence continues at coordinate 78,624,129 of NC_056436.1, read as the reverse complement.
CCTTATGTTATTTCCTAATTCTGCCGATAATGTTGCTGATTGAAGAAGGGACAGAGTGATTTTCCAGTTGTCTCTGCCTCCATGCTTAGATAACCACCAAGTGATTTGTAATCATACATCATGCCATATACCCCTTGATTTCAAAGGACACTTTTATAATGTTACAACAATATAATAAACGTTTAAAAAAATGTTGATTCTTCTCATTTCCCTGGAATAACCCTGCGTCACCAGTCACATCCCCTTCCAACCAGGCCTTGTCTTCTACATAGGCTACCATGCTGTGGTCTGCTGAGAGGGGTAATTGAATACAGGTGGTTACTTTACAGGGTCAAATCATCTCCCATTCATATAATATGTTGCTATTTTTTTTATTTTACTAGGCAAGTCAGTTAAGAACAAATTCTTATTTTCAATGATAGCCAAGGAACAGTGGGCAGAACAACAGATTTGTACCTTGTCAGCTCAGGGGTTTGAACTTGCAACCTTCCGGTTACTAGTCCAACACTCTAACCACTAGGCTACCCTGCCACCCCCTATTTAGGATGTAACCATTGAATCTGAATACAACACGCCTCTAAAAGCAAAGAGGCCATTTGGTATCAGTGATATCTGCAGATAGGATTTATCTCGGATTAATACGTTTTGCACAGGGAAATCTAATCTTCTCTACGATAAGCTCCCCTCGGGCTGTGAGATGGAATGGGATGGTACTGTAATTGTGATTACATGCTAACTTGTTTCACCTACAGAGAAAAGATTGAGGGCAACATATTCCTGCAGCTCTGAGACAACAGGGTTTGTTGTTGGTAGTTGTTCCTTTGCTTAAGTCTCCTTCTAGCCTGACCCAGCAGGCTAAACTGGTCAATGTTTCCTTTGCTTAAGTCTCCTTCTAGCCTGACCCAGAAGGATAAACTGGTCAATGTTTCCTTTGCTTAAGTCTCCTTCTAGCCTGACCCAGCAGGCTAAACTGGTCAATGGTTCCTTTGCTTAAGTCTCCTTCTAGCCTGACCCAGCAGGATAAACTGGTCAATGGTTCCTTTGCTTAAGTCTCTGAGAAGGATAAACTGGTCAATGGTTCCTTTGCTTAGGATAAACTGGTAAACAATGGTTCCTTTGCTTAAGTCTCAATGGTTCCTTTGCTTAAGTCTCCTTCTAGCCTGACTCAGCAGGATAAACTGGTCAATGGTTCCTTTGCTTAAGTCTCCTTCTAGCCTGACCCAGAAGGATAAACTGGTCAATGGTTCCTTTGCTTAAGTCTCCTTCTAGCCTGACCCAGCCCAGTCCACCACTACAGTTATAGAGAGAACAGACAGACTAACAGCTGTAGCGTTGGCAGCACTGAAGCCCAGTCCACCACTACATACAGTAATAGATAGTAGTTACCAGAGATAGACTGCTGGGCTCAGACTACCTCAAAGGGATGTGTGAAACAGGGCTGAAAGTCTGGGCACAGGATCATTCAGGAAGAAACATCACCTTACGAATTGGTGAAAGTGAGACAACATTTGGTTAACTATGGATCATTTTGAAACCATTTGTGTGCGTGTGAGAGAGCGTGTGAGAGAGCGTGTGAGTGAGTGTGAGACAGTGTGAGAGAGTGTGAGAGAGGGTGTGATAGAGAGTATGAAAGAGAGTGTGAGAGAGTGATAGATAGAGTGATAGATAGAGTGTAAGAGACAGTGTGAGAGAGAGTGTGAAAAAGTGAGAGAGAAAGTGAGAGAGAAAGTGAGAGAAAGTGTGAGAGAGAGTGCGAGAGAGGGAGTGCGAGAGAGGGAGTGCGAGAGAGGGAGTGCGAGAGAGGGAGTGCGAGAGAGGGAGTGCGAGAGAGAGAGTGCGAGAGAGAGTGCGAGAGAGAGTGCGAGAGAGAGAGTGCGAGAGAGAGAGAGTGCGAGAGAGAGAGAGAGAGAGAGAGAGAGAGAGAGAGAGAGTGAGAAAGAGTGTGAGAGACGGCCTACCACGGCCAAACTCGGCCATTCTACCAGAGCACTAACAGGTCCTATTACATTCCAGCTCCACATCCCTCTGCAGCTGCTGTGTGGAAGACTGCTGTTCACCTGTACTGTTTTGATGTGGGCCTTCTTCTCCAAGGCTCTGAGCCATGCCTCCTCTTCCTCCTCACCCTGGGCCACGGTCACCAACACTGCATCCAGCTCAGCTATCTTCTGTGAGTAGGGAAAGTGGTTGATGTCCATCAGGGCATGTATTCCCTGCCTTTAGATCATAATGATTAAGCCAGGGGGAACTGATCATTGACCAGCAATCCTCTGAGATACTTTATGAATATGGGTCCAGATCTCAGTTATCCAATTTAAATTAACAACACACTTTCAGTACAGTAGGTCTTAGGGCGTCGCACAATTGGCTCGGCGTCGTCCGGGTTTGGCCGGGGTTTGGGGAGGGTTTGGCCGGGGTAGGCCATCATTGTAAACAAGAATTTGTTCTTAACTGACTTGCCGAGATAAATAAAGGTTCAATAAAACATTTTTTTTTTTAAAGGCCTTTGTAGCAAGTACAATGTTGTCACTATAGAACATTGACCATAAGACCATAGTACAGAGCTAGACAACCCTGTTCCTGGAGTCCTGTCGATACTGCAGGATGTTGTCCCAACTAGGCACCTCACCTGACCAACTGAGCCACTTGATCAGTTCAGTGATTGACTAAATTCAACACACCTGGTCTTCTTCCAGGCCGGTTAAATCAAAAACTCTCCAGAACCAGGGTTGCCTACCCCTGCAATAGTGTGACAACATTATTGGACCAATGACATCTGTGGATCACTGTGTGGATAAAGGTATTATAGGCTATTGAATGTTGCCAATTGCACTTACATATCCTGTACTGTCTTTAGGCATTCCTTGAGAAGCTGATCTGTGGTGAGACCCAAGCAGCTCTGTGGTGAGTGGGGATCTCTCTCACACGTTTACTGGTGCTGCACAGATCAACATCTCACACCCCTCAAATAGCAGAGGTGTCACGTATCCCTCCGGAACTTTCATTACGTACACCCGTCCCCTATTCCCACTGATTAGTACCTGTGTAAATGTGCCCCTTGGTTTCCTTTGGGCTGTCCATTATTGTTATAATTTGGGCTTAATAAAAAAAACTATTACACATTCCTGCGCCTGTCTCCCAAACCTCTTCATTCCGACATGACAAGAGGCCAAGAAAGAGGAATCAGGGTCACACAGAGTGTTTCTTGGTAGTCTAAAAACAAATCTATTTAGAAACAAAAGTATAAACCTCACACACATGGTTATGGGCTTAACAAAAGAAGACACCTGCACCATGTCAGATATAGAGTTGAAGTGTATTACATTTTGAGTTTGCATCCCAATATTATACTTTATATACGTCACAGAAGACTGAAATATAACAAAACCGTTTGACATAGAAACACCCGATTTTCTGTATGTTTCTTGAAAATATGTTGATTAATTACGAAATTATGAGAAATATGAATAACATTCCACCCATGAGGCCACTAGGTCATTTGACTGCAGGGAAGAGCTACGGACTGTCCACATGTGGAAGAGTGACCATAGTATTGATGAAGTACAATACAACCATTCACAATTATCCAACATTCCTTCACTATGATCTAACCCTCCATCACTATGATCTAACCCTCCATCACTATGGTCTAACCCTCCATCACTATTATCTAACCCTCCATCACTATGATCTAACCCTCCATCACTATGGTCTAACCCTCCATCACTATTATCTAACCCTCCATCACTATGGTCTAACCCTCCATCACTATTATCTAACCCTCCTTCACTATTATCTAACCCTCTTTCACTATGATCTAACCCTCCTTCACCATAATCTAACCCTCTTCACTATTATCTAACCCCCCTTCACCATGATCTAACCCTTCTTCACTATTATCTAACCCTCCTTCACTATTATCTAACCCTCTTTCACCATGATCTAACCCTCCTTCACTATGATCTAACCCTCCTTCACCACGATCTAACCCTCCTTCACTATGATCTAACCCTCTTTCAATAATATCTAACCCTCCTTCACTATGATCTAACCCTCCTACACCATGATCTAACCCTCCTTCACTATGATCTAACCCTCCTTCACTATGATCTAACCCTCCTTCACTATGATCTATCCCTCTTTCACTATTAGCTAACCCTCCTTCCCCATGATCTAACCCTTCTTCACTGTGATCTAACTCTCATTCACTATGATCTAACCCTCCTTCACCATGATCTAACCCTCCTTCACCATGATCTAACCCTCCTTCACCATGATCTAACCCTTCTTCACCATGATCTAACCCTTCTTCACTGTGATCTAACCCTCCTTCACTATTATCTAACCCTCCTTCACCATAATCTAACCTTCCTTCATCATGATCTAACCCTGTAATAGTACTTTTAATGGCTTCATATGTTACGCAAGCGATAGAACCCCGGAGTCACCTCTTCACTGTTGACATTGAGACTGGTGTTTTGTGGGTACAATTTAATGAAGCTGCCAGTTGAGGACTTGTGAGGCATCTGTTTCTCAAACCTGACACTCTAATGTACTTGTCCTCTTGCTCAGTTGTGCACTGGGGCCTCCCACTCCCCTTTCTATTCTAGTTAGAGCCAGTTTGCACTGGGGCCTCCCACTCCCCTTTCTATTCTGGTTAGAGCCAGTTTGCACTGGGGCCTCCCACTCCCCTTTCTATTCTGGTTAGAGCCAGTTTGTGCTGTTCTGTTTAGGGAGTAGTACACAGCGTTGTACGAGATCTTCAGTTTCTTGGCAATTTCTCGCATGGAATAGCCTTCATTTCTCAGAATAAGAATAGACTGATGAGTTTCAGAAGAAAGTTCTTTGTTTCTGGCCATTTTGAGCCTGTAATCGAACCCACAAATGCTGATGCTCCAGACACACAACTAGTCTAAAGAAGGCCAGCTTTATTGCTGTGCTAACATAATTGCAAAAGGGTTTTCTAATGATCAATTAGCCTTTTAAATGATAAACTTGGATTAGCTAACACAACGTACCATTGAAACACAGGAGGAATGGTTGCTTATAATGGGCCTCTGTACGCCTATGTAGATATTCCATTAAAAATCAGCCGTTTCCATCTACAATAGTCATTTACAACATTAACAATGTCTACACTGTATTTCTGATCAATTTGATGTTTTTTAATGGAAGAAAAAAAATTGCTTTTCTTTCAAAAACAAGGACATTTCTACGTGACCCCAAACATTTGAATAGTGGTGTATATAAACATAAATGTTTCATGATCTTTCTTATCTCCCATATAGGACAGATGCTTCAGATCAAACTTCCTTTGATTTTGTATCTGTTATTCCATGTAGTGAATCTGTTATTCAATGTGTGGGCTAATAGCAGTGAGGCCCAACATTTCTTTTTAAATCGAAAAACGTTTTAAAAACAAATGGTAGTCCCACTACGCGCAAAACAAATGGGATGGCGTATCGCTGCAGAACGCTGTGGTAGCCATGCTGTTTAAGCAACAACAAAGGCCTGATTCATGCAGTTTCCTCTGAACAGTTGATATTGAGATGTGTCTGTTACTTGAACTCTGTGAAGCATTTATTTTGGCTGCAATCTGAGGTGCAGTTAACTCTAATGAACTTATCCTCTGCAGCAGAGGTAACTCTGGGTCTTCCTTTCCTGAGGCGGTCCTCATGAGAGCCAGTGTTATCATGGTGCTTGAAGCTGGGTGAGAGAATGACAAGAGTGTGCAAAGCTGTCATCAATGCAAAGGATGGCTACTTTAAAGTTTATAAAATATATTTTGATTTGTTTAACACCATTTTTTGGTTATTACATGATTCCATATGTGTTATTTCATAGTTTTGATGTCTTCACAATTATTATCCAATGTAGATAATAGTAAAGATAAAGAACAACCCTTGAATTAGCAGGTTTGTCCAAACTTTTGACTGGTACTGTATGTACAGTGCATTCAGAAAGTATTCAGACTCCTTCACTTTTTCCACATTTTGTTACTTTACAGCCTTTTTCTAAAATGGATTAAATAAATGTTTTTCCTCATCAATCTACACACAATACCCCATAATGACAAAGTGAAAACAGGTTTTTAGAAATGGTTGCAAATGTATAAAAAATAAACGACAGAAAGTGTTCAGACTCTTTGCTATGAGACTTGAAATTGAGCTCAGGTGTATCCTGTTTCCATTGATCATCCTTGAGATGTTCCTACAACTTGATTGGAGTCAACCTGTGGTCAATTCAATTGATTGGGCATGATTTGGAAAGGCACACATCTGTCTATGTAAGGTCCCACAGTTGACAGTGCATGTCAGAGCAAAAACAAAACTAGCCGTGTTGTAAAGCTCCGAGACAGGATTGTGTTGACACACCGATCTGGGGAAGGGTACCAAAAAATGTCAGGGTACCAATACATTTCTGCAGCATTGAAGGGCACTGTACATTTCAAACATTGGCATAAAATACTTACCAACAGTAACTCTTGAACCATTCAAGCTAGAGAAACCAAACCACTTTTCACATGTTCAGGCTATCCTAACTTCCAATTATTTAAACTTGTATCTGCTATATCTATATAAATTAGCATAAAATAACCCACCAACAGTAACTCCTGTCCAATCAATCAGCCAATTAATCAATAAATGTATACTTCCACCTACGTTTTCAACTACAACCAGTCACTACCATTACTACTCCAGTAACTACCACTACTATAGTTATAACCAGTCACTGTTACGTCCGTCGTTAGATGAATGAGACCAAAGCGCAGCGTGGAAAGTGTTCATGATTTTTAATACTGAACTCTGACAAAACAACAAAATACAAAACCGAACGTAAAGTTCTGCAGGGCTATACAGCAACTATGCAAAAAACAAGATCCCACAAACTAAAGGCGGAAAAAGGCTGCCTAAGTAGGATCCCCAATCAGAGACAACGCTAGACAGCTGCCTCTGATTGAGAACCATACCAGGCCAACAAAGAAATAGGAAAACTAGAATGCCCACCCAAATCACACCCGACCTAACCAAATAGAGAAATAAAAAGACTCTCTAAGGTCAGGGCGTGACAGTCACTACCACTACTACTGTAGACACTACCATTACTATATATATAACCAGTCACCACCATTACTACCCCAGTAACTACCACTACCACTACTATAACCAGTCACTACCATTACTATAACTATAACCAGTCACTACCATTTCTACCCCAGTAACTACCACTGCTATATCTATAACCAGTCACTACCATAACTACTGCAGACACTACCACTACTATAACTATAACCGGTCACTACCATTACTATAACTATAACCAGTCACTAACACTACTATAACTATAACCAGTCACTACCATTACTATAACAATAACCAGCCACTACCATTACTATAACTATAACTATAACCAGTCACTACCATTACTACTGCAGACACTACCACTACTATAACCAGTCACTACCACTACTATAACTATAACCAGTCACTACCATTACTATAACTATAACCAGTCACTACCATTACTATAACAATAACCAGCCACTACCATTACGATAACTATAACTATAACCAGTCACTACCATTACTACTGCAGACACTACCATTACTATAACTATAACCAGTCACTACCATTACTATAACTATAACCAGACACTACCACTACTATAACTATAACCAGTCACTACCACTACTATAACTATAACCAGTCACTACCACTACTATAACTATAACCAGTCACTACCATTACTATAACTTTAACCAGTCACTACCATACTACTGCAGACACTACCACTACTATAACTATAACCAGTCACTACCATTACTATAACTATAACCAGACACTACCACTACTATAACTATAACCAGTCACTACCACTACTATAACTATAACCAGTCACTACCACTACTATAACTATAACCAGTCACTACCATTACTATAACTTTAACCAGTCACTACCATTACTATAACTATAACCAGTCACTACCACTACTATAACTATAACCAGTCACTACCATTACTATAACTATAACCAGTAACTACCATTACTATAACTATAACCAGACACTACCATTACTATAACTATAACCAGTCATTACCATTACTATAACTATAACCAGTCACTACCATTACTATAACTATAACCAGTCACTACCATTACTATAACTATAACCAGTCACTACCATTACTATAACTATAACCAGTCACTACCATTACTATAACTATAACCAGTCACTACCACTACTATAACTATAACCAGTCACTACCACTACTATAACCAGTCACTACCATTACTATAACTATAACCAGTCACTACCATTACTATAACTATAACCAGTCACTACCATTACTATAACTATCACACCATAATTTTCTTCAGGAATTGTTCTTCTCTAGTTAATTTTTTGTAATTGTTTTATTTCACTTTTAGTTATACAGGGGAGGGAACCCATTGAGACCAGGGTCTCATTTACAGTTGTGCCCCGAGGACAGCAATACAAACATTCAAAAGGATCCATATCAATTTAATAAAAACTACAAATTACAGAATCAACACTACAGCTTCAGACACCACAAACACAATTATTTACATTCAATCAAAACAGTTGCAGTTATAATTTAACACATTCAACATTAAAGTCCTAAGCTGCCCTAGAGGAACCAGTGTGAAGATGTAGGGAGTTTTGTAGGTTATTTAAAAAAATAGAGGGTACTAAAACTGAAGAGTCTAGAAACATAGAGTGATCTCAGGAGTTAACCATCCCTGAAGACTTTTTTATTTTTTATCTTTATTTAACTAGGCAAGTCAGTTAAGAACAAATTCTTATTTTCAATGACGGCCTAGGAACAGTGGGTTAACTGCCTGTTCAGGGGCAGAACGGCAGATTTGTACCTTGTCAGCTCAGGGATATGAACTTGCAACCTTTTGGTTATTAGTCCAGCTCTCTAACCACTAGGCTACCCTGCCGTTACCTAGATCCATAGAGACTAGAGTGATCTCAAGAGTTAACCATACCTGAAGACGAAGTTACCTAGATCCATAGAGACTAGAGTGATCTCAGGAGTTAACCATCCCTGAAGACGAAGTTACCTAGATCCATAGAGACTAGAGTGATCTCAGGAGTTAACCATCCCTGAAGACTGATTTACCTAGATCCATAGTGACTAGAGTGATCTCAAGAGTTAACCATACCTGAAGACGAAGTTACCTAGATCCATAGAGACTAGAGTGATCTCAGGAGTTAACCATCCCTGAAGACGAAGTTACCTAGATCCATAGAGACTAGAGTGATCTCAAGAGTTAACCATACCTGAAGACGAAGTTACCTAGATCCATAGAGACTAGAGTGATCTCAGGAGTTAACCATCCCTGAAGACGAAGTTACCTAGATCCATAGAGACTAGAGTGATCTCAGGAGTTAACCATCCCTGAAGACGAAGTCACCTAGATCCATAGAGACTAGAGTGATCTCAGGAGTTAACCATCCCTGAAGACGAAGTTACCTAGATCCATAGAGACTAGAGTGATCTCAGGAGTTAACCATCCCTGAAGACGAAGTTACCTAGATCCATAGAGACTAGAGTGATCTCAGGAGTTAACCATCCCTGAAGACGAAGTTACCTAGATCCATAGAGACTAGAGTGATCTCAGGAGTTAACCATCCCTGAAGACGAAGTCACCTAGATCCATAGAGACTAGAGTGATCTCAGGAGTTAACCATCCCTGAAGACGAAGTCACCTAGATCCATAGAGACTAGAGTGATCTCAGGAGTTAACCATCCCTGAAGACGGATTCTAATTTGAGACATACAGTTAGCCTACATGTGGCATTATTTAAATATTCCCATGTTAATGGGACACTAACATGGCCGCCGTACAATGTTGTTGTGTCAATGCATCATAATCCAGAAACAACAACTCTTTTAACGCATGGCCTGCTGGTCACTAAAGAAAATACTTTCCAGGATGATAGATATCTGACAAGACACAAACACAGGTAAGAGAGGAAAAAGTGTTGACCCACAAACTGAGCCCAGTCCCAGTCAAACCCAGCCCAGTCCCAGTCAAACCCAGCCCAGTCCCAGTTAAACCCAGCCCAGTCCCAGTTAAACCCAGCCCAGTCCCAGTCAAACCCAGCCCAGTCCCAGTCAAACCCAGCCCAGTCCCAGTCAAACCCAGCCCAGTCCCAGTCAAACCCAGCCCATTCCCAGCCTAACCCCAGCCCAGTCCCAGTCAAACCCAGCCCAGTCCCAGCCTAACCCCAGCCCAGTCCCAGCCTAACCCCAACCCAGTCCCAGTCAAACCCAGCCCAGTCCCAGCCTAACCCCAGCCCAGTCCCAGTCAAACCCAGCCCAGTCCCAGTCAAACCCAGCCCAGCCCAGTCAAACCCAGCCCAGTCCCAGTTAAACCCAGCCCAGCCCAGTCAAACCCAGCCCAGTCCCAGTTAAACCCAGCCCAGTCCCAGTCAAACCCAGCCCAGTCCCAGCCTAACCCCAGCCCAGTCCCAGTCAAACCCAGCCCAGTCCCAGTCAAACCCAGCCCAGTCCCAGTCAAACCCAGCCCAGTCCCAGTCAAACCCAGCCCAGTCCCAGTCAAACCCAGCCCAGTCCCAGTCAAACCCAGCCCAGTCCCAGTTAAACCCAGCCCAGTCCCAGTCAAACCCAGCCCAGTCCCAGTTAAACCCAGCCCAGTCCCAGTCAAACCCAGCCCAGTCCCAGTCAAACCCAGCCCAGTCCCAGTCAAACCCAGCCCAGTCCCAGTCAAACCCAGCCCAGTCCCAGTCAAACCCAGCCCAGTCCCAGTCAAACCCAGCCCAGTCCCAGTCAAACCCAGCCCAGTCCCAGTCAAACCCAGCCCAGTCCCAGTCAAACCCAGCCCAGTCCCAGTCAAACCCAGCCCAGTCCCAGTCAAACCCAGCCCAGTCCCAGTCAAACCCAGCCCAGTCCCAGTTAAACCCAGCCCAGTCCCAGTCAAACCCAGCCCAGTCCCAGTCAAACCCAGCCCAGTCCCAGTCAAACCCAGCCCAGTCCCAGTCAAACCCAGCCCAGTCCCAGTTAAACCCAGCCCAGTCCCAGTCAAACCCAGCCCAGTCCCAGTTAAACCCAGCCCAGTCCCAGTCAAACCCAGCCCATTCCCAGTCAAACCCAGCCCAGTCCCAGTCAAACCCAGCCCAGTCCCAGTCAAACCCAGCCCAGTCCCAGTTAAACCCAGCCCAGTCCCAGTCAAACCCAGCCCAGTCCCAGTCAAACCCAGCCCAGTCCCAGTCAAACCCAGCCCAGTCCCAGTTAAACCCAGCCCAGTCCCAGTCAAACCCAGCCCAGTCCCAGTCAAACCCAGCCCAGTCCCAGTCAAACCCAGCCCAGTCCCAGTCAAACCCAGCCCAGTCCCAGTCAAACCCAGCCCAGTCCCAGTTAAACCCAGCCCAGTCCCAGTCAAACCCAGCCCAGTCCCAGTCAAACCCAGCCCAGTCCCAGTCAAACCCTGCCCAGTCCCAGTCAAACCCAGCCCAGTCCCAGTCAAACCCAGCCCAGTCCCAGTCAAACCCAGCCCAGTCCCAGCCTAACCCCAGCCCAGTCCCAGCCTAAACCAGCTCAGTCCCAGCCTAACCCAGCCTAACCCCAGCTCAGTCCCAGCCTAACCCAGGCCAGACCAGGCCAAGGCCCAGAGCAGAGAACAGGGAGATGGAGGGCCAGTTGACTAGCGAGAAGATAACAACCAAAGACAAGGATAAACATCTGCCCCACATCTCCAAACACACACCAATCACACTCCTGGCTGCCACAGAGAGGGAGACTACACACACACACACACACACACAGACGCACACACACAGACGCACGCATGCACACACACACACACACACACACACACACACACACACACACACACACACACACACACACACACACACACACACACACACACACACACACACACACACACACACACACACACACACACAGAACAGAAACAGAGCAGAGGACACCACTTAAGAAACAACATATACCTATTAACCTAAATAGAGATGAGCTGCTAAGACGTTTTAGAATGAAGGCATTCCTGATAGTTCTGTTATTAAGAGAAGAGTTCCTCAGATAGCCAATGGAAGTGGGTTTTAATCAGTGTCGACTGCTTGAGTGTGTTAGTGCAGATTAGAATTCCTAAAAAATATTTTGTTTCCTCTGTAGTTAGGACAGGAAGTAGAACTGTGCTTCTCTTCTGCTGCTCTTGTTTACTGGCGCTGGTCTTCCTGTTTTGAGATTCCTACTGATAGCGCTAAGAACTCTCTCTCTCTGATTTTCCTCCATCTCCATCTTCCTCTCTCTGTCATTCTCAGGCTCTCTCTCTCTCCTCCTCTATTCCTTGTCTTCTCTCCTCTTCCTCTCTTTCTTCTCTTCTCACCTCCCTCTCCCTCATCTGCCTCTCTCTCTTCTCACCTCCTCTCTCCCTCATCTTCCTCTCTCTCTTCTCACCTCCCTCTCTCTCATCTTCCTCTCTCTCTTCTCACCTCCTCTCTCCCTCATCTTCCTCTCTCTCTTCTCACGTCCCTCTCTTTCCTCTTCCTTTCTTTCTTCTCACCTCCCTCTCTCTCATCTTCCTCTCTCTCTTCTCACCTCCCTCTCCCTCTCTCTCTCTCTTCTCACCTCCCTCTCCCTCTCCCTCTCTCTCCTCTCTCTCTCCTCTGTCTCTCTCCTCTAGGTAAGGTAGATAGCAGAGCCTGGCCCTCTCCACCCACTGTCAACACTACATAAACTCTCTCTCCTCTCTATCTCTCTTCTTACCTCCCTCTCCCTCTCTCTCTCTCTTCTCACCTCCCTCTCCCTCTCCCTCTCTCTCCTCTCTCTCTCCTCTGTCTCTCTCCTCTAGGTAAGGTAGATAGCAGAGCCTGGCCCTCTCCACCCACTGTCAACACGACATAAACTCTCTCTCTTCTCACCTCCCTCTCCCTCTCCTCTCTCTCTCTCTTCTCACCTCCCTCTCCCTCTCTCTCTCTCTTCTCACCTCCCTCTCCCTCTCCCTCTCTCTCCTCTCTCTCTCCTCTGTCTCTCTCCTCTAGGTAAGGTAGATAGCAGAGCCTGGCCCTCTCCACCCACTGTCAACACAACATAAACTCTCTCATTAAACATTCCTCCCACTCTAAACGTGATGTTGTATGGGGTATGATGCGAGTATGTGCAGACAATATGGCAAAGCTTCTGAAACTCCTCTCAACATTGTTTTAAGCAAATAAGAAATAACAGTTGTGTCAGGTTTAGGGTTAGCAGTGGTGTGTGTGTGTGTGTGTGTGTGTGTGTGTGTGTGTGTGTGTGTGTGTGTGTGTGTGTGTGTGTGTGTGTGTGTGTGTGTTTGTGTGTTGACTGGGGCAGTGATGGTGCCATAAGTGAGCAGTTAGGACAGGGAAAGAATGTAGATCTGGTCTGCATCACAAATGGCAAACTATATAGTGCATTACCTTTGGGTTCTGGTCAAAAGTAGTGCACCTGGTCAAAAGTAATGCACTATATAGGGAATAGGGAGCCATTTGGGATGCAGGCCTGCTCTGAGGGAATGTGAGGAATGTCAGTGTAATTTTATCCAACCCTCCTCTACTACTAGCCAGTGTCTATTGCCTGAATGTATTTAATATCCATGTGTGTTGAACATTAGCCTTGTCGAGATTACAACACAAATCATTAACAAGCTTAAATCACCAATATCCCTTTAACCAATCTGCCAATAGTCTACATGACTGTTATCGCCGTTCCAAGAAGGACATTAACAAGTCTAAACAAGTCCTCCTCATGTGCTTCTTGAAACATATTTCAGCACAAATGTTCACGTGTAAAGGCCAGAGCAAGTGTGAACAAACAGTACGACACTCAAATTAGCTAGCTATGGTATGTGAATCATGTTCCCAGGCTTTTATAGACAATCATATCATAACATACAGCATCTGACCCTCTTATCGTCCTGCCCTCGCTCTCTCTTCTTTTCATACACTGTTTCCCCTTGGTGACAAATACTGCTGAAATAATTACAACTGTTTGTAGCTAAACTGAGTCCTGTGTGTGTGAGTGTGTGTGAGTGTGTGTTTGTGTGTGTTTGAGTGTGTTTGAGTGTGTGTGTGTGTGTGTGTGTGTGTGTGTGTGTGTGTGTGTGTGTGTGTGTGTGTGTGTGTGTGTGTGTGTGTGTGTGTGTGTGTGTGTGTGTGTGTGTGTGTGTGTGTAATCTCTATCTATCCCTGCAGTCAGTCGGGACTATGTCACAGGAAGCACAGGAAGACGGCAATTGTTCAGAAAATGTGAAGCCTATGACATCACTGCTAAGAGCAGTAGCTATATTCACACACAGTTCTAACACTCTAAGATCAGCAGCTATGTTCACACACAGTAGTAGCTATGTTCACACACAGTTATATACATATTATATTACATATCTCCTCTCTCCATCTCTCTCTCTCTCTCTCTTGTTCTCCATCCCTCTCTCTCTTGCTTTCCATCTCTCTCCATCTCTCTCTCTCTCTCTCTCTCTCTCTCTCTCTCTCTCTCTCTCTCTCTCTCTCTCTCTCTCTCTCTCTCTCTCTCTCTCTCTCTCTCTCTCTCTCTCTCTCCACCACTCTTATAATGAATCTAATCACTCGTTGAATTGTTTAAAGTGTGTCTCTGTATGTAGTCTGTGTAATTTACTATATGTGTTTGTCTATGTGTAATGTGTCTGGATTGAGCAGGTCTGAGCTAGACTGAGAAGCCTGAGATGACGACCACAGTAGAGACAGAGAGCTTTAGGCCAGGATCAGGACGTGTGTGTTGTGACTGACTGGAGGGGACAGCATGTAAGCTGCATGGCTTCTGTGAGAAAAGGAGGCAGGGGGCAGACACAGAGAGGGCTCTTGCTGGCTCAGACAGAGATGTTCCTAACCATAAACATGAAGCAGGGTTATGAATGAGGGACTCAAAGGGTTGGAATAGAGAAAGAGGATGATCAGACATTACAATACTTTAAATTGCTGCCATTTAGTGTGTATAAGATACTGATCTGTAGGACCTTCATTTGATCCAGTTTGTTACAGCAGGAAAATAATCCTGCAGCAACAGGAAATCTGGATTGTAATTGATTATTGGACATTTGTGTAGGAGTTGACACATTTTTCGTAAGGGAAAATCAAGTCTGAAATGTCAAAGTCGAAATTACAAACTTCAGAAGCCTTTTTAAATCTCAAATACACTACAAGTTTTAAATGTCCTGCATTTCAGGAAAGTTCACCTGTAACAGGACGATCAAATGAAGATCCTACATCTGTACAGTCTTCAGGTTATTATTATGAAGCCTGTCAAGTTATCACATAAAGATAATGGTACTTTTCTATAAAAGTATTTTCAAGTTATTTGACCATATTACAAACACGGCATGACTCTTATTCTATAACGGTCCACAATCCTGCATCTGTGTTTCAGCCCACGGCAACCAGCCACGGCAACCCCGCCACGGCAACCCCGCCACGGCAACCCAGCCCACGGCAACCCCGCCACGGCAACCCAGCCCACGGCAGCCCCGCCCACGGCAACCCCGCCGCGGCAGCCCCGCCGCGGCAACCCCGCCACGGCAACCCAGCCCACGGCAGCCCAGCCCACGGCAGCCCCGCCACGGCAACCCCGCCACGGCAACCCCGCCACGGCAACCCAGCCCACGGCAACCCCGCCACGGCAACCCAGCCCACGGCAGCCCCGCCCACGGCAACCCCGCCGCGGCAGCCCCGCCGCGGCAACCCCGCCACGGCAACCCAGCCCACGGCAGCCCAGCCCACGGCAGCCCCGCCACGGCAACCCCGCCACGGCAACCCCGCCACGGCAACCCCGCCACAGCAACCCAGCCACGGAAACCCCGCCACGGCAGCCCAGCCCACGGCAACCCCGCCACGGCAGCCCAGCCCACGGCAGGAAACCTTCATTGTGCCTTTAAGGTTTGTCATCTTGATAAACAATGGCTGTTTACTGTCCTCAGTGGCGTGCTGATGACAGTAGAGTATGAGTTACAGAGGAAGAGGATGATGACTGTAGAGTATGAGTTACAGAGGAAGAGGATGATGACTGTAGAGTATGAGTTACAGAGGAAGAGGATGATGACAGTAGAGCATGAGTTACAGAGGAAGAGGATGATGACTGTAGAGTATGAGTTACAGAGGAAGAGGATGATGACAGTAGAGCATGAGTTACAGAGGAAGAGGATGATGACTGTAGAGTATGAGTTACAGAGGAAGAGGATGATGACTGTAGAGTATGAGTTACAGAAGAAGAGGATGATGACTGTAGAGTATGAGTTACAGAGGAAGAGGATGATGACAGTAGAGTATGAGTTACAGAGGAAGAAGATGATGACTGTAGAGTATGAGTTACAGAGGAAGAGGATGATGACTGTAGAGTATGAGTTACAGAGGAAGAGGATGATGACTGTAGAGTATGAGTTACAGAGGAAGAGGATGATGACTGTAGAGTATGAGTTACAGAGGAAGAGGATGATGACTGTAGAGTATGAGTTACAGAGGAAGAGGATGATGACTGTAGAGTATGAGTTACAGAGGAAGAGGATGATGACTGTAGAGTATGAGTTACAGAAGAAGAGGATGATGACTGTAGAGTATGAGTTACAGAGGAAGAAGATGATGACTGTAGAGTATGAGTTACAGAGGAAGAGGATGATGACTGTAGAGTATGAGTTACAGAGGAAGAAGATGATGACTGTAGAGTATGAGTTACAGAGGAAGAAGATGATGACAGTAGAGTATGAGTTACAGAAGAAGAGGATGATGACAGTAGAGTATGAGTTACAGAGGAAGAGGATGATGACTGTAGAGTATGAGTTACAGAGGAAGAGGATGATGACTGTAGAGTATGAGTTACAGAGGAAGAAGATGATGACAGTAGAGTATGAGTTACAGAAGAAGAGGATGATGACTGTAGAGTATGAGTTACAGAAGAAGAGGATGATGACAGTAGAGTATGAGTTACAGAGGAAGAGGATGGAGGATATATCATACAGTTACAAAACTGTGAGGTTCTTCAGGACCACTCTAAGGGTTCTTTGGTCCACAGGAGGGCGGACACACACACACAGAGACAGACTGTTACATACATTCAGACAGGCTTCCTGCCATTGTCAGCCAAATAGTCCCCTCCACCCCCTTTGCTGTAAGATCCACTGCTTCCTGTGTAGAAGGGAGAACGCCATGTGATGACAATGGGCCAGAAACAGGACAGAGAGGAAACGTTTAAATTTAGTCCCCTGCCCTACCATCTCCTCTTTCACAGCTAAAAGACTCTGAAGCTGTTTAGATTCTGTGAATTCAGTTTCCCCTGTGTGCTCTCTCCCATTGTGTCCTTTCAATAGAAGGATTTTCACATTCAAAGCAATTCCTGAAAGCGGGTCCAGCCAATGAAACCACTGTTCAGTCAATCACATCTTTTCACTGACATGTTTAACTTGAACCATTATATCGCTAAGGTTATTGGGCTACTTAAATGAACTAGTGGGCAGTTTACTAATTATAATTCAACAGAAACTGATATACAGTATATTTTTAGGAAACTAGGTCTATCAAGGTCATTTGTTTCAATACATCTATTGTGTGTGTGTGTGTGTGTGTGTGTGTGTGTGTGTGTGTGTGTGTGTGTGTGTGTGTGTGTGTGTGTGTGTGTGTGTGTGTGTGTGTGTGTGTGTGTGTGTGTGTGTGTAAGTGTGTGTGTGTAAGTGTAAGTGTGTGTGTAAGTGTGTGTGTGTGTGTGTGTGTGTAAGTGTGTGTGTAAGTGTGTGTAAGTGTAAGTGTGTGTGTGTGTGTGTAGTGTGTGTGTGTGTGTGTGTGTGTGTGTGTGTGTGTGTGTGTGTGTGTGTGTGTGTGTGTGTGTGTGTAAGTGTGTGTGTGCGTGTGTGTGCGTGTGTGTGTGTAAGTGTGTGTGTAAGTGTGTGTGTGTGTGTGTGTAGGCAAGTGTGTGTGTGTGTGTGTGTGTGTGTGTGTGTGTGTGTGTGTGTGTGTGTGTGTGTGTGTGTGTGTGTGTGTGTGTGTGTGTGTGTGTGTGTGTGTGTGTGTGAGCATGTGACTGCGTGTGTGTTTTGCGCTCTGGCTGCTGATCATATGTTGTCGGTCCCTCTATCCACTGTCTGCGTAAGAGCGTTTTATCATCTGACTGTCGGCGTCTGCTGCTTGAGTTTAAAGGGCAAGAGTGTTCATCATTCTCTCTGCTCAGAGAGAAAACTTTGAACATTTCAGAGTTTTGAGGAGGATTTCTAGAACCCAAGGAGATTAGTCCACGTCAAAAGACTTCGCCTGAAAACTCGCCACAGCATAATTTCAGCGTTACTCATGGATATAAAAAGTTTACCAGGTGGGAAGTCAACCGCTGTTTTTGCATCCCATTTACTGTAATTGAAAGATGACGTTTTGTCCGGAATTATTGAGGAGTTTCAGCTCTTGAAAGCCGATTGGTAAGTAACAACAATTTTCTAAACGCATGAAATGGATCGGTTAAATTACTTAGATGAGAAAACAATAATTTCCCGAACTATTCTAGCCGATTCTACCGTTGCCTATCCTTATTAATCAACTATGCACTTTTCAGTTTACTTTGACGTTTCTGCAGGCCAATTTAAAACAATAAATAAACATAACGTGAGGCAGATTTTTCATATTTAGAATGTCTTGTTGGCATATATTTTTTTCTTCTCCATTTTATGAATATTTAATAACAGCCTATTTTAATCCAAGTAATATTGAATAAATTACACCTGTTCTAGTTTATAGAGTATATAGGCCTATATGTAATTATAGTATCATTTATATAGAATAGTATCATTTTAAATCATATTATTATAAAACATATATATATATATATATATATAGTACAGTTGACACATTCTTGGACTATCGTTTAACTTCTAGTGAAGGATACGTCTTAGATTAGTTTATAAAACTGAATCTAACTACACCTCTTAGTTTATAATACTGTATCTAACTACGTGATGTTTATTTATTTTGTTTAACCTTTTTTTAACAAGTCAGTGAAAAACAAATTCTTATTTCAATGACGGCCTACTGTATCTGACTACATGAAGCCATACCTCCTAGATTAGTTTATAATACTGTATCTGACTACATGAAGCCATACCTCCTAGATTAGTTTATAATACTGTATCTGACTACATGAAGCCATACCTCCTAGATTAGTTTATAATACTGTATCTGACTACATGAAGCCATACCTCCTAGATTAGTTTATAATACTGTATCTGACTACATGAAGCCATACCTTCTAGATTAGTTTATAATACTGTATCTGACTACATGACGCCATACCTCCTAGATTAGTTTATAATACTGTATCTAACTACATGTATGCCTAACTACTCTTGTGGGATGGATCTGTAGGTTCACATAACGTAGGCTAATAGGGCATAGTCCTGTCTCAAATGACATGGACTAGTATAGTGCATTAATATGTGGAACAGAGAGTGAATGGAGGCTGGGCCTAGCTCTCAGTCATCCTCCTCAGATGAAGGGGATATGTCATGTGATATCAACACACACGCACACACACACACACACACACACGCACACACGCACGCACGCACGCACACACGCACGCACGCACGCACACACAAACACACAAACGCATGCAAAAACACACAAACGTTGCTGCTGCACACACACATCACCACCACCTCCGTAGAGCTCGGTTTCCACGGCAACGCAGGATCCTGGTGTATGTGTGTTCGTGTGCCGCTGTCTTCTGTATAATTACTTGGGCTAATGTGGCTCGCGGGGGTATAGAGGGGTATGGGGGTGGGGGTTTAAATAATGCTGACTCACTTTAAGGGGACCACTGTACAGCACACGAGATGAAAGACTCCCTTGTTTCTAGTCAACCTACATTAGCTCATCTCAAATACTGAACATTGTTTGCTAGTTATGTATGCCTGTATAGAATGTTCCATGTAAGACCATGTACGTTCCTATGTTATTTGTTATAAGACCATGTACTACTATGTTAGTTCATGTGTTACACGTTATGAGAGATAGGGTCTTCTCCCAAGTGGCACCCTATTGCCTATATAGGCCACTGCTGTTGGGCCCTGGTCACAAGTGGTGCACTGTGGGAAATAGGCTGCCATTGAGGCACAAACAGCAATCAGCAATCTGTACTGTATTTCCACTGTATCTGTATCTGTATCTGTATCTGTACTGTATCTGTATCTGTATCTGTATCTGTACAGTATCTGTATCTGTACCGTATCTGTATCTGTACTGTATTTCCACTGTATCTGCACTGTATTTCCACTGTATCTGTATCTGTATCTGTATCTGTACTGTATCTGTATCTGTATCTGTATCTGTACCGTATCTGTATCTGTATCTGTACTGTATCTGTATCTGTATCGTATCTGTATCTGTATCTGTACTGTATCTGTATCTGTACCATATCTGTATCTGTACTGTATCTGTACTGTATCTGTATCTGTATCTGTACTGTGTCTGTACTGTATCTGTGTATGTATCTGTATCTGTATCTGTACTGTGTCTGTATCTGTATCTGTACTGTGTCTGTATCTGTATCTGTACTCTATCTGTATCTGTACTGTATCTGTATCTGTATCGTATCTGTATCTGTACTGTATCTGTATCTGTACTGTATCTGTACTGTATTTGTGTCTGTATCTGTATCTGTATCTGTACCTGTACTGTATCTCTATCTGTATCTGTACTGTGTCTGTATCTGTATCTGTATCTGTACTGTATCTGTATCTGTACTTTATATGTACTGTATCTGTATCTGTATCTGTACTTTATATGTACTGTATCTGTACTGTATCTGTTTCTGTATCTGTACTGTATCTGTATCTGTATATGTACTGTGTCTGTGTCGGTATATGTACTGTATATGTACTGTATCTGTATCTGTATCTCTATCTGTATCTGTATCTGTATATGTATATGTATCTGTATCTGTATCTGTACTGTATCTGTATCTGTATCGTATCTGTATCTGTATCGGTATCTGTACTGTATCTGTATCTGTACCATATCTGTATCTGTACTGTATCTGTATCTGTATCTGTACTGTATCTGTACTGTATCTGTGTATGTATCTGTATCTGTACTGCATATGTATCTGTATCTGTATCTGTATCTGTATCTGTATCTGTACTGTGTCTGTATCTGTATCTGTACTGTGTCTGTATCTGTATCTGTACTCTATCTGTATCTGTACTGTATCTGTATCTGTATCTGTATCGTATCTGTATCTGTACTGTATCTGTATCTGTATCGTATCTGTATCTGTATCGTATCTGCATCTGTATCTGTATCTGTATCGTATCTGTATCTGTATCGCATCTGTATCTGTATCTGTATCTGTACCGTATCTGTATATGTATATGTATCTGTATCTGTATCTGTACTGTATCTGTATCTGTATCTGTATCTGTATCGTATCTGTATCTGTATCTGTATCTGTACTGTATCTGTATCTGTACCATATCTGTATCTGTACTGTATCTGTACTGTATCTGTATCTGTATCTGTATCTGTACTGTATCTGTAACTGTATATGTACTGTATATGTATCTGTATCGTATCTGTATCTGTACTGTATCTGTATCTGTATCTGTATCTGTATCTGTATCTGTATCGTATCTGTATCTGTACTGTATCTGTACTGTATTTGTGTCTGTATCTGTACCTGTACTGTATCTCTATCTGTATCGTATCTGTATCTGTATCTGTATATGTATCTGTATATGTATCTGTATATGTATCTGTATCTGTACATGTACATGTATCTGTATCTGTATCTGTACTGTATCTGTATCTGTACTGTACCTGTACTGTATCTGTATCTGTATCTGTATCTGTATCTGTATCTGTATCTGTACTGTATCTGTATCTGTATCTGTATCTGTACTGTATCTGTACTGTATGTGATGTCTCTGATGTGTGGTCAGGTCTGTATGACATATTATGAATAAAGACTCATGCAAAGTCTCCAAACTTTTTACAATAGCACCGGTTTTCTTATTGCACCTCAGATATAAATACAGTGTTCTTATTGCCCCTACGATATAAAAACAGGGTTCTTATTGCCCCTCAGAGATAAATACTGGGTTCTTATTGCCCCTCAGAGATAAATACAGGGTTCTTATTGCCCCTCAGAGATAAATACAGGGTTCTTATTGCACCTCAGAGATAAATACAGGGTTCTTTCATTGATTTGAATTGAATTGTGTGTGTAAGTATAAGAGAGTTCACAAATTGTTGTGTTGTGTGTTTTGTCTCTCCAGGTGTGTGTGGGAGTGAAAGAGATGGTGCGGTTCGGAGCCGATAGCTGACGGAGCCGATAGCTGACGGAGCTGATAGCTGACGGAGCTGATAGCTGACTGAGCTGATAGCTGACGGAGCTGATAGCTGACTGAGCTGATAGCTGACGGAGCTGATAGCTGACTGAGATGATAGCTGACTGAGATGATAGCTGATGGAGCTGATAGCTGACTGAGCTGATAGCTGACTGAGCTGATAGCCGACGGAGCTGATAACTGACAGAGCTGTAGTAGGATGAGATGAGAGAGGATGGAACACATGGACAGCCCCGCCT
The DNA here is from genome assembly GCF_018296145.1 of Oncorhynchus tshawytscha. Lineage (NCBI taxonomy): Eukaryota > Metazoa > Chordata > Actinopteri > Salmoniformes > Salmonidae > Oncorhynchus > Oncorhynchus tshawytscha. The sequence goes on along the minus strand of NC_056436.1, from coordinate 78,601,515 downwards.
CCCACAGCAACGACTCCAACGGGTTCCTCAATAAAGTCTTCAACGTGTCTCTGGATGTGCAGAATGAAACTGGCACCGTATCTATCCAGGAGACTGGGAAGGGAGAGGGTCATGGAGAAGGTCCGGGGCCAGGCCAAGCCCAGAGAGAGTGGCAGGAGACTGGGGATAGACAGGCAGACATCCAGGCACCCCCTCAGACACCTGGAAAGGAGCGCCCGGAGGTCAACCGTAGAACAAGAGCGACTGGGGGCATCTGGAAGATCTTGACCCGGCGTAGAGTGGCCTCAGAGCTGGATAACAGAAGACCTCACTCCATGATCCTCCCTGGAGAGGAGGCCTTCATCCCTAAACTGTCCTTTGCTGACAAGGTCCGCTCCATCAAGAAGCTCCGCTCTCCGGGTGTCTTCAAGGGGAGGGTGGGTAAGATGTCTGGGTCCAGCACTAAGTTCAGAGATGGAGAGACGGAGGACGACTCGTTCTGCCGGGACTTCCTCCCCTCGCCCGGCCTGCACCACTGTAGGGGCACACTCCGCCACCGTGCAAAGAGGCATTCATATGCCGGACACACCGCCGAGTTCGACTGCTCATTTGAGGACATGGATCTGACAGCTACCCTGGACAGACACCATCTTCACTCACTAGTGGAGCCTCTTACCCAGAACGGCTCTAAGCCCACAGAGAGAATCTCCTGCTCCAAGAGACCTCAGGTCCAGGCGCAGGCCAACCACTCCTCTAACTGTAACAGTACCTCAGCAGGAGTGTGTGAGGAGCAGAGTGTGAGGGACAGCCCCAAGGTCCCGCTGGGTGGGAGGAGATCTAAGAGAGCTGACGTGTGGAGTTACCTGAGGAGGATCTCTGTCCTGGGGAAGGGGAACCCGGCCTACTCAGAGAGGAGTTTTGACTCAGAGCTCCACACACTGGACAAGACCATGGACTCTGACTACGGCTCGGTGGACTTCGAGAGCGTCAGGGACTTTCAACCAGCGGCTCCAAAGCACTCTGACAGCAAAGGCGGACATTTTGGGGGTCTGATTAAGTTCTTCAGCAACTTTGCGGAGACGGCTAGAAAATGGCGGACGTCTTCTCGCTCCTTCTCTCCTCCAGAGGAGGGAGGGGAGCGGTCGCTGCTGGGCTCCCCCAGAGCAGGGCAGCATCTGGGGGACTACGTCCACAGTGTGTCCCTGACCCTCCGCAGTGAGGACCACCCAGAGTGTCCCCCAACACCCGCCTCACCCCTGACCCCTCACTCCCCTCGCTCCCCTGCCTGTGACCCTGCCTCACCCCCTCCTCTAATAGGCAGACGGTCTCCTCAGGTGAGGCTGAAGGCCTGGAGAGTGAGTCGGGACTCATCAAGCGTTAACGGCCTGGTGTGTGTGACCTCATTGGAGACGGACAGACAGATGGACAGACAGACAGAGAGACAGACACGGCATACGTCTGTAGCCACAGTAGAGAATCACGAGCCACACTCAAGGCTGGAGAGAGAGACTCAGAAAGAGAGAGAGACAGATGTAGACAGAGATCCTTTAGAATGTCTGTCTACAGTGGAAGAGAGAGAAAGCGGGGAGGGAGGAGAGGGACACTCAGGAAATTACCTGGATTCCAAGGATGCTCTAACTGTCTCGGAGCAGACACACCTTCCAAATGGCCAATCAGAGTTACGGGAAGGAGAGTTCGTAGCCACTAGGGAACCAGCAGGAAACTGCTACCTAGAAGTATTTAAGGTGAGTATGTTGATGATAAACATGAAAACTGTTGTATGTTCAAAACCCCTTATCTAAAAAACTTGTAAACTTCTGGCAAACAATTCTGGGAAACTTGTGGCGAACATGAATATGCAAATGAGATCCAGGTTTTTGGTTACTGCGTGTTAACAACATTGAAATGTTGTATCTTCATAAACCCAATCACATATAACTTTAAATTAACTTTAAATTAACTTTCTTCTCACAGGGAGAACTAAACATGCTAAATATACTAAACAACATGTATTCAATATCTTAAAATATACAAATAAATCCAAATTATGCTAATGATGAAACGAGCAAAGGCGGGATCTTTCCCAAATAAAGAGTTTATTTAATATGTTTATGTAGCTACAATGTGAACACTATGGAGATGTTGACCTCATGATGTTTAAAGGGGCAACTACAGAATTTACATGAGCCAAGTGATAATTCAGCAGTAGCTTTCAACCAATGGATGTTTAAAAGATAATTAACAAAATGTAGATAATTAAGACAACAACAACTAAATCAAGCCCAGTTCACAACTATTGCCTTTTTGAGTGAACTTTGGAGATGACGGTCTATGGAAGTCCTTCGTCCAAAGCTTGTTGAATGCATGAACTGAAACAATCAGAAAACACAAAACAAAATCAACATTAGCATACTGAAAACATTTTAGATTTTAGTATCTTAAAAGGTAGATTCAGCGGCTGGACCCAGCGGGTTTGGCTTTGGAAAAACTGGGTCAGCTGTTACAAAGTTTCCTTGGTGGCTATGCATGTTGCTATGCATGTTACTATGCATGTTGCTGTGCGTGTTGCTATGCGTGCTGCTACGTGTGTTTCTACGCGTGTTGCTATGCTTGTGGCTATGCATGTTGCTATGCATGTTACTATGCGTGTTGCTATGCATGTTGCTATGCGTGTTGCTATGCGTGTTGCTATGCGTGTTGCTATGCGTGTTTCTATGCGTGTTGCTATGCGTGTTTCTATGCATGTTGCTATGCATGTTGCTATGCGTGTTTCTATGCATGTTGCTATGCGTGTTTCTATGCATGTTGCGATGCTTCTCACTGAAACTGGCCTTCTATATATTTTTCAGCAGGGAAACAACGTTTCTGCCTTGTATAAATGCTTTATAAACAAACAATGTAGTTAGCATAAACTGGGACTTAGGCCTCCTAAATCTATGTTTTAATGTGTGGCCAACTGTTCCTAGAGAGCCACAGTATACAAGATTTTTCTTCAACTAGTTATGATATTCAATCCAGACTGGGGACTTCATCATTGTCTACTAGTTTTCTCTTCTTCCTGAATCGGGTATATACGGCTTGGGTGGAAGAAAAGCATAAAATTGAGTTGCCTAATTCAAAAATGAATTATTGTTAACTTACATCTCAAAGCCATCCATGCAAGAAGTCTTGCTTGACCTGGTGCACATGTTTCCTCAGTTTGATTGAAGGCCTCAATCTGTCATTTTGCCCTGTAACTGATTACTTCTAGAAAGAGAGAAGGAAAAACACACATGAACAAGATGCGCTAGCCAATAGTTTAAAACAACGAAATATCTTAATTGTTACAAAGGATGACTGTATGGGCTACATTTATGAGAATAATACCTCATATTGTTGTTACCTTAGCTGGTGTGCTTGCTAAAATACTATTGAACAGTGACACTAGCATATTGAAATGCGTATTGGTATTAAAGACAGCAACGTATTCACCAGAAAATACAGTATAAGTGTTTAGGTAAATCCTTAGTTAGCTAGCTATCACATTAATTGTGCAAAAATATGATAGCTAGCCAAGTGTTAGCCAGTCAATGGCACTGACAGATTGAAACTATCAATAAAATGTATCAATCTATAAATAAAATAAAATCTATCAATAAAAAGTATCAATAAAATGTGTTCGCTCTATTCCCATTTGGAAAGAAGTAGAGGGTGCTCAACCAACATGAGTTGAGGTGCAACCTAAAAATCTGTAAACATCATTGGACAGGAAAAGGTGCAAAGCTCGCTCAGCATAAACAAATCTTAGTTTTATTAGTCAAGTTTAAAATATTGAGGTTTTGGCCTTTAATGACCTTCTTCAGCATAATCACTTAGGAAATGGGAAAGTTCACATAGGGCATGGGGAAGACAATTAGGGACAAAGCTCTCTTCAGCTGGTGGTGCTAATGAGAGAGTGTGTGGTAACCGTACAGGTTGGTGGTCAGGGTGTGGGGTACTATGGTCAATGTCTCCACCTAGTGATGAAATCCAAAACTGAAACCAGTAAAAAAAATATCGAAAAGTGAGAAGCTTTTTTCAATTACAGTAGGTGTAATTGTTATACAACCAATACTATATGATGCGTGTTGAATATGTTGGCTATTGGAAAATAAACAACAGGGCTAACAACAAAAAAACAAAAACATCAACAGCTAAGGCAAAGAGGTCTAATAACTTGTTTGGTAAGCTTCCTCCATGTGCAAACAAGAAGTACAAATGGGGGGGGGGGGTTCCCTGGATCAACAAATCGGTTTTTGTCAACAAACACAACATGTCAAATCAAATCCAATCAAATGTATTTATAATGCCCTTCGCACATCAGCTGATATCTCAAAGTGCTGTACAGAAACCCAGCCTAAAACCCCAAAACAGCAAGCAATGCAGGTGTAGAAGCACGGTGGCTAGGAAAAACTCCCTAGAAAGGCCAAAACCTAGGAAGAAACCTAGAGAGGAACCAGGCTATGAGGGGTGGCCGGTCCTCTTCTGGCTGTGCCGGGTGGAGATTATAACAGAATATGGCCAAGATGTTCAAATATTCATAAATGACCAGCATGGTCAGATAATAATAATCACAGTAGTTGTCGAGTGTGCAGCAAGTCAGCACCTCAGGAGTAAATGTCAGTTGGCTTTTCATAGCCGATCCTTCAGAGTATCTCTACCACTCCTGCTGTCTCTAGAGTGTTGAAAACAGCAGGTCTGGGACAGGTAGCACGTCCGGTGAACAGGTCAGGATTCCACAACCACAGGCAGAACAGTTGAAACTGGAGCAGCAGCACGGACAGGTGGACTGGGGACAGCAAGGAGTCGTCAGGTAGTCCTGAGGCATGGTCCTAGGGCTCAGGTCCTCAGAGAGAGAGAAATAAAGAGAGAAAGAGAGAAGCAATTAGAGAGAGCATACTTACATTCACACAGGACACCAGATAAGACAGGAGAAGTACTCCAGATATAACAAACTGACCCTAGCCCCCCGACACATAAACTACTGCACATAAATACTGGAGGCCGAGACAGGAGGGGTCAGGAGACACTATGGCCCCATCCGATGATACCCCCGGACAGGGCCAAACAGGAAGGAAATAACCCCACCCACTTTGCCAAAGCACAGCCCCCACACCACTAGAGGGATATCTTCAACCACCAACTTACCATTCTGAGACAAGGCCGAGTATAGCCCACAAAGATCTCCGCCACGGCACAACCCGGGGGGGGGGGGCGCCAACTCAAACAGGACAACATCGTTTGTTTTTACTGACTTGTTCAATTCCAAAATAAAATAACTCTTATCATTCTATCCCATAATACATTCCATTGCTAACTAGCCATCAATTAGTTAATGTCATTTTAACATGTATTAGGCAGTTTATTAATAAGTTAGATACTCACTGGACAACTTTTGTAGGTAGCTAGCTTGGTTTTAATTTTCCAACAAATTTTTCTAATCACCTTGATTGCTCATCAACAGTTACTTGTCTTGGAATTCATGTGTTCACTCGAAACGGTTTCCGTTAAACATGATTGCCACTTACTGGCAATAAATATTTTGGCCACAGGTTTGCCACAGATTCAAATAGAATCTTGAGAGACTTGTCTGCCAGAAAGGAGCTCTCGTGAACTGTTTACCACTAGTGGCAATACATATGACTGTTGCCAAAGGTTTGCCTCAGATTCATCACAAGTGACAAACATTTGCAAACTTCTGGCAACATTTTGTGACACTCTATGTTGTCTGCAGCAAATTTGCCACAAACACTTTTATAAGTGACTGCAAATACATCCATTCAGCTGATAAGGAATTCAAATAGTTGTAAATTCCTTGTAATCTGTGTCTGGTAATGATTACATTATGTGTTATTGTAAGTCATCGCCTCATTTTAATCAGTCCCATCAAATCAATAATTCCTTTTACGTCATCCTGTGATCATGTAACTATTACATAACTATGACATGACAACATTGTCTCATTGTTAACCTTGTTAACCTTCATCATTCTTTTGCTTTTGAAAAACTACAGCAATCATCTAAATCATCTAATCATCTACTTCATGTAAGTCTCACAACAGTTACTTGTACTGTACAATGTTGAATAAGTAGACTATATGTCTGTTACTGAGGCAGAGGGTGTGTCTGTTACTGAGGCAGAGGGTGTGTCTGTTACTGAGGCAGAGGGTGTGTCTGTTACTGAGGCAGAGGGTGTGTCTGTTACTGAGGCAGAGGGTGTGTCTGTTACTGAGGCAGAGGGTGTGTCTGTTACTGAGGCAGAGGGTGTGTCTGTTACTGAGGCAGAAGGTGTGTCTGTTACTGAGGCAGAGGGTGTGTCTGTTACTGAGGCAGAGGGTGTGTCTGTTACTGAGGCAGAGGGTGTGTCTGTTACTGATGCAGAGGGTGTGTCTGTTACTGAGGCAGAGGGTGTGTCTGTTACAGAGGCAGAGGGTGTGTCTGTTACAGAGGGTGTCTGTTACAGAGGGTGTGTCTGTTACAGAGGCAGAGGGTGTGTCTGTTACAGAGGATGTGTCTGTTACAGAGGGTGTGTCTGTTACAGAGGGTGTAGAGGGTGTGTCTGTTACAGAGGGTGTATTGTGGGTATTATTTTACCCCATCTGTTGGCCAGAAGAGGAAGTAGAGTCAGATGTTTCTGTGTGGAGAGTGTAGAGTCAGATGTTTCTGTGTGGAGAGTGTTCGTTAGACAACAGTAGTCTGTCTTTCCTGCCCCTTCCTGTCTCCTCCACACAGAAACACACCAGGAAATCTGGTCCTAAAAAACATAGGAATCTAGTTCTGAAAGTCCAGTCCTCACGGCTCCCTTAGACATTCCAGAGATGTATTCTATTCAAACCCATTCCTCACGGCTCCCTTAGACATTCCAGAGATGTATTCTATTCAAACCCAGTCCTCACGGCTCCCTTAGACATTCCAGAGATGTATTCTATTCAAACCCAGTCCTCACGACTCCTTTAGACATTCCAGAGATGTATTCTATTCAAACCCAGTCCTCACGACTCCCTTAGACATTCCAGAGATGTATTCTATTCAAACCCAGTCCTCACGGCTCCCTTAGACATTCCAGATATGTAATTCTATTCCAGCTCCAGAGCACCTGGCTCAGCTGGTCAACTCATTTTCCAGTCGTCCGTTAGTAAAATCATGAGTTGTAGTGCAAATATGTGCAACGGAAAACAGTGTGTGTGTGTGTGTGTGAGACTGCCCACACTCTAACTGCAGCTACACACACACCTCCCTCCCCCCACACCAGTTCAGATTACTCATCTGATCTCCCCTCTGGTCTCTCTCACAGCAAGTCAGGACATGTCAGTCCCTCCTGTACTGCACTGGGCTTGGTCTAACAGTGGATTCTCCTGTAGAGTAATACTGGGATTGGTCTAACAGTGGATTCTCCTGTAGAGTAATACTGGGCTTGGTCTAACTGTGGATTCTCCTGTAGAGTAGTACTGGGCTTGGTCTAACAGTGGATTCTCCTTTAAGGAAAATAAAATGGAAACTAACTATGGAAATCAGGGTTGTGAATGGAGTTAGATGGAAATGTTTTATATAACCAGATTGATGGATTGATGGATTTATTGATTAATTAATTGATTGATTGATTAGGGAGCTCTATCAGGCAGTGTTTTGAAGAGACCCAAGTTAGTCCAGTCCTGTTCTTGTCCAGTGAAGACCCCTGAACCTCCCAAGCCCCCCCACCCTCGCCCCCGTCCCTCGTCAGCCCTGGTCGACCTCCGAGTCTGCAGTCCCTTCCCAGAGGGCTGTGTGTTTGCCGTTACCCAGCAGGCCAAGGGGGGCTCTCTGTGCCGGCACAGACGCAGGCCTGGTCCCATGATGCACCTCTCTCCAGGGCAGAGACGGACAGGCGGTCTGGCCAGGCCTTGCTCTGTCATAGAGCCCTCCGTTACCATGGAGATACACCCTGGGCAGAGTCACAGAGTAAGACCTCACACACACACACACACACACACACACACACACACACACACACACACACACACACACACACACACACACACACACACACATACACCCTTTCCCACTGCTGAGAGAATGAAAGTGGGAGTGTGTGTGGAGACTGACCAGTAGTCTCTGCCAACGTTCAGTTAAATATAGGCTGTAGTCCGAATGAATCAACCATACCACGCACTGTATTTATACACTCCTACTCTACAACAATGCTGCACGCTCTGGCCCATTTCTACAAGTCTGTATTCATACATCTGCCTTTCCTTTAGCTGCTCTTCCTCTGCTCTCTCTCTCTCTCTGTCTCTCTCTCTCTCTGTCTCTCTCTCTCTCTGTCTCTCTCTCTCTCTCTCTGCTCTCTCTCTCTCTCTCTGTCTCTGTCTGTCTCTCTCTCTCTCTGTCTGTCTCTCTCTCTCTCTCTCTGTCTCTCTCTCTGTCTCTCTGTCTGTCTCTCTGTCTCTGTCTCTCTGTCTCTCTCTCTCTCTCTGCTCTCTCTCTCTCTCTCTCTCTCTCTCTCTCTCTCTGCTCTCTCTCTCTCTCTGTCTCTCTCTCTCTCTCTCTGTCTCTCTCTCTCTCTCTGTCTCTCTCTCTCTCTCTCTCTCTGTCTCTGTCTGTCTCTCTCTCTCTCTCTCTCTCTCTCTCTCTCTCTCTCTCTCTCTCTGTCTCTCTGTCTCTCTGTCTCTGTCTGTCTCTCTCTCTCTCTCTCTGTCTCTCTCTCTGCTCTCTCTCTGTCTCTCTCTCTCTCTCTCTCTCTCTCTCTCTCTCTCTCTCTGTCTCTGTCTGTCTCTCTCTCTCTCTCTCTCTCTCTCTCTCTCTCTCTCTCTCTCTCTGTCTCTCTGTCTCTCTGTCTCTGTCTGTCTCTCTCTCTTTCTCTCTGCTCTCTCTCTCTCTCTCTCTTCCTCTGTCTCTCTGTCTGTCTCTCTCTCTTTCTGTCTCTCTCTCTGTCTCTGTCTGTCTCTGTCCATTCATTATTCCTCTCTCTTATAACTAACTCACCCTCACTTTCTCACTTTCACTCTTCCTCTGTCCGTGGCCAAGTTTCTGCATCACCGCTACGTTCTGTCCATTCATTATTCCCTCATTATAATAACTCACCCTCTGAACTTTTCACCTGGAGACTCATTCACCTGACTGGTAGGAATGATTCATACTGTATCACCTGACTGGTAGGAATGATTCATATTGTATCACCTGACTGGTAGGAATGATTCATATTGTATCACCTGACTGGTAGGAATGATTCATATCACAAGGTTGTCTGATACATGCACTCAGAACCAATGCACCAGAATATACTGTGGGGTTTAAATGTTCTATATTGAGTATAAAAGAAGATGTATTGTTGGGGGTTTCTGTACATACTGTATGTGAGAGACGTTGGGTGTGTGTTTGTGCTTGCTTGCGTGTGTGTGTGTGTGCGTGTGTGCTTGCGTAACTGTCCAGTGTGTTCCAGGCCCTGTCTCGTCCCCTGGGGGCGCCACCTTTAGAGCCCCCCCTCAGAGTGTCTCTTCAGAGGTGTCGCTCCCTCCCTCTCCCCCCCAGCACCCTCACCACTCTGGCCCTGTTCCGGGGACACACAGGTACTACATGAGTGTGTGTGTGTGTGTGTGTGGGGGGGGTTGCCTGCCTGTGCCAGTGTTTGCATGTTGGTGTATGCATGCTTGTGTGTGTGTGGGGGTTGAACTGTTTGTGTGTCTGTCCCCTACAGCAGACTCCCAGTCATCCTCAGTGTGTCTTGGTGTTGGAGAGGCTGGCAGCTGCAGGAGGAGACTGCTCAGAACAGGCTCTGGTCCACTACAAGTCAACATCGTGAGTCACTGCCCACCATATCCTGTAATGTTACTATATTAGCCTGTTAGCATGTTAGCCTGTTAGCATGTTAGCATGTTAGCATGCTAGCCTGTTAGCATGTTAGCCTGTTAGCATGTTAGCCTGTTAGCATTTTAGCATGTTAACCTGTTAGACTGTTAGCATGTTCAGTCATAAGTCACTGTGTGCATCCCAAATGGCACCCTATTCCCTATAGACGGATTAGCTGACAACGTCACAAAAGCGATGTCCGCGCTTCAAAGGGGCAGAAGGTCGTGTGTTGTTATGGTTCTGGATAGCCAGATAGCTAGCAACAATGACAAGAATCTGCCATGTGGCGGCAGTTAGCCTAGCGGTTAAGAGCATTAGGCCAGTAACCGAAAGATCGCTGGTTGAAATCCCCGAGGCGACAAGTTGAAAAATCTGCCAATGTGCCCTGGAGCAAGGCACTTAACCCTAATTTCTCCTGTAAGCCTCTCTGGATAAGGGTCTCTGCTATTTTTTTAAATATATATTTTTACAAAATGTAATCATAAGTGTCTTGTTTCAGCTCGTTTGATCTTGTTCTTGATACCATGTCTTGTTTTGAGGTGTTTTGACTGTCAGGTCTATGCTAATATGGCTAAAATACATTTGCTAGCTAACCAACAAGTGTAACGATGTATTTGAGAGACAAGTGCACATTGTGCAACTTTATTTGTTTTCAATAAATATTGGAGATGAAATATAGTTTACAGTCTAAGTCAAACCTGTCTGTTCTGTCCCATAGTTACGCACCTGTCGGTTTTGTTGCTAAACAACCAACCCATCTATAGGCCATGGTCCTTTGGGAGGTAGTCACTGTTATTTCAGAAAAGAATAAGGCACACACACACACACACACGCACACACGCACGCACGCACGCACGCACACACACACACACACACACACACACACACACACACACACACACACACACACACACACACACACACACACACACACACACACACACACACACACACACACACACACACACACACACACGCACGCACACACACACACACGCACGCACGCACGCACACACACACACACACACACACACACACACGCACACACGCACATACACACATACGCACACACACGCACACACACGCACACACACACGCACGCACGCACGCACGCACGCACACACACACACACACACACACACACACACACACACACACACACACACACACGCACATACACACATACGCACACACACGCACACACGCACACACACACACACGCACGCACGCACGCACGCACGCACGCACGCACACACACACACACACACACACACACACACACACACACACACACGCACATACGCACACACACACACACACACGCACGCACGCACACACACACACGCACACACACACACGCACACACACGCACGCACGCACACATGCACGCACACACACACACATACACACATAAAGAATGCTTTGGGGCCCAAACCCAGTATCTCAGAGAAAGGCCCTTTGATGAAGACGGGGCCCCAAGGAATCTTATCTGAAGGAGAGACTCTGAGTCTAACGGTTAATGAGCTGGAAGTGTACACACACACACACACACACACACACACACACACACACACACACACACACACACACACAGCTGGAGGTAGAACTCTGTATTTTGCCACCACAACCATTCTTTAGTTGAACAGTGTTTGTTGCCAGTTCCATGCTGTTGCCATGACACTGTGTGTTTCCTGTTTATCTTCAGGAGTCTATCTTTAGAAAGCCTTTTTAAGTGTGAGTTAAATAGACAGTGTGTGGGTTTAGAGAGAGAGATGGGGGGGGGATGTACAGAGAAGAAAATAGGGTGTGGAGATGGTGAGAGAGAGAGATGGGGGGGGATGTACAGAGAAGAAAATAGGGTGTGGAGATGGTGAGAGAGAGAGATGGGGGATGCACAGAGAAGAAAATAGGGTGTGGAGATGGAGAGAGGGGTGAGAGAGAGATGGGGGATGCACAGAGAAGAAAATAGGGTGTGGAGATGGAGAGAGGGGTGAGAGAGAGATGGGGGATGCACAGAGAAGAAAATAGGGTGTGGAGATGGAGAGATGGGGGATGCACAGAGAAGAAAGGAGAGGGAGAGATGGGGGATGCACAGAGAAGAAAATAGGATGGGGAGATGGAGAGAGGGGTGAGAGAGAGATGGGGGATGCACAGAGAAGAAAATAGGGTGTGGAGATGGAGAGAGGGGTGAGAGAGATGGGGGATGTATGAGAAAGAAAATAGGGTGTGGAGATGGAGAGAGGGGTGAGAGAGAGAGATGGGGGGATGCACAGAGAAGAAATGAGAGGGAGAGATGTGTTTGTTGATGGCCAAAGAGATAAAGGAGAGGGAGAGATGTGTTTGTTGATGGCCAGAGAGATAAAGGAGAGGGAGAGATGTGTTTGTTGATGTCCCCCCTTCTCCTGTCAGACTAGTGAAGCCCACAGACCCCAGGCAGAAAGAGAAAGCTTCCTCACTGCAGTGGATTAGCTGCTAATGCTGACGCCTTGCTTTCATTTCAATAAACTCCTCTTCTCCTCTCTTGTCATCTTCTTTTGTCCTATCTTCTCTTATCTTCTCTTCTCCTCTCCTCTCTCTCCTCTCTCCACTCCCACCTCTCCTCCCTCCTCTCCTCCCTCCTCTCCAAGCTCCTGTCCTCTCTCTCCTCTCCCCCTTCTCCCTTCTCCTTTCATCTCCTCTCATGTTAATAACAGTGTAGTAACGGGGTAATATTCTCTGTTGCCGCTGCTCTGCCTAAAGCCGGAAGCCTAAAGCTCTCCCATCAGACTATCATAGTATCACTGGCTGAACTGGCCAGCAGCATCAGTACAGGTTAACAGTGGCCAGCAGCATCAGTACAGGTTAACAGTGGCCAGCAGCATCAGTACAGGGTAACAGTGGCCAGCAGCATCAGTACAGGTTAACAGTGGCCAGCAGCATCAGTACAGGTTAACAGTGTCTAGCAGCATCAGTACAGGGTAACAGTGGCCAGCAGCATCAGTAGAGGGTAACAGTGGCCAGCAGCATCAGTAGAGGGTAACAGTGGCCAGCAGCATCAGTAGAGGGTAACAGTGGCCAAGTCACTTTAGGCCAACCTGAGCTTGTCTAATCAGATGATGCAACTGCAGTCATTATGAGCTACATGAGTCAGCAGTTAGCACGCAGAGAGCAGAGCAGGACTCACAGATGAGGGAGAACACACACGTTACTACTCTGCTCAGGCGTGTTCATTTAATCACCCAGTGCAGGTGATGCGCATCTCTGTGACCTCAAACGTCACATGCACTGTCTTCAAACCTCACACACTGTCTTCAAACCTCACACACACTGTCTTCAAACCTCACACACACTGTCTTCAAACCTCATATACTGTCTTCAAACCTCACACACTGTCTTCAAACCTCACACACACTGTCTTCAAACCTCACACACTGTCTTCAAACCTCACACACACTGTCTTCAAACCTCACACACACTGTCTTCAAACCTCATATACTGTCTTCAAACCTCACACACTGTCCTCAAACCTCACACACACAGTCTTCAAACCTCGCACACACTGTCTTCAAACCTCGCACACTGTCTTCAAACCTCACACACTGTCTTCAAACCTCACACACACTGTCTTCAAACCTCACACACACTGTCTTCAAACCTCATATACTGTCTTCAAACCTCACACACTGTCCTCAAACCTCACACACACAGTCTTCAAACCTCACACACACTGTCCTCAAACCTCACACACTGTCTTCAAACCTCGCACACACTGTCTTCAAACCTCGCACACTGTCTTCAAACCTCGCACACTGTCTTCAAACCTCACACACACAGTCTTCAAACCTCGCACACTGACTTCAAACCTCGTACACTGTCTTCTTCAGTGTAGATTCCTCAGTATAGGGGTATTAGTCAGACTCAGACAATCTGTTTCCAGAAGGGTAAGAACTAAGCATCACTGATGATAAGGGGTGTGGGAACCTCTCTTCCCCTGAACCTCTCTTCCCCTGAATCTCTCTTCCCCTGAATCTCTCTTCCCCTGAACCTCTCTTCCCCTGAACCTCTCTTCCCCTGAACCTCTCTTCCCCTGAATCTCTCTTCCCCTGAATCTCTCTTCCCCTGAACCTCTCTTCCCCTGAACCTCTTTTCCCCTGAACCTCTTTTTCCCCTGAATCTCTCTTCCCCTGAACCTCTTTTCCCCTGAACATCTTTTCCCCTAAACCTCTCTTCCCCTGAACCTCTCTTCCCCTGAACCTCTCTTCCCCTGAATCTCTCTTCCCCTGAACCTCTCTTCCCCTGAACCTCTCTTCCCCTGAACCTCTCTTCCTCTGAATCTCTCTTCCTCTGAATATCTTATAGCTTAATGCATCAACTTTACACAAGACAGACTCTCAATAAGAAAAAAACCAGTGAGTTGGTACTCTTTTTCACCATTAGAGAGGTCCCTTCTGTTTAGCAATGGGGATGTCCAGTTCCCCCTCTGCTCAGCTATGGGGGGGGCAGTCACATCCTGTTCCAACGCTACATATCCTGTTCCAACGCTACACATCCTGTTCCAACGCTACACATCCTGTTCCAACGCTACACATCCTGTTCCAACGCTACACATCCTGTTCCAACGCTACACATCCTGTTCCAACGCTACACATCCTGTTCCAACGCTACATATCCTGTTCCAACGCTACACATCCTGTTCCAACGCTACACATCCTGTTCCAACACTACACATCCTGTTCCAACGCTACATATCCTGTTCCAACGCTACACATCCTGTTCCAACGCTACACATCCTGTTCCAACACTACACATCCTGTTCCAACGCTACATATCCTGTTCCAACGCTACACATCCTGTTCCAACGCTACACATCCTGTTCCAACACTACACATCCTGTTCCAACGCTACACATCCTGTTCCAACGCTACACATCCTGTTCCAACGCTACATATCCTGTTCCAATGCTACACATCCTGTTCCAACGTTCCAATGCTACACATCCTGTTCCAATGCTACACATCCTGTTACAACGTTCCAATGCTACACATCCTGTTCCAATGCTACACATCCTGTTACAACGTTCCAACGCTACATATCCTGTTCCAATGCTACACATCCTGTTCCAATGCTACACATCCTGTTCCAACACTACATATCCTGTTCCAACGCTACACATCCTGTTCCAACACTACATATCCTGTTCCAACGCTGCACATCCTGTTCCAAGTCTCCAACGCTACATATCCTGTTCCAACGCTACATGTGGACTGTATGCACTGTACTATACCAGGCATGTGTGTGTGTGTGTGTGTGTGTGTGTGTGTGTGTGTGTGTATGTGTGCACTGTACTGCATGGATCTGTTCTAGAATGTCTAGGCCATTCCAGAGTTTCTTCTGTACTCCTGTGAATGGGAATGTGTTCTTCTCATATGTGGGGGATCCCAGGTGGGCTGATGGGTGTTGACAGGAGCAGCCCAGTGCTCCACTCACAGGCAGTACACTGGAAAACAACACCAGGCTCATTTCTAGATATCCTGCCCATTCCTAACATGGATGGTTTGGTCACATCTGTACTGTGGAATGTCCTGCCATCACCCTCAGTGGGGAGAATGGGTATAGACACTTCTCAATGGACTTGGTTAGGTTAGGTAAGCATCTTACAGTAGAACTTGGTTAGGTATCTTACAGTAGGACTTGGTTAAGTATCTTACAGTAGGACTTGGTTAGCTATAGTCCAGTAGGACTTGGTTAAGTATCTTACAGTAGGACTTGGTTAACTATCTTACAGTAGGACTTGGTTAGCTATAGTCCAGTAGGACTTGGTTAAGTATCTTACAGTAGGACTTGGTTAACTATCTTACAGTAGGACTTGGTTAGCTATCGTCCAGTAGGACTTGGTTAGCTATCGTCCAGTAGGACTTGGTTAGCTATCGTCCAGTAGGACTTGGTTAAGTATCTTACAGTAGGATTTGGTTAGCTATCTTACAGTAGGACTTGGTTAGCTATCGTCCAGTAGGACTTGGTTAGCTATAGTCCAGTAGGACTTGGTTAAGTATCTTACAGTAGGACTTGGTTAACTATCTTACAGTAGGACTTGGTTAGCTATAGTCCAGTAGGACTTGGTTAAGTATCTTACAGTAGGACTTGGTTAACTATCTTACAGTAGGACTTGGTTAGCTATCGTCCAGTAGGACTTGGTTAGCTATCGTCCAGTAGGACTTGGTTAGCTATCGTCCAGTAGGACTTGGTTAAGTATCTTACAGTAGGATTTGGTTAGCTATCTTACAGTAGGACTTGGTTAGCTATCGTCCAGTAGGACTTGGTTAGCTATCGTCCAGTAGGACTTGGTTAAGTATCTTACAGTAGGACTTGGTTAGCTATCATCCAGTAGGACTTGGTTAAGTATCTTACAGTAGGTGCAGATATAACTGCAGTGTTATCATGTGGGAACTCATTAATGCAGATATAACTGCAGTGTTATCATGTGTGAACTCATTAAAGCAGATATAACTGCAGTGTTATCATGTGGGAACTCATTAATGCAGATATAACTGCTGTGTTATCATGTGGGAACTCATTAATGCAGATATAACTGCAGTGTTATCATGTGGGAACTCATTAAAGCAGATATAACTGCAGTGTTATCATGTGGGAACTCATTAATGCAGATATAACTGCAGTGTTATCATGTGGAACTCATTAAAGCAGATATAACTGCAGTGTTATCATGTGGGAACTCATTAATGCAGATATAACTGCAGTGTTATCATGTGTGAACTCATTAAAGCAGATATAACTGCAGTGTTATCATGTGGGAACTCATTAAAGCAGATATAACTGCAGTGTTATCATGTGGGAATGAATACATGACTTTCTTCTTGATTATTCCTAACTTTGGGGAACTCTGCGCTGCCACATTCTCTGAGAAACCTTTTTGCTGAGAATCAACTTTTCCATCTTCAGGGGATGTTTGTTCCCACCTTCAGTTCTGTCTTGATGGAGACATTCAGGGAATCTCTCTGCAATGCAGCTCAACAGTTATCCTTCAGGGTTCTGGGTTGAGGAACATATTTGAAAGAAAACAAGTGGCCTATCTATTTCCTCCAGCAGGTAATCTGCCGTAGGACCCAGATCCCCTAATCTCTACCTCTTATTTCTCTCTGTTGTCTCTCTCATCTCTCTCTGTTCTCTCTCATCTCTCTCTGTTCTCTCTCATCTCTCTCTGTTCTCTCTCTCATCTCTCTTTTTCATCTCTCTTTCTCTCATCTCTCTCTGTTGTCTCTCTCATCTCTCTCTGTTGTCTCTCTCATCTCTCTCTGTTCTCTCTCTCATCTCTCACTCTGTGTTCTCTCTGTCATCTCTCATCTCTCTCTGTTCTCTCTCTCTGTTCTCTCTCTCTGTTGTCTCTCTCATCTCTCTCTGTTCTCTCTCTCTCATCTCTCTCTGTTGTCTCTCTCATCTCTCTCTGTTCTCTCTCTCATCTCTCTCTGTTCTCTCTCTCATCTCTCTCTGTTCTCTCTCTCTCATCTCTCTCTGTTGTCTCTCTCATCTCTCTCTGTTCTCTCTCTCATCTCTCTCTGTTCTCTCTCTCATCTCTCTCTGTTCTCTCTCTCATCTCTCACTCTGTGTTCTCTCTGTCATCTCTCATCTCTCTCTGTTCTCTCTCTCTGTTGTCTCTCTCTGTTGTCTCTCTCATCTCTCTCTGTTCTCTCTCTCTGTTGTCTCTCTCTGTTGTCTCTCTCATCTCTCTCTGTTCTCTCTCTCTCATCTCTCTCTGTTGTCTCTCTCATCTCTCTCTGTTCTCTCTCTCATCTCTCTCTGTTCTCTCTCATCTCTCTCTGTTCTCTCTCTCATCTCTCTCGGTTCTCTCTCTCATCTTTCTCTGTTGTCTCTCTCATCTCTCTCTGTTGTCTCTCTCATCTCTCTCTGTTCTCTCTCTCATCTCTCTCTGTTCTCTCTCATCTCTCTCTGTTGTCTCTCTCATCTCTCTCGGTTCTCTCTCTCTCTCATCTCTCTCTCATCTCTCTGTTGTCTCTCTCATCTCTCTCTGTTGTCTCTCTCATCCCTCTCTGTTGTCTCTCTCATCTCTCTCTGTTGTCTCTCTCATCTCTCTCTGTTGTCTCTCTCATCTCTCTCTGTTCTCTCTCTCATCTCTCTCTTTTCTCTCTCTCATCTCTCTCTGTTGTCTCTCTCATCTCTCTCGGTTCTCTCTCTCATCTCTGTTATCTCTCTCTCTGTTGTCTCTCTCATCTCTCTCTGTTGTCTCTCTCATCTCTCTCTTTTGTCTCTCTCATCTCTCTCTGTTGTCTCTCTCATCTCTCTCTGTTGTCTCTCTCATCTCTCTCTGTTCTCTCTCTCATCTCTCTCTGTTCTCTCTCTCATCTCTCTCTGTTGTCTCTCTCATCTCTCTCTGTTGTCTCTCTCATCTCTCTCTGTTCTCTCTCATCTCTCTCTGTTGTCGCTCTCATCTCTCTCTGTTTTCTATGTTATCTCTCTCTGTTCTCTCTGTCATCTCTCTCTGTTCTCTCTGTTATCTCTCTCTCTGTTGTCTCTCTCATCTCTCTCTGTTGTCTCTCTCATCTCTCTCTGTTGTCTCTCTGTTCTCTCTCTCTGTTGTCTCTCTCATCTCTCTCTGTTGTCTCTCTCATCTCTCTCTGTTGTCTCTCATCTCTCTCTGTACTCTCTCTCATCTCTCTCTGTTGTCTCTCTCATCTCTCTCTGTTGTCTCTCTCATCTCTCTCTGTTCTCTCTCTCTGTTGTCTCTCTCTGTTGTCTCTCTCATCTCTCTCTGTTCTCTCTCTCTCATCTCTCTCTGTTGTCTCTCTCATCTCTCTCTGTTCTCTCTCTCATCTCTCTCTGTTCTCTCTCATCTCTCTCTGTTCTCTCTCTCATCTCTCTCGGTTCTCTCTCTCATCTTTCTCTGTTGTCTCTCTCATCTCTCTCTGTTGTCTCTCTCATCTCTCTCTGTTCTCTCTCTCATCTCTCTCTGTTCTCTCTCATCTCTCTCTGTTGTCTCTCTCATCTCTCTCTGGTTCTCTCTCTCTCTCATCTCTCTCTCATCTCTCTGTTGTCTCTCTCATCTCTCTCTGTTGTCTCTCTCATCCCTCTCTGTTGTCTCTCTCATCTCTCTCTGTTGTCTCTCTCATCTCTCTCTGTTGTCTCTCTCATCTCTCTCTGTTCTCTCTCTCATCTCTCTCTTTTCTCTCTCTCATCTCTCTCTGTTGTCTCTCTCATCTCTCTCGGTTCTCTCTCTCATCTCTCTGTTATCTCTCTCTCTGTTGTCTCTCTCATCTCTCTCTGTTGTCTCTCTCATCTCTCTCTTTTGTCTCTCTCATCTCTCTCTGTTGTCTCTCTCATCTCTCTCTGTTGTCTCTCTCATCTCTCTCTGTTCTCTCTCTCATCTCTCTCTGTTCTCTCTCTCATCTCTCTCTGTTCTCTCTCTCATCTCTCTCTGTTGTCTCTCTCATCTCTCTCTGTTCTCTCTCATCTCTCTCTGTTGTCTCTCTCATCTCTCTCTGTTGTCTCTCTCATCTCTCTCTGTTCTCTCTCTTCTCTCTCTCTGTTGTCTCTCTCATCTCTCTCTGTTGTCTCTCTCTCTCTCTGTTCTCTCTCTCATCTCTCTGTTGTCTCTCTCATCTCTCTCTGTTGTCTCTCTCATCCCTCTCTGTTGTCTCTCTCTCTCTCTGTATCTCTCTCTCTTGTCTCTCTCATCTCTCTCTCTGTTGTCTCTCTCATCTCTCTCTGTTCTCTCTCTCTCTCTCTCTTTTCTCTCTCTCATCTCTCTCTGTTGTCTCTCTCATCTCTCTCTGTTCTCTCTCTCTCATCTCTCTGTTATCTCTCTCTCTGTTGTCTCTCTCATCTCTCTCTGTTGTCTCTCTCATCTCTCTCTTTGTCTCTCTCATCTCTCTCTCTCTTCTCTCTCTGTTCTCTCTCTCTCTCTTGTTCTCTCTCATCTCTCTCTGTTGTCTCTCTCATCTCTCTCTGTTGTCTCTCTCATCTCTCTCTGTTGTCTCTCTCATCTCTCTCTGTTCTCTCTCATCTCTCTCTGTTGTCGCTCTCATCTCTCTCTGTTTTCTATGTTATCTCTCTCTGTTCTCTCTGTCATCTCTCTCTGTTCTCTCTGTTATCTCTCTCTCTGTTGTCTCTCTCATCTCTCTCTGTTGTCTCTCTCATCTCTCTCTGTTGTCTCTCTGTTCTCTCTCTCTGTTGTCTCTCTCATCTCTCTCTGTTGTCTCTCTCATCTCTCTCTGTTGTCTCTCATCTCTCTCTGTACTCTCTCTCATCTCTCTCTGTTGTCTCTCTCATCTCTCTCTGTTGTCTCTCTCATCTCTCTCTGTTTTCTATGTTATCTCTCTCTGTTCTCTCTGTCATCTCTCTCTGACCCTCTTTCTACACGGATTTGATACTGCTACATCTTAAATGAATAAACAGCTGATGGCTAAACAATGGTGACATCACTGTGCTGCATCCAGCATTTTATTTTTAGGTGTTTTGTGTGTGTGTCTGTGTCTGTGTAGCGTTTCTCTGAGGTCGGGAGGATGCAGGAAGTCAGCGTGGTTGTCCAGGGTGGCGAGGGGGGTGGAAGGGGAATTGTGGTTGTCTGGGGATAGGGAGGGCTAGATAAAAGAAGCAGTCTGTTCAGAAGGGAAATGGGAAGGGTGGGGTGCCTGGTCTTTCTCCCTCCATTACCAAATCATGAGCCTCAAATAGAATAATTTACTAACAGGCTACAGCAGAATAAGTAGAATAATTTACTAACAGGCTACAGCAGAATAAGTAGAATAATCTACTAACAGGCTACAGCAGAATAAGTAGAATAATTTACTAACAGGCTACAGCAGAATAAGTAGAATAATTTACTAACAGGCTACAGCAGAATAAGTAGAATAATTTACTAACAGGCTACAGCAGAATAAGTAGAATAATTTACTAACAGGCTACAGCAGAATAAGTAGAATAATTTACTAACAGGCTACAGCAGAATAAGTAGAATAATATACTAACAGGCTACAGCAGAATAAAACATGGTGGAGTCTCTTATTCGCTCTAGACACACGCACGCACACACACACATGCGCACACACACACACACACACACACACACACACACACACACACACACACACACACACACACACACACACACACACACACACACACACACACACACACACACACACACACACACACACACACACACATGCGCGTCTCCTAGAGAGAGCTGAAGCTCTAAGGTGGAGTATAGAATGGCCTCAGGCCAGGGTAGGAGAGGAAATACTTAGTATGTCCCAAATGGCCCCTTATTCTCTATACAGTATAGTGCACTACTTTTGATCAGGACCCATAAGGCTCTGGTCAGAAGTAGTGCAATGTGTAGGGAATAAGGCGCCATTTGGGATGCACATTTAAACTGACACCAGATCACATCCACAGCTGTGACAAAAGGTCATGTTGTCATCTGCTGAGATACTGCCATAAACAACCTGGCAAGATACTGCTGTAAACAACCTGGCAAGATACTGCCGTAAACAACCTGGCAAGATACTGCCGTAAACAACCTGGCAAGATACTGCTGTAAACAACCTGGAAAGATACTGCCGTAAACAACCTGGCAAGATACTGCTGTAAACAACCTGGCAAGATACTGCCGTAAACAACCTGGCAAGATACTGCCGTAAACAACCTGGCAAGATACTGCTGTAAACAACCTGGCAAGATACTGCCGTAAACAACCTGGAAAGATACTGCCGTAAACAACCAGTAAGCTTGGTGATTTAGGCTTGCCAAAAGGTGAATCTAACATGTATTGATTCGGGGGTCGAATACTTATCGAATCAAGATGTATTTTTCATCATTCTTTTACAAATGTTTACATTTTTCTTCCACTTTGACATTACATATTATTTTGTGTATATCGTTTGACAGAAAATTACAAATTAACCCATTTTAATCCCACTTTGTAACACAACAAATAATGGAAAGAGTCTGAAAACTTTCTGAAGGGACTGTACATAAGGCAAATGTGTGCCATGCTATTGCTAGCCAGCTAAGCCAGAATGTTAGCCAGTAATGTTAGCCAGTAATGTTAGCCAGTATTGTTAGCTTGTAATGTTAGCCAGTAATGTTAGCCAGTAATGTTAGCCAGTAATGTTAGCCAGTAATGTTAGCCAGTATTGTTAGCCAGTAATGTTAGCCAGTAATGTTAGCCAGTAATGTTAGCCAGTAATATTGGCTCGTTAGACCTGGTGCTGAAGCTCACATGTATTGTGTCAAGGGAAATGTATGCTGTTTGTATTGTCTGTTTATACATATAGTCGTGTTAAACATGGTAGATATGAACTTGACTGCCTTAGCAACACTCAACGACAACATGCAATGGCATGTCAGACACTACATACAAGTAGATGCACACACTAAACACAGGTCAAATGCAGATTGGTGAAGAACAGTTCAATGAGTAATTCTCTTCATACCACGGTCTCACTCTGACGACTGGAGCTCAGTAAGATGCATGGGGAATGGCCAACTGTGATTGGCCAATACAAGTACGGGTGTTGGGCAAATAATAGGTGTTGGGCGAATACAACAACTACTAATAAATAAAATAAAATAAATTAGAGCCATTTTAACAGCCAGAGGGGTTCCTGGAAGAACCTCTAACGTAGCAATGGAGGAACCTGTTTGCGGCTGCGTGTCGGAGCACTTAGAATTTATTTTGCCGTTGGATTTGTTGCGCTGCCAAATTTAGAAGAAGTTATGTGGTTTTAGGCAATGGCTTTATGGGATAGCTAGCGACTTGTAAACCATTACCCATTCCTATATGAGTACAGTGGTAATGTTAGAAGAAGTTATGTGGTTTTAGGCAATGGCTTTATGGGATAGCTAGCGACTTGTAAACCATTACCCATTCCTATATGAGTACAGTGGTAATGTTAGAAGAAGTTATGTGGTTTTAGGCAATGGCTTTATGGGATAGCTAGCGACTTGTAAACCATTACCCATTCCTATATGAGTACAGTGGTAATGTTAGAAGAAGTTATGTGGTTTTAGGCAATGGCTTTATGGGATAGCTAGCGACTTGTAAACCATTACCCATTCCTATATGAGTACAGTGGTAATGTTAGAAGAAGTTATGTGGTTTTAGGCAATGGCTTTATGGGATAGCTAGCGACTTGTAAACCATTACCCATTCCTATATGAGTACAGTGGTAATGTTAGAAGAAGTTATGTGGTTTTAGGCAATGGCTTTATGGGATAGCTAGCGACAGAATTCAGAACATGGGCCGTTGTTACAGGATTCTCCCTGTACACCAAGTCAGAACCATATCATTATAATTATACTATATGTGCACCAACAACGACCGTACAATAAAATAAACTATTTCGTCTCACTTTACTTGTATCAAATACAACTAAGCGCCCCCCTCCTCCTCCATCATTATGGAAATGCAGTATTTAAATTGGCATCTTTAGTAGTCATAAAATGAGTTTTATATGCTGACGCTGTGCTTAGCTCACACACGTAACAGTAGTTCAAAGTTGACCCGTACTTACATAGACATGTATCAGGACGCCTCTCTACTGACTGTCTTCCCGCTGAGGAGATGAGTTTGACAAGCTCCCCTTCCCTGGATATGCATGAGTTTGTGTGTGTGTGTGTCTGTGTGTGTGTGTGTGTGTGTGTGTGTGTGTGTGTGTGTGTGTGTGTGTGTGTGTGTGTGTGTGTGTGTGTGTGTGTGTGTGTGTGTGTGTGTGTGTGTGTGTGTGTGTGTGTGTGTGTGTTTTTTTTCATGAAGCATTAGCAGGGCTGTCTGTGTAGATTTAGATTTTCAGATGTGACCTTTGTTGTCTAAATGTCAGGGATGGAGCAGAGTGCCCAAAGAGCCACACACACACACACACACACACACACCGAGAGAGAGCGAGAGAGAGCTCCCAGCCTTATGTAACTGCGGCTACGCATGAGATAGACAGACGGGGAGAGGAAAAGGTTTTTTGAGGAAACTCTGGCATATTCCAGCCCTGATGCTGTCATAAGGCTTCTGTTAGCTCTGCTGAAAGCAGTTTGGGGATGGGATTTTTCCTCGGCATGTATAGGTGCATGTGGTGTAAAAACCCTCCTATTGATTGTATAGTATATTGCTCCTTAATAAACCTATGATGTGGTGGATTTCACTGGTTTTATTGTTTACCTAATATTCTTTGATCTGTAGCCTAGCTGCATTGCAAAGCTGTCTAGAGAATGTGGATCACACACACACACACACACACACAGTGTGAAAGCCATAGCTGGGGCCGGCCTGTAGCGGAACGGAGAGAGATTATCCTCCTGCATGAATTAATTCATGACCATATTGTGTCCCTCTTCATCCGCCAACAATGAGGTGCAGGCACAGGGGTCAAATGCGCTGCAGGGGTCAAATGCGCTGCAGGGGTCAAATGCGCTGCAGGGGTCAAATGCGCTGCAGGGGTCACCCTTGCTTGTAATAATGGATTTGAACGCTGCCGATACAACCTATTATAGAACTGAGCTTTCCATATTCTTTATCTGTCTTACAGTCTGGTGTTATAGGGATGTGTTTTACAGTCTGGTGTCATAGGGATGTGTTTTACCATCTATGGTGTTTTAGGGATGTGTTTTACAGTCTATGGTGTTATAGAGATGTGTTTTACAGTCTATGGTGTCATAGGGATGTGTTTTACAGTCTATGGTGTTATAAGGATGTGTTTTACAGTCTTTAGTGTCATAGGGATGTGTTTTAAGGTCTATGGTGTTATAGGGATGTGTTTTACAGTCTATGGTGTTATAGGGATGTGTTTTACAGTCTATGGTGTCATAGGGATGTGTTTTACAGTCTATGGTGTTTTAGGGATGTGTTTTACAGTCTATGGTGTTATAGGGCTGTGTTTTACAGTCTATGGTGTTATAGGGATGTGTTTTACAGTCTATGGTGTTATAGGGCTGTGTTTTACAGTCTATGGTGTTATAGGGCTGTGTGTTACAGTCTATGGTGTCATAGGGATGTGTTTTACAGTCTGGTGTTATAGGGATGTGTTTTACAGTCTATGGTGTTATAGGGATGTGTTTTACAGTCTATTGTGTTATAGGGATGTGTTTTACAGTCTTTGGTGTCATAGGGATGTGTTTTACAGGCTGGTGTTATAGGGATGTGTTTTACAGTCTATGGTGTTATAGAGATGTGTTTTACAGTCTATGGTGTCATAGGGATGTGTTTTACAGTCTATGGTGTTTTAGGGATGTGTTTTACAGTCTATGGTGTTATAGGGATGTGTTTTACAGTCTATGGTGTCATAGGGATGTGTTTTAAGGTCTATGGTGTTATAGGGATGTGTTTTACAGTCTATGGTGTTATAGGGATGTGTTTTACAGTCTTTAGTGTTATAGGGATGTGTTTTACAGTCTATGGTGTTTTAGGGATGTGTTTTACAGTCTATGGTGTTTTAGGGATGTGTTGATTTTGTAATATTATTATTTGTAGACAAATACTCATAAATATATCATATCAACATATCATAAATATGTCAATATACCATACAGAAACAACATAACGAACAGATACAAAAATATGCAAATAGATGAATAAAGATGTCAAACAAACAGACAGACAAGACAACAATACAAATAAAAACATTGAACAAATAGCCTTCATAGAGTAGGATCATAGCCTACATAGAGTAGGATCATAGCCTACATAGGGTAGGATCATAGCCTACATAGAGTAGGATCATAGCCTACATAGAGTAGGATCATAGCCTACATAGAGTAGGATCATAGCCTACATAGAGTAGGATCATAGCCTACATAGAGTAGGATCATAGCCTACATAGAGTAGGATCATAGCCTACCCAGAGTCTACATAGAGTAGGATCGCAGTCTACATAGTCTACAGGAAGTGGTGTTGGAGGGCAAGTAGGAGGCACTCTTTCTTCTGGTCTAAAAAACATATCCCAATGCCCCAGGGCAGTGATTGGGTGCCGTCTTTCGGATGGGACGTTAAACGGGAGTCCTGACTCTCTGAGGTCATTAAAGATCCCATGGCACTTATCGTAAGAGTAGGGGTGTTAACCCCGGTGTCCTGGCTAAATTCTCAATCTGGCCCTCAAGCCGTCATGGTCACCTAATAATCCCCAGTTTACAATTGGCTCATTCATCCCCCTCCTCTCCCCTGTAACTATTCCCCAGGTCGTTGCTGCAAATGAGAACGTGTTCTCAGTCAACTTACCTGGTAAAATAACAGATAAATAAATAAATAAAAAATACATAGAGTCGGATCATAGTCTACATAGAGGCTACATGGTCTAGAATCATAGTCTACATAGAGGATCCTAGTCTATATAGAGTAGGATCATAGCCTACATAGAGTAGGATCATAGTCTACATAGAGGCTACATGGTCTAGAATCATAGTCTACATAGAGGATCCTAGTCTATATAGAGTAGGATCATAGCCTATATAGAGTAGGATCATAGTCTACATAGAGGCTACATGGTCTAGAATCATAGTCTACATAGAGGATCCTAGTCTATATAGAGTAGAATCATAGCCTACATAGAGTAGGATCATAGCCTACTTAGAGCCTATATAGAGTAGGATCATAGCTTACATAGAGAAGGATCATAGCCTACATAGAGTAGGATCATAGCCCACATAGAGCCTATATAGAGTAGGATCCTAGTCTACATAGAGTAGAATTCTAGTCTACACAAAGTAGGATCATAGCCTACCTAGAGCCTATATAGAGTAGGATCCTAGTCTACATAGAGCCTACACATGAATATTTGGGCTTTGGTTTGGCCAACATACTTCAAGAAGAGTTCCCACAACTTAAGGAATTGATAAGGCTTATTATTCAATGCGCTGTAGAGAAAGCCTCATTAGGAGATAAATCAATGACCCTTTGTTCCCATTCACTCCATGAGGGTGCCTGATCAGATATCCAAAGCAGAATACACTTTTCTGCACAATGTAGTAAAATGTGTAAAAGATGTGAGTAGCATAATGTAAGAGGCAGCTCATCTCTGGCACCTAGAATACAAGACGTTGCACTCAGCTGGAGGGCATTCAAAAACAGAATCTGTCTCCTGAAGAACCTTTTTTAAATTTTTTTATTTCACCATTATTTAACCAGGTGGGCTAGTTGGGAACAAGTTCTCATTTGCAACTGCGACCTGGCCAAGATAAAGCATAGCAGTGTGAACAGACAACACAGAGTTACACATGGAGTAAACAATTAACAAGTCAATAACACAGTAGAAAAAAAAGAGAGTCTATATACATTGTGTGCAAAAGGCATGAGGAGGTAGGCAAATAATTACAATTTTGCAGATTAACACTGGAGTGATAAATGATCAGATGGTCATGTACAGGTAGAGATATTGGTGTGCAAAAGAGCAGAAAAGTAAATACATAAAAACAGTATGGGTATGAGGTAGGTAAAAATGGGTGGGCTGTTTACCGATAAACTATGTATAGCTGCAGCGATCGGTTAGCTGCTCAGATAGCAGATGTTTGAAGTTGGTGAGGGAGATAAAAGTCTCCAACTTCAGCGATTTTTGCAATTTGTTCCAGTCACAGGCAGCAGAGAACTGGAACGAAAGGCGGCCAAATGAGGTGTTGGCTTTGGGGATGATCAGTGATATACACCTGCTGGAGCACGTGCTATGGGTGGGTATTGCCATCGTGACCAGTGAGCTTTACCTAGCATGGACTTGTAGATGACCTGGAGCCAGTGGGTCGGCGACGAATATGTAGCGAGGGCCAGCCGACTAGCGCATACAGGTCGCAGTGGTGGGTGGTATGAGGTGCTTTAGTGACAAAACGGATGGCACTGTGATAAACTGCATCCAGTTTGCTGAGTAGAGTGTTGGAAGCAATTTTGTAGATGACATCGCCGAAGTCGAAGATCGGTAGGATAGTCAGTTTTACTAGGGTAAGTTTGGCGGCATGAGTGAAGGAGGCTTTGTTGTGGAATAGAAAGCCGACTCTAGATTTGATTTTCGATTGGAGATGTTTGATATGAGTCTGGAAGGAGAGTTTACAGTCTAGCCAGACACCTAGGTACTTATAGATGTTCACATATTCAAGCTCGGAACCATCCAGGGTGGTGATGCTAGTCAGGCGTGCGGGTGCAGGCAGCGAGCGGTTGAAAAGCATGCATTTGGTTTTACTAGCGTTTAAGAGCAGTTGGAGGCCACGGAAGGAGTGTTGTATGGCATTGAAGCTCGTTTGGAGGTTAGATAGCACAGTGTCCAAGGACGGGCCGGAAGTATATAGAATGGTGTCGTCTGCATAGAG
Source organism: Oncorhynchus tshawytscha (assembly GCF_018296145.1). Lineage (NCBI taxonomy): Eukaryota > Metazoa > Chordata > Actinopteri > Salmoniformes > Salmonidae > Oncorhynchus > Oncorhynchus tshawytscha. The sequence continues at coordinate 78,573,401 of NC_056436.1, read as the reverse complement.
GTGGATCAGGGAATCGCCCGCAGCAAGAGCAACATCATTGATATACACAGAGAAAAGAGTCGGCCCAAGAATTAAACCCTGTGGCACAAACATAGAGACTGCCAGAGGACCGGACAGCATGCCCTCCGATTTGACACACTGAACTCTGTCTGCAAAGTAGTTGGTGAACAGTCATCAGAAAAACCGAGGCTACTGAGGCTACCTGTGGGATTGTCCTTTATGTAAGGCAGAAACAATGTATAAGAGAACCTTCCACACCCTGACGCTTATTACAAAGACTAGACAAATTAGGGTTCGTTCTATGTCTAGATACAGGAGTGACATGCAGTCGATGTAGGATATTAAATTGCATTTCCCAGGCTGAGTTGCAAGCTTGAAAATGGGATGGTTGTACACACATTTTTCTTCCAAGTCTGCAAGCTCTATTGGGAGCCTATCAGCCTCCACTATCACCTTAGTTTTGTCTGTGTTGTCTTTCTTCAGATTGCCCAGTAAATTATAAAAGTGGTGAGTGGTAGATTTCAGCTGCTTTATTATTCAAGAGGTTCTCAATAGGAGAGATGGAGAAGCCATCTGGATGCAATTATGAAATTAAGAATTTGAAAGAATTTTTGAAAGTCACTCTTAAAGATGCCAAATTTACTAACAATATGGTCAAATGTTAGAATTGTATCACCCTGAACAATATGTTCGACAACATTGATGCCCTTACTTTTCCATGTTGAGAAGCATCCGTCCATCCCAGGTCGAAAATCAGGGTTCTCATGCAACGGGGCCATAACTGAGAAACAAAGATGATGCCCTTCTATCGTCCTGATATACATCCAAATAGAGCAAGTTCTTCAGCACATAATTGACTTCAGTCAGTTTGGCTATCTTTGTCTGGGGTATAAAAGGGTATTGAGTGGGATTTTTACAAGAGTAGCTGATTCATCATTAAGCCAAAATGAATTTGGATTTTCAATACAGAATTCAAGGATAAATCTCAGTTGAGATGCAAGTTGACAACATGTAAGAGAAGGGGCTGCTAGACCAACTAACCAGGTAGGTAGGGTGTCATAAACTTCAAAAGGATGTAGACACCTCTTGTTTGAAAATCATGAGCATTAATATGTAGTTGGTCCGTTCTTTGCGGCTATAACAACCCCCACTCTTCTGGGAAGGCTTTCCACTAGATGTTGGAACATTGCTACGGGGACTTGCTTTCAGCATTATTGAGTTCGGGCACTGATGTTGGGTGATTAGGCCTGGCTTGGAGTCGGCATTTCAATTCATCCCAAAGGTGTTTGATGAGGTTGAGGTCAGGGCTCTGTGCAGGCCAGTCAAGTTCTTCCGCACTGATCTTGACAAACCATTTCTGTTTGGATCTCGCTTTGTGCACGGGGGCATTGTCATGCTGAAACAGGAAAGGGCCTTCCCCAACTGTTGCCACAAAGTTGGAAGCACAAAATCATATAGAATGTCATTGTATGCTGTAGCGTTAAGATCTCCCTTCACTGGAACGAAGGGGCCTAACCTGAACCAGGAAAAACAGCCCCAGACCATTATTCCTCCTCCACCATTTGGGCAGTTGGCGTTCTCCTGGCAACTGCCAAAACCTCTAGCAATAAACTGGAAGAACTGGCAGCACAATACATGTTTAGCAATAGACTAGAGCAGTGGTTCCCAAACTTTTTATAGTGCCGTACCCCTTCAAACATTCAACCTCCAGCTGAGTACCCCCTCTACACCAGGGTCAGCTGTACCCCCTCTAGCACCAGGGTCATCTGTACCCCCTCTAGCACCAGGGTCAACTGTACCCCCTCTAGCACCAGGGTCAGCTGTACCCCCTCTAGCACCAGGGTCAGCTGAGTACCCCCTCTAGCACCAGGGTCAGCACACTCTGAAATGTGGTTTTTTGCCATCTTTGTAAGCCTGCCACACACACAGTATACAATAAATGTATTAAACATAAGAATGAGTGTGAGTTTTTGTCACAACCTGGCTTGTGGGAAGTGACAAAGAGCTCTTATAGGACCAGGGCACAAATAATAACATAGCTTTGCTCTTTATTTAACCATCTTACATACTTACTTATTTGTTAATCGAAATTTGTGAATAACTCACTACAGGTTAATGAGAAGGGTGTTCTTGAAAGGATGCACATAACTCTGCAATGTTGGGTTGTGTTGGAGAGAGTCTCAGTCTTAAATAATTTTCCACACACAGTCTGTGCCTGTTTTGATTTTTCATGCTCGTGAAGTTCGAGAATCCACTCTCACATAGGTACGTGGTTACAAAGGGCATCAGTGTCTTAACAGCGCGATTTGCCAAGGCAGGATACTCTGAGTGCAGCCCAATCCAGAAATCTGGCACTGGCTTCTGATAAAATTAAAATTTCACAGAACTGCTTGTTGCAATTTTGATGAGGCTCTCTTGTTCATATATTGGTAAGTGGACTGGAGACAGGGAATGAAAGAGATAATAAATCCAGTTGTTTGTGTCAACTGTTTCGGGAAAGTACCTGCGTAAATGCGCACCCAACTCTCTCAGGTGCTTCGCTATATCACATTTGACATTGTTTGTAAGCTTGAGATCATTTGCACACAAAAAATCATGCCGTGATGGAAAGACCTGTGTGTTGTCCTTGTTAATGCAGACAGACAAGAGCTCCAACTTCTTAATCATAGCCTCAATTTTGTCCCGCACATTGAATATAGTTGGAGAGTCCCTGTAATCCTAGATTCAGATCATTCAGGCGAGAAAAAACATCACCCAGATAGGCCAGTCGTGTGAGAAACTCGTCTTCATGCAAGCGGTCAGACAAGTGAAAATGATGGTCAGTAAAGAACATTTTAAGCTTGTCTCTCAATTTAAAAAAATGTGTCAATACTTTGCCCCTTGATAACCAGCACACTTCTGTATGTTGTAAAAGCGTTACATAGTCGCTGCCCATATCATTGCATAGTGCAGAAAATACACAAGAGTTCAGGGACCTTGCTTTATTAACAAAGATAGCCATTTTCACTGTAGTGTCCAAAACGTCTTTCAAGCTGTCAGGCATTCCCTTGGCAGCAAGAGCCTCTCAGTGGATGCTGCAGTGTACCCAGGTGTCGTCGGGAGCCTCTGCTTATACTATGTCTCCCTGTCATTGTTTTTGTGCCATCAGTACAGATACCAACACATCTTGATCACCAAAGTCCATTTGATGTCACAAAGCTGTCCAGTACTTTATAAATATCCTCTCATGTTGTCCTGGTTTCCAGTGGTTTGTAGAAGAGGATGTCTTCCTTAATTGACCCCCCATAAACGTAACGGACATATACCAGGAGCTGTGCCAGTCTGTTGACTCATCCAGCTGTAACACATAGAATACACTGGCTTGTATGCGAAGCAGTAATTGTTTCAAAACATCTCCTGCCATGTCACTAATGCCTTGTGAAACAGTGTTGTTTGATGATGGCATTGTCTGTATAGTTTTGTCCTTTTCCCCCAGCATTGTCCCAGCCATATTAAGTCGTCCACAATAGTATGAGGCATGCCTGTCCTAGCCACTCAGTAACTCACCATATAAGTCATTTCTAGCCCCTTCTTATTAATGGTATTTGTTGCTTTTATACATGTCTTACTACTTGAAAGTCGTCTTTATTCTCGCTCCAAAAACTCCTGTGGCTTATTTTTCAAATAGTCATGTTTGGTTTCTAAATGTCTGCGCAAGAGTGAAGGTTTTATCGCGTTGTGAGATAATACTTTTTCACACTACTCCCAATATAAGTGAACCCCAAATCAATTGTAGTTCTCATCATATTTGCACCTCTTCGATGGTCCAACATCCTTGTCTGTTGTTCGCTGCTTTCCCAGGTAAATGGGCAGTAGCTCTTTGACTGCATCAGATTCATAACTATCAGTGTCCATGCTAGCTGGGCTAACAACAAATGTAGAATTACTGACACTAGCATTGGATGTGCTCATGGAAGCAGAACAACTTGTGTCGTCAACAGGTGCAGGTGTAGTACTGCTGGTAGTAGCAGTACTACCAGTAGAGCTGGTATGTGTTTCTATGGATACGGGCCTTCCAGTTTGGGAATACCTGGACAAGAGGAACTGGCAGTATAATACATGTTTAGTAATAGACTAGAGGAACTGGCAGTATAGTATATGTTTAGTAATAGACTAGAGGAACTGGCAGTATAGTATATGTTTAGTAATAGACTAGAGGAACTGGCAGTATAGTATATGTTTAGTAATAGACTAGAGGAACTGGCAGTATAGTATATGTTTAGTAATAGACTAGAGGAACTGGCAGTATAGTATATGTTTAGTAATAGACTAGAGGAACTGGCAGTATAGTATATGTTTAGTAATAGACTAGAGGAACTGGCAGTATAGTATATGTTTAGTATAGTATGTTTAGTAATAGACTAGAGGAACTGGCAGTATAGTATATGTTTAGTAATAGACTAGAGGAACTGGCAGTATAGTATATGTTTAGTAATAGACTAGAGGAACTGGCAGTATAGTATATGTTTAGTAATAGACTAGAGGAACTGGCAGTATAGTATATGTTTAGTAATAGACTAGAGGAACTGGCAGTATAGTATATGTTTAGTAATAGACTAGAATAGACTAGGAACTGGCAGTATAGTATATGTTTAGTAATAGACTTGGCAGTATAGTATATGTTTAGTAATAGACTAGAGGAACTGGCAGTATAGTATATGTTTAGTAATAGACTAGAGGAACTGGCAGTATAGTATATGTTTAGTAATAGACTAGAGGAACTGGCAGTATAGTACATGTTTAGTAATAGACTAGAGGAACTGGCAGTATAGTATATGTTTAGTAATAGACTAGAGGAACTGGCAGTATAGTATATGTTTAGTAATAGACTAGAGGAACTGGCAGTATAGTATATGTTTAGTAATAGACTAGAGGAACTGGCAGTATAGTATATGTTTAGTAATGTTTAGTAATAGACTAGAGGAACTGGCAGTATAGTATATGTTTAGTAATAGACTAGAGGAACTGGCAGAGGAACTGGCAGTATAGTATATGTTTAGTAATAGACTAGAGGAACTTATAGTAATAGAGTAATAGACTAGAGGAACTGGCAGTATAGTATATGTTTAGTAATAGACTAGAGGAACTGGCAGTTAGTAGTTTAGTAATAGACTAGAGGAACTGGCAGTATAGTATATGTTTAGTAATAGACTAGAGGAACTGGCAGTATAGTATATGTTTAGTAATAGACTAGAGGAACTGGCAGTAAGTATATGTTTAGTAATAGACTAGAGGAACTGGCAGTATAGTATATGTTTAGTAATAGACTAGAGGAACTGGCAGTATAGTATATGTTTAGTAATAGACTAGAGGAACTGGCAGTATAGTATATGTTTAGTAATAGACTAGAGGAACTGGCAGTATAGTATATGTTTAGTAATAGACTAGAGGAACTGGCAGTATAGTATATGTTTAGTAATAGACTAGAGGAACTGGCAGTATAGTATATGTTTAGTAATAGACTAGAGGAACTGGCAGTATAGTATATGTTTAGTAATAGACTAGAGGAACTGGCAGTATAGTATATGTTTAGTAATAGACTAGAGGAACTGGCAGTATAGTATATGTTTAGTAATAGACTAGAGGAACTGGCAGTATAGTATATGTTTAGTAATAGACTAGAGGAACTGGCAGTATAGTATATGTTTAGTAATAGACTAGAGGAACTGGCAGTATAATACATGTTTAGTAATAGACTAGAGGAACTGGCAGTATAATACATGTTTAGTAATAGACTAGAGGAACTGGCAGTATAATACATGTTTAGTAGAGGAACTGGCAGTATAGTACATGTTTATGGCAGTATAGTATATGTTTAGTAATAGACTAGAGGAACTGGCAGTATAGTAGTTTAGTAATAGACTAGAGGAACTGGCAGTATAGTACATGTTTAGTAATAGACTAGAGGAACTGGCAGTATAGAAGTAATAGACTGAGGAACTGGCAGTATAGTTTATAATAGACTTTAGTAAGTAATAGACTAGAGGAACTGGCAGTATAGTATATGTTCAGTAATAGACTAGAGGAACTGGCAGTATAGTATATGTTTAGTAATAGACTAGAGGAACTGGCAGTATAGTATATGTTTAGTAATAGACTAGAGGAACTGGCAGTATAGTATATGTTCAGAAATAGCACTATAACAACTGGGCGTGTACCGATTATATCACACACAATAGGGAAGGAAAGAGATGCCACCCGTTGCATTACCATCAAAGGATTTGGTGTGTTCAGGAAGGGAAAAGGTGAAGGCAAGATGTTAGATGGCAAGATGAAGAGTGAGAAAAACCTGAGGAGTGGTGATTCTGGAGTGACAACAGGTGTGGGAACAGGTGAAGTGCCAAGGGGCGTGGCCTGGAACAAGTAGTTAATCTGCAGAGGAGTGGCCTTCGATACAACATCTATGGAGTTATAGGACTGTGTTTGCCATTGTTTATAGAATCTATCTATGGAGTTATAGGGCTGTGTTTGCCATTGTTTATAGAATCTATCTATGGAGTTATAGGGCTGTGTTTGCCATTGTTTATAGAATCTATCTATGGAATTATAGGGCTGTGTTTGCCATTGTTTATAGAATCTATCTATGGAATTATAGGGCTGTGTTTGCCATTGTTTATAGAATCTATCTATGGAGTTATAGGGCTGTGTTTGCCATTGTTTATAGAATCTATCTATGGAATTATAGGGCTGTGTTTGCCATTGTTTATAGAATCTATCTATGGAGTTATAGGGCTGTGTTTGCCATTGTTTATAGAATCTATCTATGGAGTTATAGGGCTGTGTTTGCCATTGTTTATAGAATCTATCTATGGAATTATAGGGCTGTGTTTGCCATTGTTTATAGAATCTATCTATGGAGTTATAGGGCTGTGTTTGCCATTGTTTATAGAATCTATCTATTTATAGGGCTGTGTTTGCCATTGTTTATAGAATCTATCTATGGAGTTATAGGGCTGTGTTTGCCATTGTTTATAGAATCTATCTATGGAGTTATAGGGCTGTGTTTGCCATTGTTTATAGAATCTATCTATGGAGTTATAGGGCTGTGTTTGCCATTGTTTATAGAATCTATCTATGGAATTATAGGGCTGTGTTTGCCATTGTTTATAGATTGTTTATAGAATCTATCTATGGAGTTATAGGGCTGTGTTTGCCATTGTTTATAGAATCTATCTATGGAGTTATAGGGCTGTGTTTGCCATTGTTTATAGAATCTATCTATGTTATAGGGCTGTGTTTGCCATTGTTTATAGAATCTATCTATGGAGTTATAGGGCTGTGTTTGCCATTGTTTATAGAATCTATCTATGGAGTTATAGGGCTGTGTTTGCCATTGTTTATAGAATCTATCTATGGAGTTATAGGGCTGTGTTTGCCATTGTTTATAGAATCTATCTATGGAGTTATAGGGCTGTGTTTGCCATTGTTTATATAATCTATCTATGGAGTTATAGGGCTGTGTTTGCCATTGTTTATAGAATCTATCTATGGAGTTATAGGGCTGTGTTTGCCATTGTTTATAGAATCTATCTATGGAATTATAGGGCTGTGTTTGCCATTGTTTATAGAATCTATCTATGGAATTATAGGGCTGTCAATTAGATCACCTAGGGCATAGAGTCAGATTGATTAGGCCTACTGTAAGAATCTGTCAGGAAAATGCCAATGGTAATTTCACAAGGAAATAAAACCTTTAATTAAATCTGACATGAATTGACCTTCATCACAGGTTGAGGATAATAAAGGTTGGGCATGATAAATGATTCATAGAGAAATGTGATATTCTAAAACATATTTAAGAGGTGAGGTGGATAGGATATTGTTTTGGTTTTTGGTTGAATAGGGTTATGGTTTGGTTTGGCCTCACTCAGAGGTAAATATTGTTTGTGAGCTTCGAGCACTGTCCCTCCGCCTCCCTCCTCTCCTCTGTGGTCAGTGATCCCGGTTGTCTCGCGGCTGAGCGCTGATCAGTATTCTGGCAGGACCGCCTCTCAAGTTCGCTCTGCTTCACAGCCGCTCTCTCTCTGTTCTCCGGTCCAAGTCAAGCAGAAGGCTCAGCAGCTCGCGCGCAGCCCGCAGACAGACAGACAGAAAGACAGACAGACAATACTCTCGTGTGTTGTTGAGTGTCAGCTGGCCTGAATCCTGACAGTGTCGGTTCAGGGGGAGAAAAAGCGACCACCGGCGGGTGTTGACCCGAGGAGAATAATCGGTGCTGCTGACGGATGGTGATGAGGATGATGATGGTGAGGATGATGATGATGCATCTGTCCCCGAGCCTTTTATGAGCTGCAATAGCGCGTGTAGGGTGAAGACAAGAAGCGTAGCCTGGGAGGCCGTTTTTTCCGCTGTCTTTTTCTTTTCAATCTGTAGCCAAATGGTGGATGCTGTCTGGACCGTTAAATTCAAACAGTCCCGGTCGAGACCGGAGCAGAGCAGCAGCGCGCGCCTCCCGTCATCCGGACAAGGAGCACACAGACACGGCAGCAGCCGCATCCCTCTCGCCTTGCAGCGTTGCACCATGGCCTTGGATGTCCAGACATTTGTTGTGTTCACTGTGATCGCGGTTCTGGTGCTTGTGAACGTTCTGTTAATGTTCATCCTCGGTACGCGTTAACCGGACCGGCGCTCGAGGCCCAGTTCGCGCAACACAACCGTTTGAGAGAGAGGGAGCAGGCGAGCGTTCATTCGTTCGTTGAGAGCGGGACCCCCATCGCATCTTCAACATGGCCACACAGTGAAATGAATGACGTTGGTACAATATATGTGTATTTATGTACAGTGTATCCCCTGAATCCTCCCGTTGTCTCGTCCTCTGGCCGTGTGTAGCTGATGCTGTTTTGGTGGTGATGGTTGTGCGTTTAACGCTCTGCGATGTTTCCCTGGTGATTGTAGAGAATTCACCATATTCCCTCTTAAGGCCGTGTTTTATCCCTCATGCCTGCCCGCTCTCCCCTTCTCTCCTCAATGTTGTATTGTGTATCTATGTGAGCAATAGTACTAAATTGTGCACTTTGGTTTTTCCTGGAAAAGAAATTCTCCGGAATGTCTAACGGTATTTCGGGTGCGTAGCTATTATTTGGGATGCTTTGACGGTCTGTAATAATGCTGTTGTTTTACATTCAGCAACAACAATTCATCCTTATATCCCCACTATAAGGGATTTTTTATTGTGATTTACTAGTGGTGCATTTAGAAGGATTTCTGCATGTGTTATAGTGTTCTAATATGTTCTAATGATGCAGAACATAATCCTTCACATTGGATGTTATCAAGCCAGCTAGAGGAGGCCCTCAATGCGCCAACACACATACACACACACACACACACACACACACACATTGGTTCCCCATATTTTAAACCATGCAACATTTATCTATTTACATCTCCCCCGTTCTACATTCACCATTACTCTATGTCTCAACACCTGCCTGTGAATCCACTTCAGACACAATAAACCGGTATGAATAAATAGAGATGGATAGAACTGTCATTATTCTAAACTACACACATTAACAAGCAATTGTATAACATATTATTATTAAACAGATATAATCTGTGCATTTAGCTTTACTATGAGACTTTCTTAATATCTGATGGAAAGTGAGGTTTATAAATGTTGTATGGTATGAGAGTTAGATATAGATGTGATTAAAGCCCCAGAAGTCTCAGAGCTATCAGGTGTAAAGCCCCAGAATACTCAGAGCTCAGAGCTATCAGATATAAAGCCCCAGAAGGCTCAGAGCTCAGAGCTATCAGGTGTAAAGCCCCAGAATACTCAGAGCTCAGAGCTATCAGATATAAAGCCCCAGAAGGCTCAGAGCTCAGAGCTATCAGATATAAAGCCCCAGAAGGCTCAGAGCTATCAGATATAAAGCCCCAGAAGGCTCAGAGCTATCAGATATAAAGCCCCAGAAGGCTCAGAGCTCAGAGCTATCAGGTGTAAAGCCCCAGAATACTCAGAGCTCAGAGCTATCAGATATAAAGCCCTGCAGACTAAGAGTTATCAGATATAAAGCCCTGCAGACTCAGAGCTATCAGATATAAAGCCCTGCAGACTTAGAGGTATCAGATATAAAGCCCGGGCAGACTTAGAGCTATCAGATATAAAGCCCTGCAGGCTCAGAGCTATCAGATATAAAGCCCTGCAGCCTCAGAGCTATCAGATATAAAGCCCTACAGACTTAGAGCTATCAGATATAAAGCCCTGAAGGCTCAGAGCTATCAGATATAAAGCCCTGCAGGCTCAGAGCTCAGAGCTATCTATGTAGTCCTGCCCTGTTGAAGATGGACAACACTGCTGGTAGTCTCTGTGGAGAGATATCCACTCTATAGTATAGTGCTGTCTGTAGTCTCTGTGGAGGGATATCCACTCTATAGTATAGTATAGTGCTGTCTGTAGTCTCTGTGGAGGGATATCCACTCTATAGTATAGTGCTACTGGTAGTCTCTGTGGAGGGATATCCACTCTATAGTATAGTGCTACTGGTAGTCTCTGTGGAGAGATATCCACTCTATAGTATAGTGCTGACTGTAGTCTCTGTGGAGAGATATCCACTCTATAGTATAGTGCTGACTGTAGTCTCTGTGGAGCCACTCTATAGTATAGTGCTGACTGTAGTCTGTGGAGAGATATCAGTAGCTATCTCTGTGGAGAGATATCCACTCTATAGTATAGTGCTGTCTGTAGTCTCTGTGGAGAGATATCCACTCTATAGTATAGTGCTGACTGTAGTCTCTGTGGAGATATAAAGTACCTGACTGTAGTCTCTGTGGAGGGATATCCACTCTATATAGAGTATAGTGCTGTCTGTAGTCTCTGTGGAGAGATATCCACTCTATAGTATAGTCTCTGTGGTATAGTGCTGTCTGAGATATCCACTCTATAGTATAGTGCTGTCTGTAGTCTCTGTGGAGAGATATCCACTCTATAGTAGTGCTGACTGTAGTCTCTGTGGACTGTATAGTGCTGACTGTAGTCTCTGTGGAGGATATCCACTCTATAGTATAGTGCTGACTGTAGTCTCTGTGGAGAGATATCACTCTATAGTATAGTGCTGACTGTAGTCTCTGTGGAGAGATATCCACTCTATAGTATAGTGCTGACTGTAGTCTCTGTGGAGGGATATCCACTCTATAGTATAGTGCTGTAGTCTCTGTGGAGAGATATCCACTGTATAGTGCTCTGTGGAGAGATATCCACTCTATAGTATAGTGCTGACTGTAGTCTCTGTGGAGAGATATCCACTCTATAGTATAGTGCTGACTGTAGTCTCTGTGGAGTATAGATGTATCTCTGTGGACTCCACTATAGTATATAGTGCCACTCTATAGTATAGTGCTGTGTAGTCTCTGTGGAGGGATATCCACTCTATAGTATAGTGCTGACGTAGTCTCTGTGGAGAGATATCCACTCTATAGTATAGTGCTGACTGTAGTCTCTGTGGAGAGATATCCACTCTATAGTATAGTGCTGACTGTAGTCTCTGTGGAGAGATATCCACTCTATAGTATAGTGCTGACTGTAGTCTCTGTGGAGAGATATCCACTCTATAGTATAGTGCTGACTGTAGTCTCTGTGGAGGGATATCCACTCTATAGTATAGTATAGTGCTGTCTGTAGTCTCTGTGGAGGGATATCCACTCTATAGTATAGTATAGTGCTGACTGTAGTCTCTGTGGAGAGATATCCACTCTATAGTATAGTATAGTGCTGACTGTAGTCTCTGTGGAGAGATATCCACTCTATAGTATAGTGCTGTCTGTAGTCTCTGTGGAGGGATATCCACTCTATAGTATAGTATAGTGCTGTCTGTAGTCTCTGTGGAGGGATATCCACTCTATAGTATAGTGCTACTGGTAGTCTCTGTGGAGAGATATCCACTCTATAGTATAGTGCTGACTGTAGTCTCTGTGGAGAGATATCCACTCTATAGTATAGTGCTGACTGTAGTCTCTGTGGAGAGATATCCACTCTATAGTATAGTGCTGACTGTAGTCTCTGTGGAGAGATATCCACTCTATAGTATAGTGCTGACTGTAGTCTCTGTGGAGAGATATCCACTCTATAGTATAGTGCTGACTGTAGTCTCTGTGGAGAGATATCCACTCTATAGTATAGTGCTGACTGTAGTCTCTGTGGAGGGATATCCACTCTATAGTATAGTGCTGACTGTAGTCTCTGTGGAGAGATATCCACTCTATAGTATAGTGCTGTCTGTAGTCTCTGTGGAGGGATATCCACTCTATAGTATAGTGCTACTGGTAGTCTCTGTGGAGGGATATCCACTCTATAGTATAGTGCTGACTGTAGTCTCTGTGGAGAGATATCCACTCTATAGTATAGTATAGTGCTCTCTGTAGTCGCTGTGGAGGGATATCCACTCTATAGTATAGTGCTACTGGTAGTCTCTGTGGAGGGATATCCACTCTGTGGTATAGTGCTGTCTGTAGTCTCTGTGGAGGGATATCCACTCTATAGTATAGTGCTGACTGTAGTCTCTGTGGAGGGATATCCACTCTATAGTATAGTGCTGACTGTAGTCTCTGTGGAGAGATATCCACTCTATAGTGTGCTACTGGTAGTCTCTGTGGATATCCACTCTGTGGTATAGTGCTGTAGTCTCTGTGGAGGGATATCCACTCTATAGTATATTGCTGACTGTAGTCTCTGTGGAGGGATATCCACTCTATAGTATAGTGCTGTAGTCTGTGGAGAGATAGTCTCTGACTGTGTCTCTGTGGAGGGATATCCACTCTATAGTATAGTGCTGACTGTAGTCTCTGTGGAGAGATATCCACTCTATAGTATAGTATAGTGCTCTCTGTAGTCTCTGTGGAGGGATATCCACTCTATAGTATAGTGTGACTGTAGTCTCTGTGGAGTATCTCTAGTGCTCTCTGAGGGATATCCACTCTATAGTATAGTGCTGACTGTAGTCTCTGTGGAGGGATATCCACTCTATAGTATAGTGCTACTGTCTCTCTGTGGAGGGATATCCACTCTCTCTGTAGTCTCTGTGGAGGGATATCCACTCTATAGTATAGTGCTGACTGTAGTCTCTGTGGAGGGATATCCACTCTATAGTATAGTGCTGACTGTAGTCTCTGTGGAGAGATATCCACTCTATAGTATAGTATAGTGCTCTCTGTAGTCTCTGTGGAGGGATATCCACTCTATAGTATAGTGCTGACTGTAGTCTCTGTGGAGGGATATCCACTCTATAGTATAGTATAGTGCTCTCTGTAGTCTCTGTGGAGGGATATCCACTCTATAGTATAGTGCTGACTGTAGTCTCTGTGGAGGGATATCCACTCTATAGTATAGTGCTGACTGTAGTCTCTGTGGAGGGATATCCACTCTATAGTATAGTGCTGACTGTAGTCTCTGTGGAGGGATATCCACTCTATAGTATAGTGCTACTGGTAGTCTCTGTGGAGGGATATCCACTCTGTGGTATAGTGCTGTCTGTAGTCTCTGTGGAGGGATATCCACTCTATAGTATAGTGCTGACTGTAGTCTCTGTGGAGGGATATCCACTCTATAGTATAGTGCTGTCTGTAGTCTCTGTGGAGGGATATCCACTCTATAGTATAGTGCTGACTGTAGTCTCTGTGGAGAGATATCCACTCTATAGTATAGTGCTGACTGTAGTCTCTGTGGAGGGATATCCACTCTATAGTATAGTGCTGACTGTAGTCTCTGTGGAGGGATATCCACTCTATAGTATAGTGCTGACTGTAGTCTCTGTGGAGGGATATCCACTCTATAGTATAGTGCTGACTGTAGTCTCTGTGGAGGGATATCCACTCTATAGTATAGTGCTGACTGTAGTCTCTGTGGAGGGATATCCACTCTATAGTATAGTGCTGACTGTAGTCTCTGTGGAGGGATATCCACTCTATAGTATAGTGCTGACTGTAGTCTCTGTGGAGAGATATCCACAGCCTTTCAACAGGACCATAACAGTGTTCATTAATCTATAGTACAGACAGTTGTTGGGTTGGTAGAG